>NC_051227.1:31736157-32044490 GCF_015220715.1 Pygocentrus nattereri | reverse complement strand
TCTGTTAGTGTTAGTTTTTTTACATTTTTGCATAATTTTATAACTCCAGTTGCCCTTAATATTGGTGTTAAAATGTCATAATGAACAGACCAACAAAAATGGTGCAGAATTACTTGGGGGAAAAAATGTGGTTTCATTAACTTCCATTAAAAGTTAAGTACGTCTTTTCAGTCTCCTGTAAAGTTACCATTTTCCAACTCACTAATTAGAAGAGGTGTCTACATAGTTTTAAACATATGTTTAGACAGGGTTGGGCAAAATATTTTGAGAGAGTATTGATAGCTGAATGCACTGTCGTATTTTGATAAAAAATGTATTCTGAAAATCTTTTAAAAGTCACACTCATTTCTCACTGTTACTGGTAGGCAGGTGAGCAGAAGTTCAGTAGAGCACCAATGCTAAATTTATCACAAGAGCTCACTGAGATGCATAACTGACTCATCGCAGTGATTTATCAGTCTACTCAGGCTTTAGTGGGAATGTCAGCGTTTGTAAATAAGCTGTTAACCTCGGGCTGCTGTGCACTGATTCTGTTTTATAATGAACAGGAGTTGATCGTGTTTCTTTTGAAGGTTGTATGCTTTTCATTATTTAGTAGGTCAGTATTCTAAAACTGTTCTAATAAATGTAAAAAGTAACTGTATCCTGAATACTGTCTTTAAAAAATGTTACTTGGACTGAATACAGATACTTCATTTCTTTATTCTGAATATGTATTCACAATACTTGTATTTCGTTACATCTCAGCCCCATGTTTGAATTGATATATTAATAGCAGAGCTAGAAAATACTTGAGTAATTGTGTTTCATTACTATACTAGAGTATTCTTTTTGTAAGATTCATACGTATTTGTACTTTACATTTTCATTCAGGCCTTCGAGGTTCTCATCATTTCAAAGTCTGGGACTTTTCTCTTGAGTTCCTGTGCATTTAGATTTAATTTATAGTATATTTCTGGCTTCATACGTTCACTTATAACTGGGTAGGATTTTGACACAGCGCCCACACTTTCACTGAGGAGCAGTTTCTCTGGACTTTTCTCTCCTCTGATTAAGTTTTATCAGACAGTGAAGTCTCGTGGTGGACTGAGTGTCTGCAGTGAGCGGGATCAACAGACAGAGGGCGCTGCAGAGTAACGCGAGTTTCCCGGATGTTGTTTGAGTTCCAACATGGCGGGGGGGTTTTATCTCGGAGGGCTGACTTTTGATGAGCGACTTGAACACCGAAGCTGAACTTTATAACGTCTTACAGCGCCACGACGCTCGGGGGCTTTATGAAATTAAACCCTTAGCAGACGCCCTGTTTAATACGAGGTAAGTTGGGTTCTGAGCCGTTTGTCCTTTCGGCGGTTTATTTCAGGAGCACTCGCTCCACAAACACAGGTTGTTTTGAGACTGTTGGGAGTTTCGATGAGTTCAGCGCAGAGTTTCACGCTAACTGTTAGCTCACATGCTCGGCTTATATCCACTCAGCTTAGCGTTAAGACCCCCGACTTTCAGTGTGTCCTAAGTTTGTGGCTATTATTGAAAGATAATTTCATGTAAACTCAGTAACTGAATGACTGGCTGGGTAAAAGCTTAGTGCCTTTCTTACAGTCGGTAGCTTAAATAATAAGCTCCTCAGATTTGCTTAGGAAACAAGCTGTAGCCTTTAGCTTCAGTGTTGCTAAACCTGAACGAGCTATTTTCTTAAATTATTATCGTGAAAGTAAGTTGGTTACTTTTGACAAAGTATTGTTTCATTCGAAAGCCTGACAATAGTTTTATCTAGCTAGCTGGCCAGCTCAGTGTTTGCTGTAGTTCAGCTTGAGTGTTAGCTAGGTTAGTTATTTAAGTAGCTAGCTATTTAGCTTGTAGCTAACAAGTCCTTGATTTAGTCGTGTTGTAGTATCTTGAAACCTAGCTATGGATGCTGGCTGTGTTTTGAGTTGTTAACATGTCTAGTTACATATTTCTGTTTAATTCGGCTTGTATGTTTATTTTTTTTAGTTGTACGTCTAGCTGGCCAGCTAAACTATCAACTTGACAAAATCACATTGTAATTGTCCAGGTGTCAGATAGCTAAGTAGCTAGTTATGCAGTAATCAGTAATCAATTAGTAGAAATCAGTGGCCTAGCTATATTAGTAACTTTTATTTCCCCAAAACAAACCTGCACAGCTGTAGATACATAGCCAACTGGCTTACTGTGTTAACACTGAACCTATGATTGTTATTTGTTGTGGTTAAGGTCTGTGGGAAATAAGGAACAAGTGGTGAAATTGTTCTACCTAGCCGAAAAGTTTCTGGTAGATCTTTTAATGTGTTGTTTGTTTTTTTGTTGCTGATAAAAAGCCACTTTGGTTCTCTCCAATGCCTCCCACCCCGCTTTTTGATTTTTTTTCCCCTTATGCATAGGTTGAGGTCAGTTCCTGTTAGTTTCAGTGTTCTTGAGATGATGAGCAATTCATGTGCTGTCAGTATAAAAAGTGTGTTTCTCCAGAAGATGAGCTCACTGCGTTATGTGATGCATTCTATTATGTAGTAAACAACTTGTTAACCTCAAAACAGTGGAGTCCAGCTGGAAAGAAACACAATTTACTTGCTATAACAATTGTGTGACGATGAGTTGACTAATACCTAAGGCCTGACTAAAACTATCCCAGGAAGGAGTTAATGTTCCAATTCCACACGCTTCAGTGAGTCTTCATAGGGTTTGTAAAGTCATCTGTTTTGTAACTTGTGTAAGTGTATTTATATGCCAACACTCATTTCTGCAAGTGTTTGCATGGTATTAGTGAGGCTGCGTGAAGCACATTGTGCTCTTGAAACAGAACTGATATAATGTAATGGTATGTAATTCATTAACACATATTGAAGACAAGCAGACTGCTTATAATGACCTAGGACCGTAAAGGAACATTAAACCATCTTCTATCATGTCCAGTTTACTCTTGGTGAAACGCTTACTTGATCACTGGTCGTTCAAGATAAATCACTGTTTTTAGAAAATGTTCATCATTTATTTCCCACAGGAATTTTTGAGGGAAGGATCCGAAACATGCTGTCCTAGTCAAGTACGATCTTCTCATCTTATTATCTTTGACTTCTGCGTTTGCCTCATAACAGCTGCTGTACTCTTACATATGGCAACTGATACCCTAAATGTTTCAAGGAGGTGTGATGGGAGATTTGGATGAGTCATATCTGTACTGGACACTCCAGACATTCCTTGCATATTAGAGCTGAACAGGGGCGCACAGAATGTGCAGCCTTCTGAGTTTTATATATGCTGCATTGGACTGAGTGATTCTGACAATGTTCAGATAACAACTTGCAGGCGAATGCTCAGTATTTTTAAACAGGAATATGTTTAAATAAGCTTGAATGTTTGTCCGTGAGTAGAACTGCACACTTATTTCTTTGTTAAAGGTGGAGTTGGTGATTTTGGAGAAAGATTGTTGATGTTTGAACTTAAAAGAAAAACAAACACCCCTTGCGTTGGTACTCTTTCAGAAGTTCTGTCCAATGCATGGACGTGCATTTCCAAGAAGAATGACGCTGCACTAGCAAACGTGTTCATTTATTTTTTTTTAAGATCTTCGTGATCTTAAAACTCTTCGGAAGAGAGCCTGATGGATTGTTAGAGTAAACAACAACACAGCAAATAATGTAACTAACATTAGCTAGGTTGTGGGTTAGCAAACTGTTGCTGAAACTGCTGCTGCGAAGCTAACCAGTTGGGATTATCACAAACAATAGCAAACTGGACAAAACAATACTGAGTAAGTGGTTCTGTGAAACAGCAAAAATGAGTAAATGTTACCCCCCTCCAGACAAAAGCACAGCAATGTCCTCATGTTTCTCATGCCTTTCAACTTTTGAAACTGAAGTTAGCTTCTTGTTCAGATTTTCACATTCCACTTTAAATGGTGCAGCAAATGGAACAGGAAAATTTAAACAAGAAGCTGGTGAAAATGAAGAGGACTTCATCCTTATCGATTCTCAGTGTTTTCTCCATCTTTCAAACGCCTATTTGATGTTAACAAAGCCCCCTGTCTTTGTTCTTCAGATTTTCGCCTCTTTGGATTTTTCTCTGCCATCTCTCCTTCTTGACAATTTGTGGTGTTCAGTCAGTTTTTTCCAGCATGCACACAGAACAGACGGAAAGCTAGCAGACAAGGAGAGGAGATAAAACGTATGTTGGATTTACATTCTTTACTGAAAATTTAATGCATATCATTACAACTGACCATTGTAACCATTACTACTAACAACAGTTCTTAAGTGTCCTGTGAGTGGTTGGACAAATCAGTGATATTCGTGTCTTGTGACACTTTTAATTGAGTGCACACTGTTGGTCATTAGAACATTTGATCGATATGTTTAGACTCGGATTAAAGCAAAAACCGAATAAATAAGCAGAGAAACATAGTGAGTGCAGATGCTTCCAGACAGGTGTATTGCATGATGCAATTAAGCAGTTAATGTCCTGCTGTGCTCTGTAGCATCTATGAACATACTTAATTAACAAAGACCACTCAGCTGACTAGTGTTTCAGTAGAGCAGTGAATAAAGTGGCATCTGCTTTTATATCTATGGAAAAGACATCAGTAAATACACCACAAGAGTGGTACAGGCCTGAATGCTTGACTCCTACAGTGAGGAGGTCAGGTGACTCTGTCAAGCTGTAGGGAGGCATTTTGCTGGTTCTGCTTGTCCCCTTAGAAGGAAGTTTATTTTGATTGATAATCTGTATCCTATAAGGAAACATTTTTATCCTGTGAGAGTGGTCTCTTCCAGGATGACCGTGCGCTCATTGACAGTACATGAGGGGTCACTGAATGGTTTGATCATAGGAATGTAACAATACACAGCCCACGATTTGATTTATGGCGCTGGGTTCATAATTCAATATTCTCATGATATTTTAATGAATATTCAATTTAGGAAAAATGATGACCGTAATCTATAATCTGTGTTGCACAACTTGCTGGGAGTAGAGCTGGGAGTAGAGCTGGGAGTAGAGCTGGGAGTAGAGCTGGCATTTGCAAACTCTCTTGTTCAAGCAACGTCAATATATTAGATAATGATTAATAATGTCACAGTACATTTTTGAACCTGTTTTTAGCTATAATTTGTCAAAGCTGTATAGCTGTGTGGGGGATATGCAGGAAGAAAAATCTAACGTGGCTGCTTGTCTAAATGTAGAATCAAAACAGTGATTTTGTAATTATCAGAATTTTTATGATATGAGAATTTTAGTGTTGCTGAAATTATCTTTAAAGGAATTTTAAATTAAACTATAACTTTTGTAGGTTTAGTTCCCACTTATGGCTCCTGGCACAGTCTGACAACCACTGCATAGTGTAGGAGGTGGTCATAAATATGAAGGTAATTTATGCTCACTGAGAAGTGCTTGATTGGCAGTAGGCCAGTGTGTGGCGTAATGCATTTTTGCCTTTTTGCCTCCCTCTGGAGCTGTGCTGTGTTGAGCTTACCAACCATGGCTGTTGTCATGACAGAAGTGTTGTGCCATGCCCACTGATCTGCCCTATATTATATGGTCTTCAGTGGCGCCAGCATGTTTGTACCCATCACAAGATATTTTGTCAAATCTAAGGACTGCAATCCAGACAGTATAAAGCCATGTATGCATAGCTCTTGCAAAGCATTATGAGATGTGGTCACAGTCCCACTTGGTTGCAGCAGCTGCTGAGCATACGAATGCCATGTAGGTCTCTTTTTATTTATTTAATTTTTTTTATTTATTTTGCTAAGCAAGAAAAGAGCTGTTGGTGTTTTTTTTGTTGCATTATGTAGGCCTTATCCTAAAATATTTGGATAGGAAGGGATACAGCAGCGCTTTTGTCTCTGATGAATAGGTTTTATGGGGGGGGGGGTCTCTTTAAAATGTGAAACTTGTTTTGAAGCCTTCTGAGATGACTGGTGTTATTGTGCTGTGGTTTTTAAACTCTATTGTTCAGAGAAATGACTGATGAATTTGCAACATCACTTTTTGGTTTGCTAGGTTTGTTGCTGCCTGTAGAATTCAGAGCAGCATAATGAATTTGCCTAAATAGTAGCAAGTTAATAAACTAGTAACTGCTAATATGTTGCCTTCATATCCTCTTTGGAAGTTCCTACTTACGACAATGGAGGTACAGCTTAATTTGTGTTCAAGTGGTTTTGCTCGTAAACTAGATGGGTACACTAGAGAAAATGTTTATACAGTTTACACATTATACTTTTTTCCCCTGTCAATAAAGAGAGTGTGCATTTTGTGTTATTGGAACAAAATGAAGAGCAGAGAATTCTTATGAGATAAATAGTGTTTATTTAAAAAAAAATTATAATCATTATCTAGTTGGTAGCATCACATAATGTGCTCTCATTTGTATTTTATACTCATTTGTATGTATATGTGTATTTTCCCATGTGGATGACTTTTCCCTGCAGTGTTCATGTGTGGCTGAAATACAGCCAGTATCCAGCTCAGGGCTCATCAAAAAATCAATCAAGTTTTCCCACTAGAAAATATGACATTTTGGTTGCATTCCTGTGTGCAGTAGACTACTGTTAGTGATTTGAGCTAAGCTATTTATAGTCATTGATATTACTATAAGCTTATAAGTCAAAGCCAGATCCATGCAGGTAAATTAGGCTGAAAGCAAAGATAATTGTTTTTATTTTGGTGTCCTTAAGAGGGGATTCTAAAAGATTAGTAAACAGCAAGAGGTTTCTGTCAATGACTAGTCAAAACAAGAGTGACAGTCAGACCATTGCTTTTGAAGATCCAAAAAAAGTGGAGAGAGTTTACAGTTAACAGCTGAAAATGTAAACCACAAACTACTGATTTCTGGTGCTGTGATGACGTAGGTGTGAATTTCTCATAGTTTAGGTTTGATGTCATCATTCTTAACATCAGTCTTAACATCTGTCAAGGGCATAATTTAGCCTTCACAAAATCTAGAATTCTAGATAGGTGTAGGCTGTAATGCATTGTGGTACTGATGCAATTCACCATGACAGTGTTTTCCAAATATGTCATGATATCAGATGATATGCATGGTAAGTTTGTCAACATGATGAGCCCATACTTCTTGAATGCTGCTACTGCATACAAAAAGAGCACAGCATAAATCTGACATGGGTTGATTTATTGGATTTTATTGGGTTATTACAATGTTGTAAACTTTAGCCAGACACGTCATATTTTTAGAAAGAAGACTTAGAGTTTGTATTTTTTTAAAACATTATTCTGTTCTATTAAAACAATTTGGAGCGCCCAGAAAATGTAACATTGCCGTCAAGTATGTTTTTGTCATTCATGAATGCTAGGAAAACCAAAAAATCAATATTGTTGTCTGACACCAGTACCAGTGTAGATAATATAAAGCTCAGAGCTAGTAGGAAGCATAGATTGAACGAAATCCTGATTTAGATCTCTGCCCACTGGATTGAATCTGCTGCTGATTCAGATTTCAGGGGTCAGATGCATTCTGCTGTTAGCCTGCTTTACTCAGCACTCAATGTAAAAAGGTCAGCCTGATAAAGAGTGCCTTGATTGCCATTGACAGCAGTGAGAGACTACGCTGTGCAGCAGTTTGTTTTTTGCATAGAAGGAAACACATATATCTTTACTATTCAGTTACATGGAAATTTTCAGAAGTTGTTCCATGTAAAGAATATCTGATTATCAGTATTATAATCGTAGGTGGTGTTTTGATTAAATGGACAGTTTTGCAATTGTCTTGGTAGCGATATTATAGTCCTTTAAAGAATTTGTCTTTCATGGATGTGGCCAGTGGCTGTGAGACATCTCTGTGGCTCTGACCACAGAGACATCTTTCTCGCTGTTCACCAGTGCATAATGGTATGTCAGTGGAATGCCAGACTGAACTAGGAAATGCCATACACTTCCTTAACATTTCAGGAGTGACTTTCTGCCCAATATACTAAAATGTTTTTTTTGTATGCATTGCAAATAAAAAGCGCAGAGTTACTTATGCATGTAGTAACTATTTTGTCCATGCGCAGATGTAGCTGCGGTGACCATGCTACTAGATATTGAGGAATTTGTAAAGAAACCTTATCACCATTTTAAAATTACGATTAAGATTTCTTCGGTTTGTGAAGTGCAGTTTACTTGTGTGCACCTTTTAGGTTAATTTGCTTATGTGCATTAAGACACATGTTAAGTAAAGATAAATGTTCTTTTTGTGAAATGTAATTATATTTATGGAATTACTGGATAGTTTGAATTGAGTAGTTAGACATCTGTTTTACTGTCTGTTCTACCCATTGTGCATATGTTTGTATAGGGGCCTCAGGAGCTGTCAGTGGGAACACCTGCTCCTGGGGCTCACAGCTAACTTGTTGGGGAAAAACGTGGCTGACAGGTGCAGGTATAGGGTTGTTTCATTTTCACTCCACTGTGTATTTTTTCATCGAATGCTGGAGGATGTTGTAGCTGAACTGCTATTTATATTTGCACTATTTATACCCACAGACCTTAATCTATATGTGCCTTATGTCACTTTAGTGTTAATTTCAGGACATCTTCTATTTATATTATTTTTTATTATTCAAATTTTCTACAATTAATGTTTTTTTTTTTGGTTTATTTTATTAGTGTTTAGTGTTTTTTTTGTGTGTCTATTTAAATTCACACTTTTCCTGTTTACCATCTATTTAATGTTATTGTTACAACATGGAGTCTGAAAGTAACGCAACTTCAGTGCACTGTATGTCCTGTACATATTGTAGTATTGGCAATAAAGCTGACTTGCCTTGACTTCAGTCTGCTCCATTGCATGACGTTTTCAAACAGTCTAATGCCATCCTAGAAAGCATGTTCCTAGAACGGATTATATTTTTTCAATGTCCATCTTCCTGACAGCAGAAGCATCCAAGAACACAGAAGATATTGAAGTTTTTAACATTCATGATCTGAATACTACTTTGTGTACCAGTGAGCATTCCATAAGAAATCGGGTCTCAAATCGGGTTTTCATTAATGCTGTCATTAATCTTTTCAGCCTCTATCCCATTCACACTTTTAACTACACTTTTAGATTGTAATTGTGTCTGTTTTTACTGTGAATTCTTGTAGAAGTAAAGTTAATTTGAACATTGCTTTTTTTTCTTGAGTAGTAGGTCTGGTGTGGGTGGATGGTTTGTCTGAAATTGCTAAAATGTTTTGGTACAAATGAAATCACAATTCTTTTCCACTTACGGTTTTCATACTTGATCAAATGGTCTGGAAAATGCCTGAAAAGAGTAATAGTTTCACCCTGATTTTGAGGCCCCTTAGGCAGACCTCATGCCCTTGCTGACGTCTCTGCAAATGATCCAATTGCACTTCAAAAGCTACTGCCCTTTTGAAAAATGCCTTTCAGTACAGCCACAGACCAATAAACCGGTGGGTTTCCCAGGCCTGGCCCATCAGGGCAGGGGGGCTTCAACAGGCTCATATTAGAGACGAGTGTTTGGCTTCAGGGAGTGTCTCTGATCCCTGCAGTGAGAACAGGCGGGTTTAGAAAAGTAAAACCAGCCCAGAAGAGAGAGGTTCATGCTACCAGATGGAGAAACTGAAAGGTCTTTGAGAAAGCGAGAGGACAGACAACCACATGCAAATTTTAAACAAATATATGCAGCATGTACACTTTTAAAGGTTCCTAAATAATTACTTGGTTTGGATCTTAAAAACAATCTCTTAAAGAGTTCTTTTAAGGAAGAATAATATGGTTCTTCTATGGCATCACTGCAAACAACCCTACTAAATAACCATTTATCAAAAAAAAGGAAAGAAAATTATTTGCTGCATTGATGTTTCTACAGGTTTACTGTTTGTGTCCTCTATGCATATAAGTGCATCATAACACATAATTCAAGATTTAGGCTCTTAAGGTGCTCAAGGCTCTTCACACAGGCATGTGTAATGATCACTCCTGCTTTCCTCTCTCCTCAAGCGCTGATGCTCTGCTGCAGCCATGTTCAGCAAGAAGAAAAAGCAGCGCATCCAGATCTCGGCACCCTCCAACTTTGAGCACCGAGTGCACACTGACTTCGATGAGCAGGAGCAGAAGTTTGTGGGACTTCCCCGCCAATGGCAGAGTCTTATTGAGGATACGGCCAAGAGGCCTAAGCCTTTCATTGATGCCACAGTCATCACCACTGTGGAGCCTCGCAAGGTCAGATTATGCATATGTTGGAAAACAACTGAGAACAAATGTATATTCTTAGTTTATAATAAGTGATCAAATGGGAGACCAAGGTTAGTGAGCAATTAGTTGAAGCTTTTGAAACTAGTCTGTGTGCTCGTTTAAGACATGAACAGGCAGACACACCTGAATTATACTTGTACTCTTCTCTACAAAACAGTGTCAGGAATTAGGTCAACAAACTTATATATGCCATTTTATTTACTGTAAGTATTGCTTTCGAAAAGAGGTTTTAAAATCATTTTTGTTCTGTGTCTAAAAGTAGTTTGTCTGACATGTTTTGTGTGGTTTATGCTTAAATGAAACTGGAGCCTTCTTAAAAGTTTGAGATAATGACTCCAGTGTGGTTTGCTGCCCTTTGCCCTTGCTTTTGTTGCAATGTGTGGTTATTTTTCAGACCATTGTGCGGGGCAGTAAGATAGGGGTGGATGGCTCTCTGACATGGCTGCTGGATGAGTTTGAGACCATGTCAGTGATTCGCTCCAACTCTCTGCGACGAGGCAGCCCACCTACACAGCTACGCAGTGACTCCGGCTCCTCTGGGCGGCAAGAAAATGGGGAGCACCCCAGTCGGCACCATGGTGAACGACCTGAGCACATCATAGACAATAAAGACAGGTATAATGTTGGGCATATTGTGGTTCATTGGTACTGGCTGTATTAAGCCAGATCAAATTATTTTCTTTCGTTAAGGCTGTTTTACCATGTTCTGCTCAATTTTCTTGTACTTCTGTAGAAGAAACATGAATAAACATTATGTAAAACTTGTGGCTGTGAAACTACATAAACAAATGTTTCATTGTTTTTGCTGTGGAAATGTCTGCATTATAGAACAAGTTAAGAAAAAAAACAGCATAGCAGTTGTTTGTAATATCTGCAATGCCAACGTGTTACAAAGTAGTCATAGAGCTGCTTTCAACATAACCAGCATGATAAGTCACCTAAAATAAAACATTTGAAGCAATACAGTGGGTTCACACAGTTTACTCAGGAAAATACTGTAATGAAACGGCCAACAATGCAGAATGCTTTCAAAACATGAGAACATTACTTATTGTTCCACTTATTTTTCCTTGTGTTTGATCAGAGAGAGAACTCGCCAGGAGCATCCAAGTGCTGACCCCCGACAGCGACCGGCCCGGGCCCCGCGTGAAGATGGGCGACCCCAGCAGCCTCGCGGACAAGAGCCCAGCAGGCACAAGGAGCGGGAGCGTCCAGCTGGACCACCCACTCCTCCTCACCGGGAACGAGCTAGAGATCGTGAGCAAGAACGTGACAGAGAGCGAGAGCCACGCGAATACCATGACCAGGTGGTCAGGAGGGAGGGGGGTAGTGATAAACGACCCAAGTCCAGCTACACAGGCCGTGACAGCAGCCCACAGTCACCGCGGGACAAGAGACCACTCTCTGGACCAAATATTCGCACTCCCAACCTGCCTGTCACAGAAGGGGTAATGAAGACTGCCCAGCAGGGCCGACCTTTTAACACTTACCCACGTACAGAAAGCGACACTGCGAGAAGTCCCAGCAGTCAGGTAAGCAGAGAACAGAAATCAAGAGTTGGTGTTTTGGTACGTTTGTACATGGTGTGTTCTAATATTGTCAGCTTTTGTCACTGCTTTACTGTTCCAGGTCTTTTCCCTTGCTATGTGCGAGCTAGAAACACTACAGAATACTGCATTCAAGCTATGTTGTTCAGTCTATGTCCATAATCAAAAACAGCACAGGCTGTATTTCAGCCTGTATTCCTGTTTCTGAAGCAATTGTGTGCTCTCATAGTGGCTCCCTCTTATCTACATTTTTCGCAGGACTTGAAACCAAGCAAAACTCATGATCCTCCTCACCACAATGGCCCCTCCAGTGTGGCAAACCGAAGTGGAGGCAGCAGTGGTAAAGCTGCTTCTCGAGGGGAGTCCCAGCAGCATCACTCTTCTCATCCAGCCCTTGGTCCAGAACCACACAGTCAGCAGCTCCCCCCAGCACCCAGACCACCAGGTCCCCCTGGACCTCAACAGCAAGGCCGTTCTCCACAGAGGGAGCCTCAGCGGGTTTCCCATGAGCAGTTCCGTGCTGCTCTGCAGATGGTGGTGGACCCTGGAGATCCACGCACGTACCTGGACCACTACATCAAGATTGGCGAGGGCTCCACTGGTATTGTGTGCATCGCCACAGTTAAGAGCACCGGCAAACTGGTAGCTGTGAAAAAGATGGATCTGCGCAAACAGCAGCGGCGAGAGCTGCTCTTTAATGAGGTGAATTTTTGATCTTTGCCTTAAGAATTGCTGGGCCAGACCGGTGTTATCATGGTTTTCAACCTACAGTAGAAACATGGAAATCTAACATGCCTTAAAATCTGCCTGGTTGTTGGTTGAGTCACTTAATAACAGAGTTTTTCTCTGGTTTGAAACTTTACATTTGTGTGATTTTTCTTTCAGCTAGTAAAATGTTTCACTTACTGTAGCTTACTGTTTTTTTTCAAGGTGGTGATTATGCGAGACTATCATCATGAGAATGTTGTGGAGATGTACAATAGTTATTTAGTGGGTGATGAGCTCTGGGTTGTCATGGAGTTCCTTGAAGGTGGAGCACTCACTGACATTGTCACACATACCAGGTAAGTATTTGTGTTATTTCAAAATGAATTTAAAGTAGTAGTTACAAATTAATCTTAAACTGCACACACACGCCCCAGTGGTCTTAGACTACTCGTTCCTGTAGGTTCTTGAAGGTTGTCATGGTTCAGCTACAGTCTTAGATGACCTAACCTCACTGAGAACAATACATGTGGTCTAGGCTGATATAGATCAGGCAAATGAAGATATTTGAGTTGTAAATGGCATTTTGTGATGACCTCAACACAAGTGGCAAAAGGGCTCAGAACAAAGCTAGGCTCCTGTGTTCATACAAATGTACTATATGAACTGTTGATCATATGCATGTGTAAGAATATTAATAATGTGTTGTCAGTTATGCTTATTTGATATTTTATGGATATTTGTTGAGCGTCTACGAACATTGCTCTAGTAGAACAGTTATCCGCATTGTTTTCATTTCATATTCTAACCACCATATTCTTACTACCATTTAGTAAGTCATGTAGTAAGTCACTGGAAAATTGACCACTAGATGGTAGGTTTGAGCTGCAGTCGTTAAGGCCTGCTTCTCACTGCATGTTACTTTCTTTGCTGTCTTCACTGCAGTAATGACAGCTTGTTTAATGATGTGTCTGTGTTTCAGGATGAATGAGGAGCAGATTGCCACTGTGTGTCTGTCTGTCCTGAAGGCTCTGTCGGTTCTGCATGCCCAGGGCGTCATCCACAGAGATATCAAGAGTGACTCCATTCTGCTAACTCATGATGGCAGAGTGAGTGTTCTGAGCTTTGTTTATTTCATTAAGTCTTTTAAATTCAAATCCATTGTTCTACCATCTCTAATATAAAGCATGAACCAGGGCTGAGAGTAATATCAGTATAAAGTGAATATAAAAGTGTCGTTGCCCCCATGTGAATATGATATGAATCTGATCATACAGTGGATTAGGGGTGTGCATTCTGACTAATTTTAATATTCAGGTATCCATAAGAATTTATGTAAGGATATTTGACTAAACTCAGGGATGGCAATACAACAACCAAAAAATGGAATTTGGCAAATATAACGTAGGGCTGTAGATTTACCTTTTTAGGTGACTGCACTGGTATTTCACAAAAATATAGCAGCACACTCAGCAACAGGTTTATGATTCCAAACAGTTGAGAAACTTTAAGTTTTTGTGTCTGATGAGTAGCGGGGTTGCTTAAACTGAATGTGTTTGTCAGTAAAAAGATAACACACGGAATGCTTATAATTGTACTTCATTATACCATATAAACATCTGACAATGCTCTAAAAAACTGAGGCAGCAAACTTTGTGAAAACCAAAATTTGTGCCATTCTCAAAACTTTTGGCCACAACTGTAGATTACTATTTTGAGATGCAGAGCTGGTTTCCTTCTACAGACCTACTGGACAAAACAGTAATGCAGACAAGTTTTAGTATTTTTAAGTTATGCATTTTAATGTCATATAATTACTGTCCAAGTAATAGATAATTTCATCATATAAATTTGATTTCAAGTTTGTGTTGTCCTCACCTAACATGAACATGGTTCAGAAAAGCAAAACTGTTAAAACCATAACCTTAATTACTGATTGCCTTTTCCTCATGGTACCTTGTCTGTCCTTGTTTAAATGAATTTTGATCTTTAATGTGCTTGGAAGCATAAAAGCCTTTATCTGTGAAATACAAACACATTGCCCCAACGCTTTATGCCTTTGTTACCCTCTATGGTGCCCATACCATTCCCTCTTTTTGGTAGTGAAATAAATAATGGTGTCACACAGGGGCTGTGCTTGATTTCATCTTGTGGTAAGAGAAGAGGAAGCTTTCTCAGTAACCCTTAGCCATTTCTCGTCAGACTTTGTATGGGTTTGCCTTTATGTTTCATTTCCTCATTAATGTTGGGCAGGACTGTTGTTGCAATGCCCTGCCAGCCAAATTCTTCATATGTGTAGCCAACCAAGCAGTGCAGTCTTTTCAGAAAACATGACTAGCTTGACTGAGTAATTAAAAAAACAGAATAATAATAATTTATGTATAGAGTTCTCCTGTAGTTCGATTTGCCATCACGTTTTAAATTGGTGATGTCAATTCATTGTTTGACCTGGTGCTTCAGAGATTGACGCATGTGAGCCACAAATAGGTCACAGCATGCTGAAAATTTCCTTACAGAGCACAAGCTGCATGCACACACATTCAAGTTGTGGATCTGTTTTCTGATGCATGAATCTAATAGAAAATACAAGGAATATTATAAATTGTAGGTTTTTTGTTTTTGTTTTTTGATATGATGCAATGTGAAAAAACATCACAAATCAGAAGTACATGTTACATTTATTGGCTAACATGGTAGTTCAGTACTTCACAAAACTGAATTACATTGCACCATTGTTAGCAAGAACATCAAGGGAAATGACTTTTTTGTGGCTCCTCTTGTGAAGCTTTATCCTCATGTCAAAAAGTGAGGAAGTGATATTCACAGCGGTGTTGTATAATGTGTCTGATGTCATTTTACCCAATTTGTGTTTTTACCATTAAAACAGTCTGGTTTTAAAAGATTTCCAACCTTTATTCTCACATTAATTGTTCCCTAATACATACTTACCTTTCCCCTCTTTTCTGTATTCCCAGGTGAAGCTGTCCGATTTTGGCTTCTGTGCTCAAGTCTCAAAAGAGGTCCAGCGACGGAAGTCACTGGTGGGAACGCCATATTGGATGGCCCCTGAGCTCATCTCTAGACTGCCATATGGACCAGAGGTTAGATCCTGTTCATCAACCATGTTGTACCACTCTGTCCTCATTAACTATGACTACACTATGTGCATTAATTCTTTAAAGCCTGAGTGATATGTGAGCACATTTAAGGAAACTGAAATGATCCTCCTTGTTTCAGGTGGATATTTGGTCACTCGGCATTATGGTGATTGAGATGGTTGATGGAGAGCCTCCATATTTTAATGAACCTCCGCTGAAGGCTATGAAGATGATCCGAGACAACCTACCACCCAAACTGAAAAACCTCCACAAGGTAAACTGTCCTTTAGTAAATCCCTTCTCATTTATTGTCTTTATCTTCAACACATTTGGTTGACTTGGCATGGTCCACTCTCTCATTTAGCTTCTCTTACTTTGTTAGGTTTCACCACTTCTCAAAGGCTTCTTGGACAGGATGCTCGTTAGAGACCCTGCCCAGAGGGCCACAGCCCAGGAGCTGCTCAAGCACCCATTCCTCAGTAAATCTGGCCCGCCCTCCTGTATTGTGCCCCTCATGAGGCAGAATCGCATGAGATGAGAGTGAGATCTCAAAGACCCTCAGCAGAGCTTAAATCACTGACCCTTTGAGGCAGGAGACCTGCAGAGAGATGCCACTCTGCACCCTTTAGAGACTGTTGACGCTGTGGATGCTATGCTTGGCCAGAGCTGAGAACTGTTGTAAAGACAGAAAAAGAAGACTTTAAAGAAATCACTGAAAAAAAGAAACAATTGTTTTACACTAATTTTATGGTCCCCTATATACCGTACTGGCATATGCCGACTTTGGTAGAGAATTTGGTCCCAGTGTTCCTTCTCCTTTAGGGGTTTTTTGGATCATTTTGCTTTTGAGAAGCCTTATCTGTCACCTCTTAACCACTGTCAGTGGCTTCAAGCCCTGTGTCTCTAGGTGAAGAGTGAGTGACTTGACAGCCTTCACCAAATGGAGCTTTGTGGAGCTTCTCTTTTTTCCCCTACCGTGGAAACTATGCTCCTTCTCTGAACTCAAGCTTCACCTCCTGCACCACAACCACTTTCCTACTTCAAATCAATTTAAAGAGGAAAATAACTACTGAAGAAGAGCTATATTTGTACTTTATCGAAAGGAAAACACTAAAACAATAGGCTCCTGTTACAACACTATGCTAGGTAAACACTGGAAGTGTGCTTTTAGTTCAGACCATTTCTAGTTTTATGGAAGTTTGGTAAACAGAGAGATATGTAATTTTTATATATTGTGAATTTTTTTTTTTTTTTTCTACTTTGGGTGACAGTGAAGCACTGTTTTGAGATTGAAGCTGCACCCCCGTTTTTTTCTATTCCAGCACATAGAAAATCTTCTTCTATGTCACGTGATGTGATAAATTAATGAAATATCACTCTTCCATTTCATTTGTTCTTTTTTCCTCTTTTCTTTCGGGGACGGGGGTGGAGGGACACATGAACTACATTTGAAGGCTTATTTTTTATCATAGCACCATATCTCGATGTCTGCAGATATTGACTGTTACTAGGGTCTTTCCATTGCAGGGCGGTGTAATCCACATAGCTGTTGAAGTACTGTCCTTTCCTGTGCAGATTTTAATCCTTTAAGGTGTTCTCTGTAGGAGGGAAGAGGGGAATGCATTACATGAATGTATAGCTTGTTGCTGGCTACAAAGTCATGAGGGGCCACTGCAGAGTTTAGTGTTTGCTCTAAAAGGAATTTCAGTCTATGAAGGGCTTGCTGATTGTCAGATTAAATAAATCAGGGGAAATACTAAACTCTACAATGCCTGACATCTAGTACTAGAGTCTGAAGTCTCTGCCATCCTGTATGTTACTAGGGCTAAAGTTTATTAGGGCTAATTAGCTAGGGATGTAGACTGGAGCTGTTGAGACTTAGCTTAATCCGACTGTGAAGCAGCTGCTAGAACCACGTCCACTGCATAGATTTGATGCTTGAACACTACCATAGAGCACTCGCACATTAATGTAGCTGCAAGTCTGTGTTTGCTTTATAGTAAGCACATATTTGGTATTTCAAAATGGGCTCCACCAGTGCCTTTGTCTCTAGTCCTCAGCTCCTAAGGCTAGTAGCATATTAGCTTGCACCTAGTGAGCAACCAAAGATCATTCACAGAATGAAGTGAAGGTAACCTAATAGAAACCCACTGGTTTGAATTGACCCAAACATACTGAGTTATATACTATACTACTACACTACCACACAGCGTTTTATCATGATACTGTATGTTCACT
Source organism: Pygocentrus nattereri (assembly GCF_015220715.1). Taxonomy (NCBI): domain Eukaryota; kingdom Metazoa; phylum Chordata; class Actinopteri; order Characiformes; family Serrasalmidae; genus Pygocentrus; species Pygocentrus nattereri. The sequence continues at coordinate 32,026,695 of NC_051227.1, read as the reverse complement.
TCTTCCGTCACACATGTTTAGGTCTTAAGTGGATGAGTGGATCGAGTTCTGATCGAATTAGATTACTGGTGTTGCTCTGTTGGAAGAGGTTTGGATTTGTCGGTTGTGAGCACTGGTGTTTCCCAGCCCTGATCCTGGACTGCTCTACCCATTTTAGTGATTTCTCTGCTCTCAACATTCCTGATTCGACTAATTAGCTCATTAACAACTCCAAACTGAGTTGTGTGTGTTAAGACAGAGAAACCAATAAAATATATAAACCTGCCTGTACAAACCACGTAATGATGATGATCGTAAAGTAATTATAATAGTAATTATTTGAGCTCATCACAATTATTCATAGTTGTATACAAAATGTTAAACACCTCTAGTAAAGTTACAGATACTGGTTTTAAAGATACTGGTTTGAAGCAAAAAGTGTGTAAATGAAAGAATGCAGTAAACACATGGAGACCCATTATGTGTCTCACAAAAGCAACAAAAGTTCAAACTGCTGCCTGGTGCTAGAACACCTTTAGAGGTGAATAATGTGTATTTAATCAAACCCAAGTTGTGTCTGTCATCAGTTGGGAGCTTCTAAGAATCAGCATTTAGGATGGAAGGTAGCTAATCAGGTTATTTGTCCAATTTAAGTTTCTATTTTAATAATTACGTACAAAGAACAAAAAAGACGCTGTCACAATTATTTACATGGCAATTAATCATCAGCTAATATTTCGTGACCGATTATGGGCCTGTGCAGTCCAAGGCCCAGGGTTGGGAAATGCCGGTGTGTATATGACTTGGGTGTAGGAGTAGTCTCATTTTAGTCTCCTGAGCAGTTTGATATTTTAAGTTTTTTGAAAATGTTCTGTAGAAAGTGGTTGGACTAAAGTTAGTTTGATACTGTACATATTTTGTGAGATATTTTAAAAGAATCTTTGCTGATGGTTTAACATCTCTAATTCACTATATATTAGTCATAAATTTTTGTAAAAATTCAACTTGTGATCAGATCTACTGAACATGATTGAATTGTGTTTTGTTTTTTTGTTTTTTTCCTCATAGTAGTATTTGTTTTAACATGGTTTTTTTTTTCTTCATTTAAAAAAAGTGCTCCAATTTTCTGGAGGTGAAACATAGAACAAAAAAAAATTGACAATCAAATGTCTGAGTAAAATCTGGAGTAATATGAAATGCTAACATGTTAATGCCAGAGAAAGTAGGTTTAATGTGTAGGAATGGAATGAATTATTTTCAATGACCAAATAGCATTGGTTAGAATCACATTGTTCGTTGAAACATTGCTGGGAGAGTACATTCTACTTAGATGTTAAACTGGCAGAAGCTGAGAGGTTTTGAATGCAGGGATCACCATCCTGATCATTCCTTTACGAACATACAGCCTTAATGAAAATCCTTAAAGCCGCACTACAAGATGACACTACATACAGGGTACTACCAATGATTTTAGCTGCAGCTTCTCATTGAGATATTTGCATCTTCCTTTAACACAATTGCAAAATGTTCACATGTGACACATGACTGTTTCAGTAAAAGGATGCGTCCTTATAGCCTCAAGCCTTATATTTGTTGTTCGAATGTGAAAATGGAAAATGCTGTGCTCAGAGGAACATTTCTGTGAATGAGTGTGGCAAGGAACTTCCTGTCTGTCTCTCTTTTTACTAAAATATTTGTGTCTGATTAAAGGAATGGTTTGGTTAAAAAAAAAATCAAATGTACACAATTTTCCTTTTACCGCAGATGTAGTCGATTATCCAAGCCGTGTTTTGTTTTTCAGTTTTTGCTTTTTTAATTATGCTAAGGCCAACATTACAGTCAATAGATGTCAATAGTCACTAAAATTTGACATCTCCAAATCTTCTTAAGGTTGCACAAGCATGGCAGTGTGGTTTAAGACGCAGTATGACTTACTGTGAACAAAAAATTTGAGGAAATCTTTGCTGAGTGGCTTAACACGGAGGGCAGGCACTTTAGACAAGTGTTATCTGAAGTTGTTGCCTGCTACATTTGACAGACGTTGCATGGAGAAGTTGTGTTCAGTTTTGTAGTTTCAGTAAGGTGACACTGTGTGCTAAACCACGCTGATAAATGTCCACGAGCGATGCAGTTGAGCAGATTGAAGTTTTTGGAATGTATTTATGGAAATTATTTTGGTGACTACTGATTTCTAGTGTTTGTTAGCATTGTTATCTTTGTAGTACCAGTTGTCTTAAACAAGAAACTTTATACACTAAACATGTCTTTGATGATGAACATCTGAAATACAAAGACAAAATGTGTAAATTTGATTTATTCCTTTAACAGTTCGGGTTTATTTGTAGTATTTGGTGATTTATGCCAGCATTCACAAAAGAGATACATTTATGAAATCGGTGCATCCCCCATTTGTATACAAGATGTGATCATTCTGGCCTCATGCTTTTATTTCTACATCTCTTAATTGCCAGTGCTATAAATATAGATAATGGATCCTGTTTAAAATGCTTTGAATCCTTCTTTTCAACTAATGGTCCAAAAGGCGCCCTGTGTGCTGTCTGAACTGAGTATGTACAGAAGTTCATTATCTCATGCAGGATGTGGTTGATTCACGTTACCAAATCAGCACTAAATTTTGATCAAATCTTGGTCTGATGCTGATGTGGTTTGAATACTGTGCTGATAGTGATATGGTACTAATGTTATCATACATGCCTAATACTTCTCCTGACAGATCTGTTTCAGTTGGTCACTGTACTACTAACAGATCTCGCTTGTTCATCCAGTGGCTCTTATTACATTTAAAGGCTTGTTTCTAAAACCTGTGATGAATGCTGGAGTGTATGCATTTGTAACTAAATCTGTAATCACAATATTGTTTTGTCAGCTTTCTATTTTAAAGAATCAGTTTGTTTACTTAAATTTGGAATAGACCTATAAAGGTAAAACTCTTTTGATAGACTATTGTTGACTTGATTTGATTTAGACATGACTGTCTTTGTTACTAAAATTTACTGAATTTAGAGTTAACTTCCTCAAACGGAAGCCCAGAATCCTGGACTGTGACTACTACTGACTGGCCTGCTCATGTTTATGTGTGAAATATCAGAGTTCAATCAGTGTTCCTCTCATTCTGTTCACTGTAGTCATGTTATGCAAGTGCATCACTTTTCAGTCAACTAGTATCAGTTCCCTCCATGATTTGTGAATTATGGTTGTTTAAAGGACTGTCAGCGTTGCAGACTTTCTGATTTTTGCAAATACATTTTTCCCCTCATACAAATGTTTCCTTTTGTGTGTTTTTTTTTTTTTTTTTTTTTTTTTTACTGTTGTAGTGTCTGTTGTATGATGAGAGGGATGGGTAATGGTTAAGAGTGCACCAACGTGGGAACTATGGGCCGATGCACACACACATACACACCCCGACTGGCCACTGCATTAATCACCCCTCCTTGTATCATTTGGTCCTTTTATCAGCTCCACTTGCCATATAGGTGCACTTTGTAGTTCTACAATTACAGACTGTTGTCCTGTACTTTGTTAGACTCTTTCGTCCTGTTCTTTGATAGTAAGGACCCCTAAAGGTCCACCAGAAAGCAGGTATTATTAGGGTAGTGGATGGATCATCCTCAGTCCTGCAGTGACTAATGTGGTGGTGGCATGGTATTGTGTTGTGCTGGATCAGGCACAGCAGTGCTGCTGAAGTTTTTAAACACTGTCCTCTCTATTACACACTCCCACCTTATCGATCCACCTTATAGATGTAAAGTCAGAGACAGTGGCTTATCTGCTGCTGCACAGTTTGTGTTGGTCATCCTCTAGTACTTTATCAGTGGTCAAAGGATGCTCATATGGCTCAAATGAGCCTATCACCTGATCTACTAATCACTGGATTTAAGTAGAGCAAACAATGATGCCCCTGTGCATTTTTATGAGAAGACTTAACAGGATACTTCAAATGTATGGCATGTATTTGCAATACATGTATATCTTTGACAAAACATGTTTTGTGATCTTCACAGATGTGTTTATTTCTCAACATGACCAGCAGAGTGGGTGAATACAGCAACTTCTGAAAACACCTCTTTTTAGAGCTGATGTGAATAATGGCTTGGAATGATGTGGTCAGAAGCAAACAAGCCTCCTAGTGTGACTAATATTACAATGCGCCTTTGAATGCAGGGATATAATTTTTTTTTTTTTTATCTGGCAAGTGACTCTTCCCTCATCAAGTCTGTGTTAGTCATTACTTAGCCATGTTAAATGAGTGAGAAGTACAGTTCTATTTTTCACTGTTTTTGACCGAAAAGGGTTTATTTTGTAAAGACGTTGAAGTCAGCAAAGAAGCTGAAGATCTTTCAAGTGTCCTATCCGGCTCGTAAATAAGCGAAATCGAACAAAATAAACAGCCTGGTTTGTTTAATACCACATGTGCATTCATATCACCTGTTGATAAAATACATACAATACAAATGATATCATCATCTCATAAAGCTCTACTTCAAATAACCATTCCATATGTAAATTCATATTTTGGACACTAAGTTCAAAAGTCTGTAGATACCTGCTCACCTAACATTTCTTCTGTAATCAAGAGTATTAATATAAATGTGTTTTTCCTACAGTAACAGCTTCTAGTCTTCTGGGACGCCAAACGCTACATGTCGAAACACATTTCTGTGAGGATTTGATTGCATGTGGTTACATTTGATTACATTTCATTGCAAGAGCTTTAGTGAGGTCAGGCACTGATGTTGGTTGATTAGTTCTGGCTCACACCCACCTTGCCAACTCATCCCAAAGGTATTGGATGTAATTTCAACACTCCAAAGACTGCAGCTCCGCTGCTCCCAGCACTGGGCTAAGGGCCTTTAGGCCCCTCTAGCTGATGTTTGGCTTTGAGCTGCTCCAGAGCGTCCCATTTTATCAGTCAGTCTTTTCCATGGAGATTATAGAAGATGATCACCTGTGTCAGCAACGGGTGCACCTTAACATAGCTGAAATCACGAATTAGAGGGACTGGATACTTTTTGACATGCATTGCATTCGTGAGGAAATGAGTGTTTTACTCATGTTACTTGTGAGTCATCAAGATTTAGTTACTAATTCCTTTTTTGTGTTCAGTTTCATTCTGATTTGTTGGTGACCACAACACATCTGTAGTGCTTTGCTGTTGTTCACACATCTCATTGTAAAACTTTAGCGTTTATTTACTTACCTAAAAAAAGAAGAATGAGCCTAAAAATGTCACTTTCTGTGCTGAAGCTGGATGTACTAAGACGTAGTATTGCAGTTGTACAAGTCTCTCAGTATTTAAAGGGCTTATATCATGGAAAACTGTTTTTTTTTTCTCTTTTTATTGAAATAAAATATTTTGATGTTTTTAAACCGCAATATTTTTCACACATTTGTGCTCTTGGGTGTGTATACATTTTGTCCACATTTAACAACAAATCCCAAACACTGGTGAATGTATTTGAGAATCTTCATGAAAACTGCATGAGAGGGTTTTAATAAATTTCTTCTTAAGAGCGGTGAATGAGGCCCACTGTTAACATCTCAAAGTGTACCATTCATTCCCAAATCCATACAGTCCATGGAAATAGGGGGAATTGAGTGGCAAAAACAGCCTGGTCAAAATGAATTGGTTTTTCATGCGATATCAGAAGAACCAACAAATTTCCATACACCTGCCAGTTCAGCCTAGCACTGCCAGTGAAGTTTCAGCCTAGACTGCTTTTTGAATGAAGCGCTGTACAGGCAGCCAATCAGAACAGAGGTCATGGACAAAGACAGTGGGCTGTACTTGGTCCCTCGATCATTACATTCTGTAAAAAGAATTTGTAGTAGTAATTCACATCAGATGTTTATCTACATTTCCCTTATGACATTTGTGTAGGTATACATAACAAGGAGGTAATGGTTGCATTTTTACCATTTTCTAACTTTTAAGACTGGTATGTGTGGATGTTCTCTGCTCTGATTGGCTGCCTGCTATTGTGTCTCTTTCAAAATGCAGCACAGGCGGAAACACTCCTTATATCTTCAGCGTGATAGGGCGGGGCTAAAATGCTGTAGGCTGGATATTTAAATGAGTTGGCAATGTGTGACACCACGAAAACAGTAAATTCAGAACAGTCTGTTTCTGAGGCTTAGTTTCCAAATTTGACTGTAATGATTGGGGAGTGGACAGGACATCTGAAAACTTGAGCAACCTTTACATCTCACTTAAAGACGTCTTTATACGGCATACGCTCTTATTCAGAGCGACTTACAATTTGATCATTTTTACACAGGCGGGCGAGTTAGTGTTAGGAGTCTTGCCCAAGGACTCTTATCGGTATAGTGTAGGGGGCTTGTCCAGGCAGGGGATTGAACCCCAGCCTACAAGGCAGAGGTGTTACCCACTACACTAAACAACCACACAAAATTCAGCACAATGTAACCTCGCGTTGGCCATGAGGCTTCTGGGTGAACGTTTTGTAGTCCAGAACCTTTTCAAGACTCCATCAGTGAAAGCTGGTCAGGTCACAGACAGCGCGATCTCAACGGCGGAAGAGCGGCGGAGCGTCTGTTCCATTACGGCATTCTGGGCTCGCCGTGTATTTTTAGCGCTTCCGGTGCCGGAATCAGCGTCACTCTGTCTGTTTAACTCCGTGGCAGCAAAGCGGGTTTTGTCCTTTTACCTCCACTCGCTGTGAAAATATAAAATAAGCCATACGCCAGTAACTACAGCTCAGCCTGAATATAAACAGGGTTTAATATGAAGTCGTAAGGCTGAATGCAGCGTCTCTCCACACGCCATGTGAATGTCCAAGAGATGTCAGAGTGAGTGGGCGGGGCTAGCTACAGGAGCCAATCAGAGGCGTCGCTTCGTCGTGCAGCTGAGCGGTGAGTCATCGGAGCTGCCGGAGAAGCAGCACTTGTTGAATGAGCTCTCTGTCAGTCGGCGGCTGTTTGGCGGCGCAGGAACACGAAGAGCACGTCCATCCTTAAAGAACATGAACTGAGGGTCTGCTGGGCAAACTCGCAGCTTTACAACGATTCATCACCACCGCTACGGCGACAGGTAAGCGGCGCTGCGTCTGTCCATACTGGCCTCAGTGGTTACTGAATTGAAGAGAAAGTGGCCTCATCAAAAGGCTTTTCAACTGACCGCAGTGTCTGGATAACTCTAGAAGTAGTCAGAGCAGCAGGATTCACACAATGTGTGCTTTCGTTTTTCCCATACGTGTTCAGTTTTTCTGTATTTTCTTTCCATACAGATTTCCTTTCATTTTGTTCGTTCGTTTCATTTATTGTTTGTTCGACTTTCCGTTCCACCTTAAATGCTGCTGCAGATCCACTCTGGCGCCTGTAGCAACAGAACGAAACTGTTGCTGCATTTAAGGTGGAACGGAAAGTCGAATAAGAAGCCAGATTCGGTCTCGTTGTTTCCTTCCATTGACTTGTTTTGTTTTGTTTGTTTTTCTTTTTCACACATCTTTAACGCTGAATCACACTGTCAAAGTATAATTCTGCGATTCTTGCTCTTCTTGTTTTTCCCAAGTCGTTGTTCACGTTGTTAATGATGGACTGCTTTACTACGTGTGTTCTCATCTGTTCGCTCAGCAGAGACCAAAGTACAGCAGCGAGCTTATGTTTTCATTTTTGTTACTAATTCACCTCGGAACGTGTGTGTTGTTGTGGATCCCAGCACGTGACCTTAATTACATTTCTTATTAAGTGTTCTTTGCAAGCACAACCAAACCAAATTTGCCTGAGCACAGAGCAGAGCCATCCCACATGTCGCATCAGTGACTACATCATTCTGCACTGTTGTGGTCTTGCTTACTTATTATCCATCATTATTAGCCAGACTAATAGTCAGGCAAAAAATACAATGCGGTGCTTTCATCACATTTTGTTTTGCTGAGGTTCGATACGTTGGGACAGTCAGAAAGCAGTTATGTTTTTACAGAAGAGTATGAGTACAATGATTTCTATGAACAATGTCTCATACTGTGCAAATGCAGTTAAGCGGCACTAACTGTTCCCTCTTTTAATGCAGGTCGTCAGTGTTCCTTCAGTACTGACGCGTTCCGCCCCTGTCAGAACAAAACATCATATCTTTAAATTGGTAACTTTTTACAAGAAAAGAAAAAAATCACTAACTTATAATGAAAGTTGATCTAAAACTATTATTGGTCTATTCACCATGAAACTCATACAGTGTAAAGGTGGTATTTTTAAATTAAGTAAGAAAAGTAATAAATGACAAAACTGGAGGTTTATCTGAAGGCATCTTTTGACATAATGTGATGTAATTCATCACAACCTGATAAAATATTGGTAGATTACTCTCCTCTGTTGTCTGGTCGCAGCAAGCGAGTATTGGTTTGCATCACATGGCTCATACCTTCAGTTATGTTTATCTGCCAACTGGTGCCGATTCTCCACGGCCAATTTCTCTGTTATTTACTAACAGCGATAGGTGTTCAGTGGCCACAAAGCTTTTGATGCTTGCTGTGCTTGTTAATTTTTATACTATGTTTCAAGATGTAGATGCCAGCCACCCACGTTGTGGTCTGGCATGCACTTTGTCTGTGTGAATGCCACACAACCTAAGAAGGGACCTTCCCTGAGGACTACATAGATGATTACATCTTGGCATTTGGCCTGGCGTGTCAAAAGCCAGCCTGCCGTGTTTATATTTTTGTTCTGTTCACCTTTCTGTATTACTTTCAGAAGCCTGTGCAGGAAGTTGTGGCATAGAAACTAGTCATTTCAGCACTAGACCTCAACTGCAGTGTGTGCACTCTCACACCAAGCTATTTAATGACCTCTTTTTCACAGATGAGCCGGCTTGTCAGGTTCTATTTCTCCATGGTCAGGGTTTGGGTGTGGTGTTAACCAGCTGTTGCAACTGCAGCTGTGCACAGGACCCCTCCTGTTTCAGTAAAACCAAACCCTGTGCGGTTCACAGGTCCGAAACACTTCCTCAGGCTCTGCAACATTAACAGATGGTTGAAATAAGATATGTGAGAACAGACATGGTTTACAGTGTTAGTTATCTGATTTTAGAGTTCTCTTAACATCTCACCCTCTCATACTGTGGGGTGGTTTTTGGTTGTGTGCACATTATGTCATGTTAGTATCCATAATGACTTGGTGTGTTTGTTTTTCCTCCAGGACAAGTGTTTTTGATGTCTGCACGGAGACTGTCACTTTGGCCATGTTTGCACGCTGCCCTGAGCTATGGGATCTTCTTCCTGACGACACTGCCAGACATTACCGCAGGTTTGGGGCCCTGTGACTATTTTCAACCTAAATAGCACCTCAGATAAAGCCGATAAAGCCGCCATTGAATGGGAATCTTTTTTTTCTCAGCTGTGATTCACCATTCTGTTTGTAACCTTCTTTTTTCGTTGTCTCTGATTAAAATATATTTACAACTCATTTTATGACACGTACAAGTAGATACCACCAGTGTTTTCTGATCAGAAAGTTCACAACACATAAAAGTAAATGTCTGATAATGAACTCTGCTTATTTCTTCTAATTTCTCTGGCTCTTTCAGGTCAAAACTGCTCTCACCCGATTATGCCAGAGCACGGCGGCTTCTCCTGCAGGCCTTCGCCGTGCAGAGGGTTCCCTTCAAGGAGCTACATCTACTACTTCTGTGAGCCGGGCTACGTCCTGCAAAAAGGCCACCGCTCCAGGTGCCACAAAGGGCGCTGGAACCCCAGTGTGCCTGTATGTATGCCTAACTCAGGTAAGAGCACCTGTGATTGAAGTTTCCTTGCACGACCAAGCAGTGTCTTGGTATCATTGGGAAAGCAGGCTTCAGAATGACTTTCTAGAGTGTCAGCACCGACATCGCTGTCGGAACAGAACATCTCTAAATTTGTAAAAATACAGGAATAGAAAACACACCCTAACTTAGAATGAAAGTTAATCTAAAACCATTACATCTGGTCTATTCCTCATGACATTTTCACACAATGTGGGCAGCTGTTGTTTTTTAAATTATGTATATATAAAAAAATGTAATTAAGTAATAAATGGAAAAAATGGAGATATGAGGTCTTCCGTAAAGGGCTGGCGTTTACTTTTCAAACAAGCAGGACTTCTAAAGAAAAATTCTACCTGATTGATTCTACCCGTTTAATCAGCTAATCTGGGTCTTCACAGTCGAGCACATGCGCTTCTGCTTTGTTGGAGTGAAAGCCTGCAGTGGTGCCAGCACTTTGCAAGTGGTATTTAACATTCGTGATTCACAGTCTGGTTTGTGCTTGATAACAGAGGGTTATATATGAATGAAAGCAAATGACCCTCGCAAAGACATTCAGGTTTCCTTTTTACTTTGGTGAAGTTATAGTTCCACCTTCTCATAGAGGAAGCATTCTATAGGCAAGACCTACATAAGCAGAAATGCTAAAGTGAATGACCTACATATAAGGCGCTTTATGAGGCGCAAGAGCGAAGTGCAACTCAACAGCTAGGCTCTTCTCTCACAGAGAATACATTGCTTCCTCTTTCAAGCTAAGCCACATGGAGGCAGGAAACCAACAGTGTGAACAGGAAGTGAGCGAAGTCACCATACTAACCAATATTTCTTGTTCTGTGAGGCATTTAAAGCCCTCGGAAAACTACTGCGTCATATAATTCAAAGGCTGTTATCATCCGCTCATGCAGACACTTTTCCTAAAGTTGGGTTAACTTCCTGCCTTGATGACAATTATAGTCCAAATATAGCACAGTATCGGGGTCCGGCCACCAGTGATGCTTCTTATAGATTGGGGCGTACTCTGAGGAGAATAAATGACACAACTGTAAAATGCCGTTTTCTGCTGATATTGGCCTGGTAGCTGTGCCAGCAGAAAATGCTGGACCAGATATTGAAGGGAAAAAAATAATCAGATTTTTTTTCTTACAGAGCTTGCCTGAAATGCCACACGCTCACATGGTTTAATATCATACTGATCATGATGGTCTACTTTTATATGCTCATCTTAAAGGACGCTTTAAGATCCTGTCTTTTTGTATTTTAGTTTTTCTTGTGCTCCACTTATAATGTTATTTTTACATAACCATTTCCCACCCTATTTATCCCCTAGAATTAAACATGTTTCTATTACTGTGCCTTTAATACTGACATATGTAAATGAGCTCTGCTTTGATTGGCTGTACTGTATTGCGCAAAAAGCAGTTCAGGGTAGCGCTCCTTTTCAGTGTGAGTGGGCCCGGCTATAGTGCTGTAGGCTGAATGGATGGATACAAACCAGTCATTTTGAAACTGGTTTAGTTTCTATGTGTGACCTGTATGAACTGGGGAGCGAACAGTGTATTTTAAACCTTGATCAGTGTTTACAAAGAAGAAATCGTCAAATCAGTATTCAGGTTTCAATATTGATATTGGAGAAAAGTGGAAATGTTTTAGCTCTGAGCTCTACATGTACTGCTCTTCTTACTGCAGGGCATGCTAAAAATGAAGACAGAGTGACCAATTCCATTCCAAGTGTGGCTACGACTGCCGTTGGAGTGTCCATATTCCTTCTTACCACCACGGCCTGCATGGTTGTCAAGTCCCGTCTGTACCCCTGTCAGTCCCAAAGGTATGCTGATTTTGCTGGGTTACTTTACAGTGACGGTACCAATCAGCCAAGATATGTTTAGTGTCTGACGTTTCCATCTTTTCTGCTGCAGCTATGAGGCTTAATAAGTAAAGGAAGCTTATATGTGGTTTCTGACGCTGTGTGTGCCATGTACAAAAAATAATCTGCTGCTGCTGTTTTTAGTCAGTGTAGTTTTGTCTGTTTTTATATTAACAATACACAGATACAGTGTGTAACCACGTATACAAGGCTGTTTGCGATTGCTTATCAACTCGACACAGAGTATGTGTGACGCTTGAGGCGTGCAATTTGCACAATTTCAAAAATTAACATTTGTGAATGACTTGTCTTTTAACTATTCCTTTTTCTCTAAGTTATTAATCAAACTGGCTGCTTATTTATAAAATACACTAATAGTTAATCATTTGTGCTCAGTGTAGTCACGTTTTCATCCCTTTCAGTAGGCGTTCCTCTGACCAGTTGGACTTGGTGGTGGACGGTTTGCCTGTGTCTCTGCCAACCTATGAAGAGGCCGTATATGGCAGTTGGGGACAGCGCCTACCCCCCTTACGGGGACCCACTCAGCTCTTGCTGGCCTCGTCCGATCACAGCCCCTTATCATCCCTCATTCAGCCGGAGTCCAGTCAGCGTGCAGATGCGTCCAGTCGGAGCACCGAGGCGCTGCCACCACCTTACGAGGAGGTGCTCCTGCGGGCTGCGGATGAAGGCAACGAGGGGGAAGCGAGGGCTTCGCACATTGCACTTTCTGTGGAAAAGGACAACTAACTGACGGGCGTGTCAGCTCACCATCAGCCTACTGATTGTCAGTCCCCTTGCACTAGAATGCCAGTGGTTTGTGCCTATCAGCCTAGGTTCACCCTCAGCTTCAAAAGATTTTTGAGTAATCAAAGTTTGTAACTTTCTCTTGATCTTAATGAAATCGTGGAACTGAGAGGGTGAAGATATTTAGCAAAATAGTGAGTGTTTGCATGGTGGCTGTTTTTATTTATATATTATTATTATTATTATTTTTTTTTTTTGGTGCAAGTGATGTGCACAGCGATGTTGATTGTGTCAATGTTTTCAGTAGAGCTGAAGACGTATATTGTTGACCTCAGTGAGGACACTTGACCACAGTGGTCTTATGGACTTATTTAATAACAGGAATTATATTAGGGGACTACGACTTTCTGCTGTATGACTGCAAATGTAGCTGTAAGTGATCATTATTCTACAGCTAACACTGGAATTTTAAATCCATGAATGCTTGAGACCCCATAGCGCGGGTGCGGATTTGTGATCACTTGGCACGTTTCTGTCCCAACAGGCCTGCAAGAAGCTTTTACTTTGCACCAAACCTTTACACCACTCCTTTAGATCTCTCTTTCAAGCCCTTCACTCGTATTGTTTCAGGTTTGCAGAAACATTTAAGGCTTTCTTTTAACAGGTGGAATATTGTATATAGTATATAGTTATATAAACTCATGCCTTCTGCCCAAATCCTTTATATCTGTTCCTTGATGCTGGTTAATAGGAGGAAGGAGTGAGCGTAAACTTGAAGCACATTTGCTGTTAAGGACATTCTGATTTGTCCCTTTTCTCTTTAACTGAAAACATTAAACTATAATATATAGATATAATCTATGATATGTTGCTATTAAATTTACATTTTTAAATTGTATAACATTTCCCAAGATATATATATCTATACACAAATCTAAAAAGTATTAATGGTAAAACTGCTAAACCTTTTTGAACGTTATTAAAGCTGTAATTTTTAAACTGATCTGAGTGCCTTCATTAAAACATTATAATGATTTCTCTTTTTCTCCACAAGCTTTTATGCTTCACAAATGCATAAACCTTTTTTATAAAGGACAGAAGGAGGTGGCAAAAGCAAGACAGTTATGAGAACATGAACATACAGGCTTATGAAGGAAGAGCATGGAGACAATCACACCAGTTATGTCATATGGTTGGAGTGGAGCGAATCTTACGGAAAATAAAAATGTAAAAACTATATAATATTAGGAATAAAATCTAAAAGGTTTTTACTTTTGAGTAATGCTATACTCTAGCCAAAGTTGGAAAGGCTGAATGCTGGCCTATATTAGCGTTAAGTGAGACACTTGTCTGAGTTAGGAACAGTGAGCTAAGAGATAGAGCAGCCATTTGATGGGTCAACCTACTAGTAAAAAGATAAATATTAAATATAGCTTTGTTTGTAGACTTGATTTGAATGGTATTGGACCATGTCCATCATGCAGGGACCTTTGTATTAACAGTCAGAGTTCCATTTTATACAGATTTTGGCTACATTTATTAAATGCAGTGGAAGAGTTCATTTTTTTTTTAAACCAGTGACTTCCATCTCCGACTGGACTACAGCGGTCATTTAGGCTTGTTCTTCTGTAGATACCGTTTTCAACACAAAGTGATAAATCTGGCACAGAGTTCACACAAAGCCTTCAAAGGGTTTCCAATGATGCAGCTCTCATGAATACATTTAAGCCATTTTTATTGTATTTCTGTTAACACAGCGAATACAAGACATGGTTGAGAAACTTGAAAAACCGAAGACATACTAGAATTTTAGAAATGCAAGAAAAGTAAAAGCAAGGCAAATCTAGCAGTGTCTAATTTCTACCAATATAATATTTAGGCCCTTCAACCTGGATCTTCAACAGGGGGAGAAAGAATTTAAAAAAAAAAAAAAAAAAAAAAAAAGGAAATCTTGGAATTTTCATTTCTTTTCATCACCCCTCCCAAAACAAAACGCATGACACTGAGAACAAACCCATGAAGTAACCTTTTCCAAATGTGAGAACTAATCCTGTATTAGCAGAATCTGATCCATTAGATCAAGATCTGGCATACTGATTAAATATGAAAAAACGACAATGTAAATCCTCCCCCTCTAGCAATACAACAACTACAGTAAAAGTACATATACTTCAAAATGCTAAGAGATAAGGCTCCCTTATTAAGCTCATCTTTCAAAAGACACAGAAAAGGAAAACAAAAATACAAGAGAAACTGAACATTAGATTCTGTAATTGAACAAAAAGACAATTGGTATATTCATTCACTTATGTTGTATATGCAAAAGTATATAAAATGCTATTATAAAAAGATGCCACTGATAAAAGGAGAGTATTTGTTGCATTTTTTTGTCTATGGCAATGCTCAGTAATATAGAAGTAAATCACAACAGCTGTTTAAAGTAAGGCTCATATATAAACCAAAATCACCCATTTCATTTCAGATGGACCAACTATGAAAATGTTTGTAGTCACAAAAGCACAGCAAAACTGAGGCTGCCTAACAATGCTGCTAAAGTTTCATAAAGTGATGAAATGTGGTGGGATATTACACTAAGGCTCATACAACAACACCATTGTGAAAAGCCAGGCCAGTTAACCCTCAGTTCAAGAAACGCTTTGGCCATGTTCAGTAATGCAACAGAAGAATTCACATAAAAAAGCAGAAGACTGTGGTTGTCCAATCTTTTATCATTTTCATCTCTAGTGAGACTGAGGTCTGTGTTGTGTGAAGCAAGTTTGAGCAAGTTGTCTGTTAGGATGGTACAAGGTTTTATACTCACTGGCCAGCTCTTTCTGAGGCGCATGAACACAGTGGAAGATGTTTAGGACGAAGTCCCTCTCGACAATATATTTCTCCTCAAAATCTGATATTATAACCCATGATCAAGGTAAGGAGACTTATGAAAGTCTGGTCAGATCATTCTGGTCACTCAACTGGGCCCTGGCTAGCCACTCAGCTGTTTCTCAGGTCTTTAGTTGGAGACAATAAGTGGGTGAGGATTTTCTTCTTTCAGGTCACTTTTACACTTCTGTTCAAAATAGCTTTAACTCACTGATGATGGATTACAGGGTTTCCTTGAACTGCATTTTGATCATTCTTATTATCTGTGCTGCAGACTTCCGGTTTGATTCTCATGCACAAGTGTTGAATCACTTTGAGTGCTCAGTTCAGTGTTCACATCAGGGCAGAAAAGACATGGTCAGGTCTGTGAATTCATAATAGAAAGACAGCCAAACAGGTTAACCCATAAAGTTAAGCACCATAGTTGTTTAATGATCCACTTTTTCTTCCTCAGGTGAGAGATGATGTAGTCCCAGATATCTGAGCCCTTAAATCAGGCTTTTGTGATGTGAAAGGATCCCCCAGGAGAGCTGTTGGGAACAAAGTATGAAAAACGTTCAGTCAAATATACAGCATTTACACAAACATCTCTGATCAAATACAAAACAGGAACTATGCAATTAATCATTTGTTAATTGTTATCAACATACTGACTTTTGGGCTGCAATTATGCAAATAAGCCACCTAATCACTCCACATATTTCATTGTGTTGTGACTATCCTGGGTGTTGAATATACTGCAAGGCATACTGCAGCTGCAATATCTGACAAAATAAAAGGCATTATAGTATAAACTAATGCTAATCCTGCATTATGCATCTTCCATATGGTATCAGATGAGCTGAAAGTGCTTTGAAAGTTCATTAGCACTTCTATGTGGTAAACAGTGCCCTCTAGTGTGTACCTGCTGTATTGCCAAGGGCTTGCGTCCCTCCCAGCACTGGATCCCGGTCTGTCAGGAGCTGACTTCTTTTCCAAGTTGGAGGGACGATCTCTTCTGAATCTGTAACCAGCACGCCCGCCTGTCCCATAACACACACATCAAACACTGAGCCTAGAGAAAATCACTCTTTTGCTTATGCTGCCAAGTGTCCTTTGCGCTACCGTCAAAAATAGCATGTAGTTCTTTCCTTACCAGGGAAGCATGGCTGAGCAGAAGCTCCTCCTCTAAGGGGCTGTCTTTATGTCTCTTCTCCCAGTTGGTGGTTAAAGAAGGCAAGTCATCATCTTCCTCCAGGCCTCTGTATAGGCACAGGGCAGGTTAATGCACGTTTCTCCAGTTTAACATAACTGACCCTCCAAGTCTAAGCTTAAATAATTAATTTTAAAACCTTACCTTTTCCTTGAAGGTGCAGTTAGCACATCTGCAGAGGATGACCCTGCCTCAGGGAACTGGGGCAGGAAGGTGAGCTGGAAGTCATCATCCATAGAGATATACGGAGCAAGCATGTCCAGATCCATTTCATCCAAGTCCTGCAAGATCATATCATATATCATATAAGGCTTTCTGTCTGCACTCCAGCTATGAAAACAGGATCCTGCTGATTTCACTGATGCAAGTAAACAACAAAACAGGCTACCTCTGTCAGTCCTTTCTGAGCAGCGCTCTCCTCAGGCTTGAGAGCGAAAAATTTCTCAACATCACCGGTATCCATGGGAAACTCTTCGACTGAGCTCTGAGAAGCAGATCAACAAGCAGTAATTAAAAATTTCAGTTGTTAAGATGGTAACAAGGTCATTCAGACTGGCTTGATGTGAAATGACAGACAACTCAGATTGACTTATCAACAAATACAGCCATTTTAGCTACTTCCTAAAACTAAAAGGGAACACATGTCTGCTGGGTTTTGTATGTAAATGTTGAAAATGGTAAAACAAAGAGGTTTCAGTCATTAAATGCTTCAAATGAATGGCTCCCATCACCACCGCTGTGAACAAATCTAACTCAGCGTCTCCAGAACACAGCATTTCAAATTAAATCACTCAAACACTTTCTTTAGATCTCAACCATTAAATTACACAACAATCTTGAAAAAAAAAATGAATTCCCCTTTAAAAGACATGCCAAGTAATGAAGAGAAAGCAAGAGAAGTGACGCATTTAAGAATATGCAACTCACGGGTGAGGCAGGAGAAGGGCTGTCGAATATGGGTGAGAGAAGCTGGCGGAGTTTGGGGGTGCAAAGGTCCTTAGGACATTCAGGGACACTATCAGGGCTAGATGGTGGGCAAAAAGACAAGTCCATGTGCTCTGCATTGGGGGGGGAAGCAAAAACAAACAGATTAAAAAAAAGTGAGAAAAGCTTCTTATGTAACCCAAGCATAACTGATAAACCATGACTGGGTTTTAGGTTCACACATGACTTCTGTAGTTACACCCAAAAAGTTAATATTGCTAATAAGAAGTGAAAGTACAACAGTTAAAAAAAAAAGCTACAAATTATATAAAGTTATCTTAAAACATAATATTTTATTAATAGCATCTAAACAAATGTGACACATTTAAGTTAGCATTGGCTATGGTGTAGATCAGTAATATAAAAGTAAATTACAAAAATATGTTTAAAGTAAGACTCATATTAACTAAGACCATCAATTTCTTTTCAGAAAGACCAACCATGAAGGAAGGCTGTGGTTTAATGATTCTTTAGGTGAGGGATGATGCCGTACTGGCTAACTGAACTCTTAAATCAGACACAGTTAAGTTGGCATTTTTAATAGGATTTTAATTAAAAAGAGATTTAAAAAAAACAAAAACAAAAAAACACAGCAGCATATTGCCACTATACTGATCCCTCACACTTATAAAAGGGGGTCTTCTGGCACTTGGGAAAAGCCCAAGTGTCCTGCTTGGCTCATTATCAAACAGAACTTGAGAACCTATCTGGACTGCTAGGCTGAAATGACAATTCCATTCATACTTTAGGTGTTCTTGAGTGATTAGACCTTAAAGGTAACATAAGGAGTGGGTGTTAATGCACCACCTGTCAGGGGTATGATGGTATCTCCAGCAGCTGGTGCCAGCTGTAGCAGATCCTCGGGGCTGTCCTTCAGCTTGTTGAAGAGCTCAGAGCTGCTGCTGCTACTCAGCTCATCCTCACAATCCTCCACCTCCATCACAGTCAGACTCAGCCTGTCTGGCTTCAGTTCATTACAAGTCTGCTCCACAGAGAACACAGTGTCTGCATGCTCTACTCCGCTAGAAGAAAAAGCAACAGACATTTAAACCTTAACTCATTACATACAGGAGTTCACCAGTTAGCATTTGTGGTTCTTGATCTAGTGATACGATCTCCCAACAGAGACCAAGCAAGCAGTTGTGAAGAATGTATGGGTGCAATGACACCTCATGACAGGGTGGAACAATGTGGGGAAACTTCCTAAATACTGCAATTACTATTATTTCCTATAAGCTGAGATCCCAGGCTAAATGTGTGCTCTTCATAGATAAACATCTACCAGTTATCTTGTTCTTACATTTAAAAATAAGTAAATAAAAGACTACACTGTAAAAGACAACTGTCAACATAAAAGCAAAGTCAAATCTTGGAGGTTTTAAACAATTTGGAAATCATGGCCAGATGTGTTTATCTCAAAGAGGAAACCTCCTGGAAAAAGAGGATATATAATAATAATCCTACCTTATATTAAATATACTATCCAATGCAATTGCATTGTCTGTACACAAAAGTTTGTGTCCAGCACTCCTTCTGCCTCCCAACTTTAGTGTCGTCAGTAAGTTGTGTAACATGATTACAGTCATGATTTTTCATGACTTGAATTTTGTTCAAAATACTGCAAGAATACTGTATCTTGAACAAAGTACCACAAATAATCAAATCACCTCATGGGTTGAGTGTATTATTACACCCCTAGAAAAAAGTGCAATGTGGAAAGGCACAAGTACCTAAGGATGAAGTTGAGGCACACCACAGCCTCTGGCTGGGAAGTCTTTCCATTGTAAAGGACAGTGGCCTGGGTCTCAGACCAGACAAAGCCTCCATTTTTAGCAAGGAAGCGGTACTGGCTGGTGCACACCTGACCTTTGGAGAACACTGTTCACAAAAAAAAAAAAAAGAAAAAAAAACAACACAACATTCATATGTTATGTTTTTCATACCACCATTCAAGCTCTCAATATGGTCTATGTTGATTCCTAGATGTAGTAAATGTATCATTGTAAGGGTCACAGTCATAAGCGTTCATTGCTAATACATAAAAACACTGTTACTTACAGATGTGTAAGCTCTTTGTGACATGGTCAAAATCCAAGGCATGGAAAAACTCATAGGCTGATCGACCAACCAGGTCCTCAGGCTGGTATCCAACAAGTTCAGTCACCCTGTGGACACAGATGTTGATAAAATATTGCTTTGGGCACAACTCTGGATAGTCTTCTATAAAAAGATAAGTTACAGCTTTATATAGAACTTTCAGCATGCACAAGCATGACTGAGGTGTGTTTTAACCTTTGGGATCACTGTGTGTATCACACAGATCAAATGTGTTCCAGCACAATTTATAGCACGCATGTCATGAGCCTCACCATTTGAAAAGAGCTGCTAATTGTCCGCCTCCAATTTAACCATAAGAGGGCGATGATGAGCAGAGCCAAGGGAACATGACAATACACATATTTCTACACTAGGTTATAAATTTTTTTTGCTTAATGAAGGAATCCTACAGTCACACATTTACCTTAAAACTAGCAAGGCAGATCTTTCAGGAAAGAATTCATAAGACAGAACAGAATGAAAATCATAAGTAAGTAAATGATAAATTAACATAATAGCATTAAAGAATCTCATTCATCTTCTTAAACCAATTGATCCAGCTAGGGTTGCAGATTTTTTAAAAAGCCTAAATAATAAAATGCTCTTTTTCTGTTTCATATTAGCATTTGGCTTTTGAAAAAAGAGCAGCAGCAAAGAATTCATCCTTTACACACGCAACAAACTTTACTACAGTGTTTATTGTGCTCCCTTTAGGGATCATTCAGATGAAACACTAGCGGTAAATTGTCAGCTGCTTCACAATAACACACACAGAGGCTGTGGTCCATGAGGAAATACATGGCTTCTGCACGTAGGCTCAGCATAGTTATTCTTAGTGTAGAGCATGTGTATAGCGCACACACGCACGTGTACACACACACACACACACACACACACACACACACACACACACACACACACAGTCTTGCCAAGGGGTGAACAGAGTGTGTTCCTTCAACAAACTCAGTTGACCTGCTAAACAAGGCATACTCACGTCCAGGAATCTCACTGCACATAGGCACAGTTCATACTGCAGCACAGATTCCTCAAGCACCATTCACATGTACTTTTATGCAAAAATTCAACAGGATTTAATCCTGAAGGAACTAAAATTTTTGAGAGGATTCATGTGTGAACAGAAGCCAGTACATTACATAAGGAAAAACCTCCCCTTGCCTCACATTCCTTTGAAAAAATCTGGGTCAACGTGAAGGAAAATGTCTGTATAATTAAGTGTTTAAAATGTAAACAAAGTCATTCAAAGTCTTTTATTAACTATTCTAGTCATATCATAATTCAATTATTGCTTACTTATTATTATTGAGAACTATGTCAAGAAAGAAAGCTAAGCAAGCCAGCAGGTTCAATTATTGTGGTGAAGAATTAAATATACCTTTCCTATAATGATCCAGGCATTACAATCTGGGACTTTGTTTTGTTTTTGTGGGATATGAGACAGACCTTTTCTTAGGACTATACAATAAAACATGTAACAGGTGGTCACTTTAGGGGAGTGATTCAGAAATGAAGAAGTTGGCTATTTGTGTCGAGGATGTCACATCATATGGCAGAATTTTCCATGGAATTTTAAATGTGAATGCTTACACCTCTGTAAAGTGCCGTTTGATGGCAGCTGGAACGAAGCATGTCCTAAACATACGTTTGTAACGTTGAGGATTGTGAAAGTGAAAACTCACCGGCCGTCACACTGTGTGAAGCTCATGTCCATGTTGTGGCGGGAGAGGAAGGTGCTGCTGTCCAGTGGGAACTCCACACAGCCTGGGTGGGGGATGGGCTCACAGAGCAGAGTTAGGTAGCTCCCAACAGGGGACGAACTCTCCAGTTCACTGCTGAAGGTCTGCATATGACCTGTGCAGTGAAGCACCTGAGAATTTGAAAGGAACAGAAAAAGGTTTAAAAAAAAAAAAAAAAAAAAAATAAATAAATAAATATATTTAAAAAGCTTTTAAAATTTTTACCATCTCTGTGCTTTGATAAAATAAAATAAAAAATTCTGTGAAATATTACATATGCCAATTTCAAATAGTTCATCACAGCTGACCCCACAAACGGATGACTTAAGCCCTTCTGACTTGATATATGAAGACAAAGGAACATAGGTAGTCCTTGTTTGTCAGGTCAGCTGTAATCATTTGATCGTAATCAGTTGTAATGACGCTGTTCCAATCAGCATATCAAGTGTTCTGGAACATCGATGCTATCAAGACACAGAGTTAATATTGCGCTGAGCCAGCAGGTGACTACCTTCCAAGAGGCAGACTTGATATTCACTGTTCTGCCTCGGCTGGTGAGGGTGCTCTTCATCCGAAGGAAGAAGTTGCGCTCAATAAACCTTTCTGTCTTCTTCTTACAAAGTCCTGTACAAGAGAAAACACACATAAATTAAGCCGTTCAACTACACACATTTTCTAAGCCGCATCTCCCTCAGGGTTGCTAGTGGGGTGCTGGAGCCTATCCCAGCGGTCATCGTGCAGAAAGCCGTTCAACTTGTAATTAATAAAATAAGTGGGTTTTGGCAGCCTGCCTTACATTATATGAGCATAACTTTACCTGACTTAGTGGTAAGGAGGTCTCTCAGCTCCTCCTGATCACAAGGGTGGACGAAGTCATACACACTCTGTCCAAGCAGCTCCAGCTAGATAACGAAATATCAGAAAATAAATCAAACATTTCAGAGCATTAATTTTTTTTACAAGGTACATGAAAGGGTATGCTTAATCTGTGAGTAACTGTCATTACAACACCACCAAACAACTTTTCAGTCCTTCATAGCAACAGATATGATCAGTCTGTTTATAGTTTAGATTATCTCAGATGGGCTTGGCATGAATGTAGGCCATGCTCTTGGATTTCACATCTATTACACTCTACCACAAATCTTAGAGTGACATGCTAAAGTCTGGGTCAAAATTTATTTTACTGAGAGTTGCTGAGCAAGTAAAAGATGGCGTGCTTCCAAAAAGGCATAAAGATGGCACATTTTAAAATATTAAGCAAATTGTCTTTTTTACTTCCATCTTTTTTGTTATTTTAAAACTGTAAAAGCCAAAAGCAAATGCTTGGGGACTCAGGCAGTACTTAGTAACACCCTGCTTGGCAAGCATCACAGCTTGTAAATGCTTTTTGTAGCCAACTAAGACTCTTAGTTCTTGTTTGGTTGATTTTCACCCACTATGCCTTGCAAAAGACTTCCGGTTTTGTGAGGTTCTTGGGCCATTTTGCATGCACTGCTCTTCTGAAGTCTATCCAAAGATTTTATATGACGTTTAGGTCAGGGGACTATGAGGGCAAACGTTCAGCTTCGCCTCTTGAGGTAGTTCATTGTGGATTCTGAGCTGCGTCTAGGATTATTATCCTGCTGTAGAAGCCATCCTCTTTTCATCTTCAGCTTTTTTTGAAAGACAGAATAATGTTTGTTTCCAGAATTTGCTAGTATTTAATTGATCCATTCTTTCCTCCAACAGCAAGATTTCCTGTACCTGTCGCCGCAACATAAGCTCAAAGCATCATTGATCCAGCCCCGAGCTTAAAACTCAGAGATGTTCTTTTCATGAAATGCAGCCAGAAAGTTGTATTTTAAACTTGTCAATCCAAAGGATGTGTTTCCAAAATGCATCAGGCTTGTTTAGATGTTCCTGTGCAAACCTCTGATGGTCATGGACATTGTGCAGTGGTCACTGCACAGCTGAACAGTGCATCACCACTCTAGAGCCTACTAGATCTTCCTGAAAGTCTTTAGCTGTCAAACGGGGGTTCTGATTTGCCTTTCTAGCAATTCTGTGAGCAGTTCTCCTGGAAAACTTTCTTGGTCTTCCAACCTCAACAGGTTCTGTTACACGCCATTTCATAATTGCATTCTGAACTGAAGAAACAGCCATGTGAAAATGCTATTTCTTATAGCTTTCTCCAGCTCTGTGGGGATCAACCATTTGAATTTTCAAAGTGGCGGCTGAGTATTTATAAAGCATTGAAATTTGCATTACCTGGCCTTTCCTAACAATTATGAATAAGCTATAACCCTAAAAAGCTAAAAAGTTATGAGGACTCAAATCTCTTGGGCTGCCAAAATTTTTGCATGGTGCTACTTTATTTTTTACCAAACTTGTACAAAACAAAAATAATATATTAATCTTGCTTAAAATGCTGACAAGAATGTTCCCTCTTTACGCTTCTACTCATTACTTTGCATGTCCCTGTAAGTAGGAGATCCACTGCAATGACTAATTTGTCACTCTAGCTGTCACACTCACTTTACTCTGAAGTTAAATTCATGCAACACATCCTTTTGGACAGCAGTAGGGCTGCAGCCAAACCTCTTTACAAAGTGTTCTTGCCTCAGAGAGCTGACTACATGATCTCAGTGCAGCCTGGGAAGTATTCCAAGCCTCTTTGCACGCAAAGTAATATGATCCATTCCAGGCACAGAAGGGCAGGCCTCATGGTGCCTCTGTGTTTACTTTATGTATTTATATATGTTGGACAACAAACAGCTCTCATTTCAGCACTACCACTATACATTGCTCCCTATACAGAATACATTACATTGAGGAGAGTTTCCACTTTAAGTCCTGCTCTGACCTGCGCGATGCCGATGTACTTGCTGACATTGTCAGAGAGAAAGATCATGTCTCCTTCTTCAGTCATCACCAGAATAAAACCAGCCAGTGCCTGCTGGTAGAACGCATCTGTAGGATCCTCCTCTTCCTCAGTGCCCGGCTCCATTTTGGTTGTTGCTGCAGAAAGTGACAGAAGCCAAAGATCATTACAAAGGTTAAGATTGCTAATGCATTTTTTATTATTTTCTTTTTTTTTTTTAATGGTAGAAACACTAGATATAATTCCACAACATTTCTCAGCGCCATCTTGTGGACCAAAAGAAAGGGCCTTAATTTATTAACACATTTTCACTTGAAATATCAGCATTGAATTCTCCAAACCCCTATTAATTAGTAGGCCATTCATTATAGATTGCTGCCCCATCCTGGTCCCTTAAAACAATATCATGGTTTAAGGGTGAGCATGTTTAGAATCTTACTGGAGCGGAGGAGTTGACGCATGCGCAGGTAGCTGAGGGTCACTCGCATGATGGCAGCTTTGTCCAAGTGGGATGTGACACGCCTTGCAAGTGGCAAGGAATGGGCGAGCTCGTAAAACACCTCCGTCTCCTGACTTCGCCTACAGCGGGCCGCATCACGCGACCTCAGCTTACGCATGTCCGAGCTTGGCCTGGCAGGAAAAGAGACCGGTTAAACGTGACTAAAGGAATGTTGTCTATAGACAAGACCAAGAGTTTATTTACTGGAACACAGAAGACAGTTACAGGCCTTGGGGTACTTCACCAAGCAGGATGTCTCTGGTCAACAGATAACTAAGGCCCAGTGAAGCCTGCCCAATCTTACTTTTTACACTGGATACCTTTCAGTATTGTGAACTAACACAAATTATTTTTAAACGATTTTTCACATCAAACCTTCATTCACAAAAATAAGCAGCCAGTTAACAACCATTTAAGTGCCACAGCCTCATTCCAACCCATCCCCCAGCACGTTTTCTTCTAGCTCATTCCCCACAGCAGGAGCTAAATAAATAAATAAATGAATGAATGAATGAATGAATGAATGCATGCAAAATACCACACAAGCCACAACCACTTTTATTACACATTTTTCTGTTTCAGTTGACATAACGCTAGAGTTTCCCTGAATGAAATGAAAGAAAGCCAAATAACTCTTACTGAGAAAAAAACAACTCCCATTAACTCCTGCCTCCCTTCCCCCACATGCCTCAAGCACTCTGGTGGGACTCTGCGTCCTTTACTCCTTTACGTCAGAGCCCATCCTCCAGCTTTCTTGTTGAACTCTGACCCAAACAACCCGCCCTGGAATTCCAGCTCAACTTTAAAAAGGTCCTAAGGCTCAGTACAGACCCATATAAGGAATTTTCCTTTTATGATTAATAGATATTAGGGGCTGAAGTAACTCTTCCAAACAGAGATCGATTCCAATGACAGGAAACGCTGAGAATTTACTGTCTGGTCATATTTAACCACATGTGCCAGCATTAATGTCCAGCAGGTCAGCCACATGCACAACACATTTCCATTTGCTGCCAGGAAGCCTCACGTTTAAGGTGGCATGCAACTACAGCCAAAACTAAACCAAGTCCAAAGGGGAATAAGTGCTACATAACGATCTACAGATGAATCTCTCTTCATTCTGGGCGTCGGAGATCTGACATTTCTCAGCCATGAACTTATTTTCAAATAGACTACACTATGTACTAGGAATTGACAAACTGCACAGGATTTGGGAGATTTCCCAGTACTTGTGAAAAAAACCATGACGACACATGACTTTGCCATAAACCCACAAAGTAAAGCAATATTAAACCATTAAATGCCCCTCAGGCTTGACCAAACAAGCATTTCAAAATTCCAACAGCACCAGAGGTCACTTGTCACCTCTAGCCCATCACCCATCGCAGAGAAGTAGAAGCATACAAAGTAAACCAAACACCTTTAGATCCAAGTGTGATATAAACAGGAGTCAAATTTGCTGGCTCCTTTTCCCATCAAAACAGAAAAAAACTCATGCATCAGTTATTCTCTGTCAAGAGGCTTGATAAAGAGTGAACCTCCATACATGAGCACTACACAAACATTTACACAAATGTGTTTCTCTCTTGATTAATGCATGGATATTTTCTTCTTGGTTTTACTGCTTACATCACTCAGTCTCATCCTTAAGGACTTGACATACAGTTTTAGAACGTCCAGAAATACTGTAATCCTCTTATCCATTTATCATATACTCCAACTCCAACTCCCCAAAGAACAGCTAAAAGGCATCAAGCTTGTTTGCTCTCTAGTTCCCCTTTAATTTAATTCCCAAACAGGAACTGCAGAACCAGCAGTAAAGGTCTCAGCTCCGGGCTTAATAATTAATAATACAGTCAACGGACAGACTCATCATCGGGGGAGAATCCCAAACCAAAAGTATCACACTCCTAAACATCACAAGATGCCACAAGTCATGAGCAGTTAACAGCCCAAGAAAAACAGAACAATCAGATAAAGGAAAGGAACAGACTAAACAATATTTAACAGATGTCACCAGTGAGTTGGTAAAATGCACTGAAAAAAAAGCAAAAAAAAAAAAACAACCAGATTTGACTGAATTTGAAAAATAAGGCAGAGTTAATCATTTTATCTTAATCGAGTTTACACTTCCCAGCAGAGTTGCTGATGTTCGAACAGCCTATTTTTATTATTACAAAGCAAAACCTTGCTGCCAACTGCTGCAGTTCCTGTGTGATCTCTTGTATACAGATCTTACTTAGAGGGCTCATAAAGAAAGATTCACAAGAACTCATTTTGTGCACGGGAAGAATATGTGGTGACCATATCAATGTCACATCACATATCACATGAGCAAATATTACATGCTACAACTAAAACCAGAAGACACTGACAAAACATTGCTTGGCAACTTATTTCAATCCACAAGAACATACAAGAGGCTTCATGAAAATCTTTATCACAGATCATATGCCTTTACATAACAAAACAACCAATGAACTCTGATGAGAAGCATCTGATTTTAGCCAAGATGTTCACAAACCACAGTAAACAGTTTAGTGATTTAATGCATGGCAGAGGCCAACATTTCAATAATGATTAACTAACAGTGTATTGTGCTGCCCCAACTGGGATCTTCAGCATGAAGGTTAACAGCATTCTGAAATAGTTCAGGACGTATAGGGAGCTGACTGAGGGGATACAGACGACTACACATTTAAGTAGGTCAAACCCCTTTGACCTAGTCCTTTGTGAAACTAGGCAAAACTCAAGCAGCCACAGGGGAGACTGGGGGAGGAAAAAAGATTTTACGAGACCAGTTACACAGTTAAAGCACCAGTAATTAAAGAAAGTACTAAAATGAACTACAGAACACCAGAGCTGCAAACTACAGAGCTGTGGAGGCCTTCACTTCACTCAACACTAAACGTTCAGAAACATATAAAAGCAAATATCCTCTTGAGTAATATTAAAATGGTACAGACCACCATGCACATTTCATAAGATACTGAGCTGGATTTTATAGAGAAGGGTGGATTTATTCTCTGAGCCTTGCCAGCAGGTTAGGAAATATGAGAAAGAGGAAAAATAGTGCCCTCAAATTGTTTTGCCAATATGAAAACTAACAGAGCCAAAAGGCAGAAGTAAAGGATTCAAATAGGTGAAAAAGTAAATGGAGCCACAAGCAAAAGGGGGAAAATAAAAATAAAATAAAAGGGTGAAAAAGATCAAAAAGGTGAAAAACAAAACGATCAAAGGCTCAAAGGGAAACCAAAAGGATTCAAATAAGTGAAAAATAAATGGGGCAATGGGACAAAAACTAAAAGGGCTGAAAGCCTAAAGAATTCAAAACACACATAAAAAAAATAAATGATGATTCAAATAAGTGAAAAACCGAATGACTCATATAGGTGAAAAAGCAAAGAACTGCTTTCTTCTGAGCTCAGTTGTTCACGTGCCCAGAAAACACTCGCATGGGGAGCAGCACAGTTTAGGAACACGGTGTCCAAAGCCTTCATCTGGCAGCCCGCTCTGCTGCGTGTGGGGAGTATAATCTCCACAAACATTCAAGACCTCAATCTGCGTCTCAGTGCCCGATTGTTCTCTGTTTACACACTCATTTGTGCTGGACACTTCTTGGACTCGAGCCTCATGTCGTGCAAAAGTTGATGGGCTGGACCGCTTGTTTGTGTGTGTGTGTGTGTGAGGTTCAACAAAGTTCGTCTGTGCACGAGCGAAGTCTGCCCCGCGCACAACAAAAAAAATGCAGCGGTGTGTATCAAAGGAACACAATGTACTCTGGCACAGTTTCGCTACTGGATCATACAGAAAGGCGGATCTCATCCAGTGACGATCAGACGACACACACACACACACACACACACACACACACACACACACACGAGACAAAATAAAAGCTAAACATAGCATGCATCAACATGCTCAAACATATGTGACACACATTTTTGCTCAGTTTCCGTCAAATGCTCAATTTAGCTGCTCTCATCATAACAAAAAGCGAAACGCAGAACAGTGCAGCGCGAAGAAAGACAACTATTCAAACGGTTAAAAACAACTAAACGTCGTATTTAGGCAGCGCATTTAAGCACTTTATTCCCTCTGAAAGGCTGAAAGATTAGGCGACCGAGGCGCTGCTGGTGGGGACGGTGTGCTCTTAAACGCCACCCTAACTCAAAAGCTAAGCTAGCTTCGGTCGCCCCTTCTGTGGCGTACACGGTCTCATCTGAAGCCAGGCCTCCACCTGCAGCTTTGTTTTACACTTTGCATGAAATACCACTTTATACTATTTTCAGCCGTATACCGACAACAATAAGAAAGAAAAACAGTTTCGCGAAAATAAACTCAAATAAGCTGTGAAATCTGGACCTTGTTCTCCTGTGTCAGATCAAAAGACGCATATACAGAAAGAGTGTGAGCGGAACGGCTCACTGTACAACAGACGACAACGCAATAGCGTTAACTAAGTTAGCCTGTTAGCTGCGGGGAGCTAACGCTATGTCTTTAATACCATTACGCATTTCCTCACTCCATTACATCAAATGGCCACATTTAATGCAATTCTGCAATGAACTGCAAGTTCAAGTACTCACCTTGGAGGCACAGAGTCCATCTGTGCTATTTCTTCGAGCAGTGTGTAACCGTTAGCTCCAGCTGTCTCTGAGAAGAATTCGCCTTCGAGTTGTTTATCTCGATCGTTGGAGGGGGCGTTTAAGGAGAACGCATAAGCTTCGGACGAATATCAAAATAAAAGTCAGACAGCGAAAAGAAAAATCAAAGCAATATTTCCACAGAAAAACAATACATGATGTTTGAACAACATTTGTTTTAAAAAATGGTATGTAGGAAATATGTTGGACAATAAATTCATTATAAACGAGTTTACATCGATTGAAATAAAATAAAACGTTTTGTATTGTCGTGTTATTTACTGCAAATATTCAAAACATTTGTATGTTGTGATGGTTTTAACTATAAATACATTCAAAGACTTTCTAGACCATTCCATATTATTTGGGTCATGAGCCATGTAATGAGACTTTACAGACTGAAGCTCTACAGATTTAGGGAAAGCTGTAATTAAAACGATACAACATATCATTCAAGCTGTCTTAACTGGTTTTCAGAAGGGAACTTTAACCTAATAACTCTGAATCTGTGAACTGGCAGTCTGGTAGCTACATTGTCTGGTAGCCTGTCTGCAAGCTTAAAGCTGCCAAAACTGGAGATGCTAGTCTTCTTGGCGAAACAATTAAATTGCAATCACAACATTGATCAGAAAACCTAGATCATTTAGCTCTAGTGATATATGGGTCATCTAGCTATAAGACCTTAAATTGTTTGCTGACCAAACTTTTATTGCCTGCAGGAGAAAATTCAGGCATCATAACCATAGACAGTGGTATCTTCTCATGGAATAGGAATCCTGTTTTCAGTCCTATTCTTAACAGAATTTTCAGGTGAAAATCTTCTAATAAAAAGACATTTGGCAAGCATGTTTATTTATGGAAAAATGCAGCTCCTGTAATCACATCACTTCCTCATCAGAGGCTGATAACATAGCGACATTTCATCAAAATGCATGTAATAGTAGTTGATTTATGGATATCACAGTCGTAATATGAACGAAGAAGTCAAACAAACATTTTTTTAATGTTCTTTTTTTATTGCTAGCGAAGTAGAGGCAGGGTGTCAGTGTAACAATAGTTCACAATAAGAATTCAAAAGTTTAAATGAAGGATACAAGAAAGAATAATATCAAACATAATAAAAATATCACACACACACACACATACATGTATAATGTTCATTTTTATCCGATATCCTTCAATGCATCATACCACAAATTCTTAGACTGGATACAGATGAAGAAAATGTGTTCATTACATTCATTTTTTCACCACAAAAGTTACATATGTTATCTACTTGTAAGTAATTTTTTTAAGATTATACTGCTGCAGGGGTAATATTTCTGAAGGATTAATAAACACCATCCTATCACTTCTGAACGCTCTAAATACCGGAAAAACTACATTTCCCTTCTTTCCCCTTTACGATTGTGCATATGACAGTTTCCGGGTGAGCGAAGCCTTTCCGCGCCTTTTCGCTTTATGGACCGTTCGAGTCGCCTCGCTCTTTTTACATAATTAAAGAGTAAAATGTTGTTTTGCACTTATTTCGTTCGTAAAACTCGTGTCTATAAAGTATTCGGCCTTGCGAGATAGTACATAACACACAGTAGATACACAACTAACCACATAAACATGTTGCTGCCATCAGATGTGGCGAGACTTATACTTGGTGAGTTCAGTCAGACATTTCTGAACTACTTTGTTTATGTGGTATCAGCAAGCACGAAAACGGATGGAATCGACGGATACGACTCTTTGGATGGGCTTCGAGGGTTTTGTATTGTTTTAAGCTGCACAGCGGTCTTTGAATTTGCACGGTGCTGCTCTGAAGTGGTCTCAGCGCAGCCTGACAGATTCTGTTCTAGCTACTCTTCATAGGTCAGTTAGCTAGGTTAGTGATGTGTCCTTGTTTTTGTAGGGTATCTCCAGCAGGAAGGACTGACTGCCACTTGTCGAGCATTTATCCTTGAAAGTCCTAACCTGAGGGAGTATGCTGAGCACAGTTCTGAGGATGGAGCGATCCCCGCCTGTGTTTTTGTACGTGCTTTGTTTATCAGTTCTTACTGTTTGCCAAACATGCTAAACTCATGAGAACTCATATAAAAATCATGGTTATCGTGGGTGAGGCTGTAGAAATACAGTCCTAAGCTTTGCTTAAGTGCTGCTCTTAATCGGTCTTGTAAAGTACATGTACGATTATTATCTGTAAGGTGCATGTTTTTATTATTATGTGGCACTCTTATTTTTACAGTCTCTTTTTGGGAAGAACCTGACCACAATTTTAAACGAATATGTTGCTGTCAAGGCGAAAGGTACGCATCTTACATAAGATAAAATATGATACAGTTTTATCTTTTTGTGAGACATCAATGTATACGCATCTTTTACAGAAACATGTCAGGAGAATCAAATACCAGCCATGATGACGTCGTTGTGGAAAAAGTTAGATTTCACACTCAACCAGATCAAGTGAGGCAGAAGTAGTTGTTTTATTATTTATTGATTGATTTTTACATTTGTGTTCAGTGCAAGTTCTTCAGTAAAAGGTTCTGAATTCTTGCTTTTTTTTCTTCACAGATCTATGCAAAACTCTCCCGCTGTTCAACAAATCCAGCGGCGTAAGTTGTATAGTTGTGTTCCCTCTAGAAAAAAATGATTGTGACTAAGTGGTTTGTTTGCTGTACAGGCAGAATAGTTTTGTGTTATCGGTTTAAAGAAAATATTTAACATCTTTTATAGAGAGGTCTCTTATGTTGTGTTGTTAACAGTCCGCACCCAGAACAGCATTCAGAATATGCGGCGTCAGAGGGCCCTGTCAGCATCTCTGTCTTCTAGCACTGTGTGCCTGTCTGTGTCTACTCCTGGAAACTGTGTCTCCAGTCCTATCCCAGCTCCTCAAGGCATGCTTGGACACTCCACGCCAGTGTGTTACACCTCCCAGCAGACCAGACCCTCTACCATCACCCTCTCTCAGCCAGGTGAGGCACAACAATAAAGGTCTTTGAGATTTTGATGGGTTGAGAATGTAGTGTTATTAACATTGTTACATTTTATTAATGCTATTTAATTATCTTTATTGATGCAAACTAAAAGATCGTCTGATACTATGATATATTTTAAATATGTTATGACAATGAATTTTGTCAGTACTGCCCAGAACTACATTGTGAGCTGTTTCTTATGTGTATTAAAGGCACACTGTTAATATTGTACCTCAATAGCAAAACATATACACCCCTTCCTTCAGAGGCTTCGCTCCCCAAACTCATGGATGTGCATTGCCAAGGCGAACAACATAGGGCTAGCAACCTTGTTTTTTTTAGATCTTTGTGTCTATAAAACCCTTCACAAACATTGTGCAGACAAATACCATGATAGAGCTAGAGGGAACACAGCAAGTAATGTAACTAACATTAGGTAAGTTGTGGGTCAGCAAACTCACTACAGTTGCTGATGTGAAGCTAAACAAATGTTATGAGAAACATTAGTAAATGGCACAAAACAATACTGACCTATTGGTTCTGTGAAGCAGCAAAAATAAGTAAATGTTATCCACCTGTCAGGCATAAACAGAGAAACCTCATCCCTTTTCATGCTGTTCAACTCTCACAATGAAACTGAAGTCAGTTTCTTTTTCACCAGCATCTTGTTTGAATTTTTCTGTTTCACCTTAGAGCAGCAGTTACATTCAGGCAAAGATTGGAACTGCTGCACGACTTAAAGTGAAACGAGAACATGCAAAATAGGAAGCCAGTTTCCGCCTCATCAACATACACAATTCTGTGTGGGCGGTCACTGTCTTTGTCTGTTGGGGAGGGCCAGCATTTTCACAGTGTGGGACTAACATGCATGTGCGGGTGGACTGGCTATGAAAACAAAAAACAGAAGCTTGGATTATACAGAGGGGCAGAGGGGATGTGACCTCGTTCTCTGCTTGGGATTCCATTACTGCACTATGTCTTCACCTAGAAAATAGTTGTTTGCTACTATATTAATGTTTAAAATGTCATGTAGAACCTATCCCAGTTGTATTTTTGGTGTCCATATTATGTACATTGTTTTGTTTTTTTTTTTTAAACAGGAGATTCAACTTTACAAATTATACTACCTGATCATAGATTTACTCCAGGACCACTTTCTCCAGCCCGCAGGAAATGGTAAGACAAAGCTGTTGATGTTAGTAACTCTTAATTATAGATTTGAAAATGGATACCTGAGTCTGTATGAAGAGCTCTGAATAATCTCAGTCACTTTGACTGTGTTATGAAGCCTCATATGAAAAAGTATTCTTCTTGTGTGGTATTACAGTGACTCTCCTAGACGAAGGGGTGGAGGCCAGTTTGGAACTAGCAGGACCACTGCAGTGTCCAGCACTCTCAATGTAGAATCCCAGAGCCAGGAGGCTGTCACGGAAAACTTATCCGTGAGCCCAGATAAAGTTTTTAAATTCACATTATTGCTTTAGAATTAAAACTGTAGTTTGTATAAGATCTCTACTGTAGGGAGCACCCCGTTAGAGTTCTACATTGACGAACCAGCAGTTAGTAACTTGGAAAAACATTTAAAATCTCTGTCCTTGATTACTCTGTTCTTATCAGTGTGTCATGAATTTCAACAGTCATAAGAACAAGCTTGAAATAGACTGCCTGTTTATGAATGCAAACAAAATAACAAGAAATTACTGTGTGCTTTTTTGTTTAATTTCCATCATACACCTTTATGTGATTTTGTGTGTAATTTATTTTTTCTTCATAGCAAATGGTGATTGAGAATGCACGAGAAAAGATTCTGAATGACAGGTCCTTACAAGAAAAGCTTGCTGAAAATATCAACAAAATTTTGGCAAGGTAAATAATTTTACCAACGCGCTAACATTATTACAGGCACTTATTATAATTATTGTCTTTGCTGTGTTGGTAAAACATTTAAATCACACATTATCTCATTATCACATTATCAGTGCTCAAAAAAGAGTTTCTGAAGTCTGCATCTTAACTGCATTAACAGTGATAACAGCCCCCAGATATCAAAGGCTGTGTGCAGCACAGTGGAGCAGGAACAGTCAATAGATGAAATACTGGGCCTGCAGGTGAGCTATTTATATATTAATTTATTTTTTTTCTCCGTAGTATCAATCTAATGGAACCATAATTTATACTTGGTCCTTAGAGGTAAACTTTTCTGCATGTGTGTAAAATACTTAATAGGAACAAAGTGGAATGCACAGTGATGAATTTCTACTAATTTGTTAGGGAGAAATCCATATGACTGATGATGCCATCCAGGACATCCTCGAGCAGACCGAGTCAGACCCAGCTTTTCAGGCCCTCTTCGATCTCTTTGATTATGGTAAGATACAACCTTCTAAATTCAGTAAATATGTATTATAATACAAGTGCTATTATGATGACTTTATGCAGTTTTGGTCTTAAATAGTTTTTAACGTTGCTTTGTTGGGTTTTGTTGAAAACACACTTTTGCATGTTTTAATGCATAGTTTATTCATTGAATTACTATTAAAAATTGTTATTAAAAAAATCAATACAATTTTACCTTTGTGAATGTGAGTACTTTTTGTATTTTATTTTTCTCAGATGTAAAATGCAGATAAATAATGTGCACTAAAATTTGCAGAAAGATTTTTTTTTGTGTTTTGTTGAGGATGTTATTAATATTATTGTTACTGAGGATGTAATGTTTTCACTTATAAAATCAACAAATGTTAAATCAAATCAACATGTTATATGATTAAGAGTCTTCAGACTTGCACACAGCTGTATGTAATTTGTAAATATGGATTAGTTATTCATGCTTTCATTTTTTTTTTTTTAGGAAAAAGTAAGACAGCTGAGGGCAATGAGCAGACTGATGGTAATCTCAGCAACAGTGCACAGGAGAGTGATGAAACTGGCCATGCAGACAGTGCTACAGGTACAGGTAAACTGAAACTGCAGTCAGATAGAGGATTCATTGTGCTGGATGTATATTTGTTGGGATTTGCCATTGCAATTTTAGATCATGGAACCAATCAGCCTGGTTACAGCATGAAAAATTCAAACAAAACAAGGCTATCTGGTGGCTTTCTGTTGCATATTTGAGCAAGTGCTGGGCCAGAGGATGATTATAGCACAGTTATATACACTTGTCTTTACAAATTTCTCATATTTGAGATGCATATTAATGTAAGAAGGTCAATTCCACATTAAGAGTCCATGAGAGACTAATTGGCATTCCCTCTGTCCCATCACTCAGCATGATTCTAGCCAGCATGGTCGTCTTTCAGCTAATGTAATAGAGCAGGCAGTTAGTATTCTCCTTCAGTCACGTTAAGCTGTCCACTGATGTTGCTTTAGCGACAGTTAGGACAGCTGCGAGGGCTGGCTTCATGTGACTCCGAGGAAGCTCATGCTAGCCTTTACCCTGCCAGCTTTGCTGAGGAGAGAGCCCAACTTAGAATTTGGAAGTGCTCATAACTAAATTCTGGACAAAAGTATGAAATAATCAAAGAAACAGTTACTATTGAGCTATAACTATGTAAGTAGTGGGTCTGATGCACAAAATAACTCAGCTTCAGATTAATGACATTTTGACATTGACAATGACATTTTTTTTTTTTTTTTTTTTTTTTTTTAATTTCCCCTCTTTTCTTGCTCTTAAGGCACTGGGTGTGAAGATTCCACATCAAGTGCAGAAAGCACTGCAAGGAAACTAAGGAGCAAAACCATTCAGGAAACAAAAAGCAAAAGGAAGTCAAGCCTTCCTCTTAGCACAGGCAGGACAGTTCCGGCAGCTTCTCCATCACGTCTACTTGCTAAGCGAACAACATGTGCAAAAAAAGGAACCAGCAGGAACAAAGTTTCAGTCAGCAGTAAACAGGCAAAAGCCTCTAGTTTGACCCCAAGGGGGCAGGTGAACAAGAAAGCAGACTCAGAATCCTCTGATCAAAATACATCAAGCTGCTCTCTGTCTGAAGAGGGCACAAGCATGGAGGTGGATGAACCAACTAGAGAGAAGTCAGTTGCATCAAATCCTCAGAAGATTCTGCAACCAGTACTTCAGGAGAGCTCTCAGACCACTGAAGTCACCTGTGATAGTAGTAAAAAGGTCTCTGTATCTAATAAGCAAGGAGAACCTACTCCCAGGGTTGGAATAGATGCCTCTGGACTGCAAAAGGAGAAGACAGCAGAAAAGGCTGCAAAACAGAATGCTGGTACACAAGGAGCTCCTGGAGCTTCAAGTCAAAGCACAGATGAGCCATCCCACCACAGATTGGCACACATTACAAATGTTCCCAGCAAGACTTCCTCTCAGCAACCTGCAACAAACAAGGTTCCTGTACTAGGCACACAGGAAAAAGACGCCAAGCCCAGCAGTCCACGAGGCACTTCCTCTGAAACATTGGCTTTAGTTACTCCTCATTCTGCAGTCAGTTCCACTCCATCTGCTATAGTCCATGTTTCTCAGTCCCAGACCACCGAGCCTGACCCTAATAAAATAGTGGCTTTGAAGATAATCATCAGCGATGAACACGAAGAGCAGAACAGTGACTCCGCTCTAAACCAGGCAGTCTCTAGCATCAGTGATGACTGCATCCCTACCATCTTCCTCTCCTCTCCAGCTAAATCTCCAGCTAAGATTGTGCCTGTGCCAACCTCCTCCATAACTCCAGAGGAGACTGCGCAGGCAGTGAGCAGTTTACAGGGTGTTGAAGCTGCTGGAGCACCAACTGTAAGCAGCTCACAGCTTTCACAGGCCAGACTACAGAGTGTGGCTGGTCAGGAGGCCGGATTCATCCAGCTGTTACCTGCTAGCGCAACATTTGGAGGACAAAACAGCTATTTTGTTGTTACAGATCCAGCAGCTACAGTTGATCAGCACTCTGGTATGATGCTACTTCCAAGTAGTGCAGCACAAGGAGCAACAACATGTGCATCACAGTTGGTGGCAACGCCACCTCGATCACGGGCTGTTGTGACCATGTCAGCCAATGCACCTCAAACCTTTTCACCTGGTAAGTCAATAAACCTGCTCTTCAGGCCTGTCACGATTATGAAATGTTAGCTGATGATTGCCATATAAGTAATTGTGATTAACTATTTGTTTCCTTTTTTCATTGTATGCCTCTACTAAAATACAAGCCTAAAGCTGCCAGATGGATTGATTGGCTATCTTATGTCCTAGCAGTTGATGCTTAGTAGCTCCTAGCTGAAGACTGACACAGTTTGAGCTCAAATAAACAAATATTACCCCTGCACTTCAAAAGTGTGACAGGACCGGTCAGAGCATATAACTTTCATTGTTTTTGTAAGACCCATGATGGTCTTAAATGTGTTTTCTTTTACAAGTTTTTGCACCAACCCAACTGATAATAATGCATCAATTTACATTATGATGGTTTATGATGTAAACATATGATTGTGAACGCTAAGAACGGTGGAAAACAATTGTGGTCTGTTCAAATAATTGCAATCAGTTCAGATATTTGTGATCGGGCAGTAATCTTATAATGGTGACAAGCATATTGCTCATACACTCAAGTACCTACCTGCAGTCTATTTTTGCCATCATTGTAATTTTATGTCTTTATTGTGCCCTTTTTTACATATGTGTGTTTGGGGTGTAATGATTTACACAATTAGTAATTGTTTGAAATACAGTAATGTCTTGATTCAATACTTTTTTAAGATCCAGCAGAAAGTCTGCCATGAGTCAACATGTTGATGTTTCTTTCAGTTTATTAGCATTCAACATTATAAAGGCATAATATTATAATAATGTGCTAGTCACAAGCTAATACATGCTTGCAGGTATTGTACCTTTTCACCCTTTTCTCAGTTTTAAGGGAAAGAGGAGGCAATAATGTTGGAGGAAGGAGGGTCTGTCCTCATTGTGGGCTGTTTTGTTTAATTTTTATCCTCCTTCGTGAATTCAGAGTTAAACTGAATACTTTATTTGATCCAGTGTGTTTAATTTATACAGTATCAAAATGCATATCTGTTTTATTTCTTTAGCATCAACCATCATAATCTCCTCACCAGTTCAACCTATGATACAAAATGTGGCAGTTCCAGTATCTGTCTTTGGACAGAACACCACAGGAAAATTCGCTGTACTATCCAATCAGGTGTGTTATTCTGGTAGGCTTGAGGGTATTTTTTTGGTGGAAATTAAGCATCTTTGCTGCTTGAGGGAGTAAAAAAGGAAGTGAACTGAGTTAAAAGTTTTGTTTTACAGATGTTGGCTGTGCCTGGTCCAACACTGATGAACCAACCTGCAAAAGTTGTATCAAAATCTAAACTTTTGCCTAAGGACAATGTGGAGCTAGGTAAGACATTTAGAGATGTACCATGTTAAAGCAGACATATGTCTTTTTTTAACATAGATGCTTAAGGCAATAATGCATTTCTCAAATATACACCCCCCCCCCCAGTTACTCTAATGTGTAGAAGGTATTAAAAGGTAGAACCTTCATACTTTTCAGGCAAGGTTGTAACACCTGGATCTGGGCAAGTTTCAAACGCCTCTCAAAGCTTAGAGCAGCTAAAGAGCAGTACCAGAGCGAGCCCTGGTCATCGGAGAATACTTTGCTTCGATGAAAACGCTGACCAGACTAATAAAACGAGCATTACCACTACTGCTACAGCTTCCCCTGGAGTAAAAGAGCGCACAAGGACAGATCGGATCCAGCCTTCTCTTTTGGCCAGCAGTGGCGCCAAGAAGAGGGTAGAGACAGTAAGATCACCAGAGCTAAATCACAGTTCGGGCACAAAGGAGAAGCCTTCTGTACATCAGGAACAAACAGAGCCTAAAAAAAGTGTGGACAAAGAAGTGGGAACTGATCTGGCTGCTAATATCAGCACTTCCTCAACCAGTGCCACTCCGCAAGATCCATCTGTTAGATCAGAGTCAAGACAAAGATCACAGCTCACATCAAATACAGACGATGGCCCAACTGTATCAGCAGACATGGCACAGAGTTTAAAGTCTTCCCCTCAGTCTATAAAGCACAAGTCAAGCACAGTCATGAAAAACACTTCACAAGAGGAATCGCATGAAAGAAGTCCTCCAAATACCCTAGAGGAACCTTCTGAGAGCAGCACCTCACAGGACTCACCTGGCATCACTGCAAACAAAGAAAATGAAGTAGGAAGGCGAGAGCCACATCAGGCAACAGCGGAAAACTTTGTGTCTTCTACAGTAAGACCCTCTACCCCTGCATCTCAGACCATGTCTGGTAAACATATGTGCAAGACCAGCCCACTTACCAAGCAGGCAGTGGAGATGCTGCAGGACATTCAGAGCCAAAGTCCTACTGCCACTACGCCCAGGAGAAAAGGAGCTGGCTGCTCAGACCTGCCACTTCCAAGAACACCTGGTTTAGGTCGCCTCCAGGAGGACTACCTGGATGGTTTGAGGACTCCCTCAAGGCAGAGACTTGGACGGGAAGCGGAAGGCACACCGAAACATCTAGTACCTCCTGCCACACCTGATATTCCATCATGCAGCCCAGCCAGCGAGGCAGGGAGTGAGAACAGTATCAACATGGCTGCCCATACCCTCATGATACTGTCTCGTGCAGCCAGAACAGGAGGGCCTTTAAAAGACAGCTTGCGCCAGGAGGAGGCTGGTGCAGCCAAATCCAGTGCTTTCAAAGGGAAGAAACGCAAGCACACAGAACCAAGCCCTATGGCAAAGAAAGAACTACCGCTTTCAGGTTCATCTGGAAACAAGAAGAAAGCTAAGGTGAGTGGAATTTGTGTTTATTTACTGCAAAAGAATCAGTTTCAGAGGTCCAACTATCACCCGCCACACAATCCACGTTCCTGTGTTTGAATTTGGTATTGGATGCAGAATGCTTATAGAATATTGAGAATGCATCAAATTTAATATATTTGTAATGCACTTGACA
Organism: Pygocentrus nattereri; assembly: GCF_015220715.1. Classification (NCBI taxonomy): domain Eukaryota; kingdom Metazoa; phylum Chordata; class Actinopteri; order Characiformes; family Serrasalmidae; genus Pygocentrus; species Pygocentrus nattereri. The sequence goes on along the minus strand of NC_051227.1, from coordinate 31,986,524 downwards.
ACATATTGAAGTTGACAACATGACCTCTTCATAATTCTGCAGATAAGATTTTAGAAATATTTATTCTCATCACCTCAGATTTTCTGACGATTGGGGGGGAAAAAAGGCCTGTACCACTGTGCAGGTGTATGTATGTACTTGTAACTAACAAGTTATGTTACCAAACCTGTTGTTGAATCTTTTCAGTCAGTAGCTGTGATGGCACCACAACTCAACAAGCCAGAAAAATACAATCTTGCGTACAAGACGGCCTGTGAAATGTTTTACAGGCTGGCAGGAACAAAAACAACATTCAGGTTAATCTGGCAAATACTGAAAAAGCTCAGCGAAGCATGTTTTCTGTCTCAATCCATAATGCAAAAGGCAGTTATTTTTTTGCATATTTGATATAGTGTTCAGGGCTTTTGTTTTACTTTTTCCTTTATTTTGCACAAATGTCATATAAAACAGTGAAACACCTCAAAATGGTGTGTTATTGCAGATAATATCACAGCTGTGATCTACTCTGACCATATTGCAGCTGTGATGTTATTCATAACACAACCCCCCTTGTGTTCTACTGCCTAAACAACTATATTACTAGAAATGTTGTTCATCCTTGTAGTTGCTTAAGCTTTCAAAGATGCAAAGGGTGATGAGAATAAATGGATTTGCTGTCCACCACTTCTGATCTAATTTATTACACCAAAAATAGGCAGCCATCATCCATACATTCCGGCATTCCTATTAAATATTAATAAGAATGATGGAATGTAAATGATAATTATTTTTCCCTCTTTCCTACTTGGATAATGACCCTACTATAAATTTCATGTAATTGTCCTTAACAATGAGAAAATTGCACATTACAGAAATAATAGGCATCATGGTTTGTGCATTGGCAAAGGAATCTGCAAACCCAGAGATCATGCAGACTTGTTCTGAAGGGACAGTGCTCTAAAAATGTCTCCGGAAATGTCTCTTTATCTCGTAGAAGCAGAAGAAGCTGCTTGACTCCTTCCCACATGACCTAGATGTTGACAAGTTCCTGTCGTCCCTCCATTACGACGAATGAGAAGTAGAGGCTCAGCACTGCACTCAAGGTTGTCTGCCGAGCAGGCAACTGAAAAGAGAATTCCAACAAGGAAACTTATTGGCAGGACTTTTGTCTTATTATTCAGGCCTCACATGATAGTTGTGTATAGTTGTTGAATATGTATATGCCTTATTATCCCAGGGAAAGTTATTGTACAGATCAGTTATTGTATAGTCATTTTGCCATAATGCTGTACCTCAATTGAAAGTCCATATCAGTGTCGAATCTCTGAAATGTATTTATGTGCAACATAAAGTCACTGACAGTTTTGTGATGTTCTAATGTAGTTCAAAAATATTTGAAGCTAAGTTTTGTTTTAATTAAAACAAACCTGACAAACCAATGTAACGGTACACACTCCTTTTTGAAGGTTAGAAATAATTTGAGAGCGTTGCCACAAGGGGGCATTATTGTATGAAAGTGCACTTGGACTGGAAACTGAAGTGAAGTGGTTTCATTTTTTTTAACATTTTGTATGGGCGATGGAAATGGAAATTGACCAGAGGGGCAAGCACTGTTTTTGGATGTCCAGAGGATGATCAACTCTGCTGGAAATGTTAATGAAATCAAATCTCTAGATTTCTTGCACATAATTGGACAAATTAAGGACACATCTTTTGGAAACGTGATGTCAGAGATCTTGTTTTGTAGCTCATTTGGTAAAACTGGCAACAGCAAACTCTCCAGGACAGTTGGCGTGACATACAAAACATAATGGAGATAAGTTAACCCATTAATGTCTATATTGTATGTGAAGCAGAAGAATGGCACCAGGAGGTGTATTAAGCCTTTTTTTAAATTATTATAAATCTCCAGCATAAAGCAAAACATGTCTAAGTAAGCATCTTAGACTTATGTTGTGTGGGTGGTTTATATGGGGCAAGTGAGTCCCTGAGGCAATTTCTGCACTCATAAATCATCTAATGCCTGAGGCCAGGTTTTCCCTTGAAATTTTATTGCACTGATTGAGTAATCAGTCTTACCATCTGATTAAGGATTATGCAACAATCCAGTGCCAGACTTTATGTGTAACAGATCAAACTTTGCAGACATTGCCTTCTTTTCTCAGAATACTGCAGATAGCATGGAAACTGAGCGCAGACTGATATGATATTAAATAACTGGCTAATTTAGAATTACTTTCATATTTTCAGAAGGGAGGATTACATTCAAGAAAGAATGCTGGCTCTTTCTTTTCACCAGTGGAGTGCACATGCAGAACTTTTGACCACAGTGAAGTTTAATTTTGCTCTTTTTCTCCACTGGTATCTGAACAGCACTGCACATGATAAAAAAGGTCAAAATTCTAGATGTTACCATCAGATATCAGGTCAGGGTTAGATTTGTCGTCTTTAGGAGTGGGTATGCAATTAACTGAAGAAGACCTGTTAATTGTATTCATTTTCATAAACAGAGAAGAACAAGCTTGGAATAAAATAAGTCTTCAAAACAGATGCAATATAATAAATTTAATAAAAGGTGAAGACCCAAAAGTCTTTAAAGAATTCATGCAGTTAAATTAATTTCATGCCCCATTTGAAGACCCAGATTTATTCCAAACACATGAGAAAACACTAACAGATATAGAAGAATAGTTACACTAATACTTCAAAGTTACACATTAAACGTTATAGAAAGCAAGCATGCATGAAATGTAATAATATTTTCTAAATATGTATCTGGTCACGTTAGCATACCCATTTCACACTTGCTTGAACTGGCATGGTGCTGATCAGAACCAGCTGTACTGTTTGTCTCATTGAAAGAAAAAGTGACTGGTATTGTCTCCCTGATCTCCTAACTGATGTACTACAATGTGAACATTTCAATGAAAAATTCCAGGAGTTGTGCATCTTAAACAGTCACACTGCCGAGTCTTATGAATGTTTGAACAATTATATAAGAATAAGTTTTTTTAAATAATAAATCTTAGATGTTATTATCACTGCAACATAAAGACATGCTCTTTGGCAGAAAGCTTCATTGAGTGCATGACAACACTATTAACTAGCATATACTTAATCCTGGTATTTCAGAGTTGAAACAGAAATACATTTCATCTGTATCTTTATCGTCCTTTCTGAATTTGCAGAGGTCGCAGTCGATTTCTGTCCCTTGTCTTTTTAGAGTTAACACCCGAGCCAAACATTAGCTCTCACCACGTACAGGACGCGACCCTTCCTGTAATCAAAGACAAACGCCTTTGATCCACTGAAGAGGTGAACAGCACCTGTTGAGTAAACATGGTTACATATTTCTAAAGAAAGTGCTTTGAAAAAGCTCGATAACAAAGGAATCTAACCCTTTACCCACCCTTCAGTTCAAAAGCAGCATCAATTCTCCCTGTAACGCCTGGCCAGTCTGTGTGGATTTTTCTTGGAAAGCCAGGATCCATCCTTCTTCTGAATTCATCATATCTACAGTACAGAGCAGAGCACTGAGCAGACATTAGGCAGACTTTTGTTGTTAAACTCCAGCATTTTTATGTATACATGTGAAATGCACTAAAGATATTAATAGCTGTGATCCCATAGGAGGCTTAATAGGATTTACACAGGGTGTACAGCCTACTATAAAATTTAAAAACATACATTGCATGATGTATTTAGCATTAATAATAATGTATGTAGCATTTCATCATATATGTAAAGCTGCACTATGCCAGTTAGGGGAATTTGGCAACCTCGTTGGTGGAAATATGTAATTGCATGCCATGCATGGAAAAATATTTTGCAGCGTCAGTTGTGCTGTGGACCTCTTTCCCAAGCAGATGAATCTGATTATTGCAACTATGTTAAAAGAGAGTTCAGAGGGAACTCAGTCAAAACTTGGTGAAGAATGTGTCTTGTCTACTATGGTCATCAGCATCAGTATATTGTTGATTTTGCATGTGAGACCTAAACATTAAGCTGACCTTCTTTCTGAGCCTGTGCATGACATAAAGACGTATGACGTGGTCTAAAAATCTCCCACAAATTCCGTCTCAACATCATTGACTTTTAAATGACTTTCAGGCTTTATAGGGTGACTTGCTGCAGCACATGCACATCATGTTTTAGCTAGTTTTTTTCTCCTGAGTAATGCTACTTCTTTCAATTATAACAAAAAAACTCAACACAAAAAAACAAAATAAAATAGTAAAGTGTAAACAAAACAGTGAATGGAAAAAAATAGCATACTATGAAAAGAACATGTCACAACATGAGTTTAGAGCAGAGGTGTCCAGTCTTATCTGGAGAGGCCGGTGTGACTGCCGGTTTTCACTCCAGCAAAGCAGGAGGGCACCTGATGAAATGTTTGAAGACCACCTGATTAAACAAGTATAATCAACTTTAGCCTGTTTGGAGTGAAATCCTGCAGCCACACAGGCCCCTTGTGGATAAGATTAGACACCCCTGGTTTAGAGTTTAGAAGGAGTGAATACCTTCATCAGGTTTTATCAGACCAACTTTTCTAGCATTTGAAGGAATTCAGCACCTGTAATACGTGTCTCTTGTGAAGAAGTATGTTTTGCCATATTTGCTGATGTGAACAGCAGCGTTGATTTGTCTCACTCTCACTGGGAAGCCGTATTCATAGATGGAGCCATAGTAACTCTTGATTCCTAACTGCTGGACCACCCAGTATTTAGGACCTGATACATCCATAAAACATTAGTACATTAGTACAATAGTATACAGTAGTACAATGCAGTGTAAATGTAGTTAACTAAGGGACCCAACAGCTCTAAGTGAGGGTTTGGCCTGGTGAGTTATGAAGCAGAATGTCCTTTACCTGTGAACATGTAAGTCACTCCTTTGGCTGGAAGATCATATGCTGCATCCACAGGTGAGATGATGCTTGGGAGAAATTTACTTATAGGACCTTCTCTCAGCCTGTTCCAGTATGATCCCCTCATTGTCCTCAGCCATAAGTGACTAAACAGGTTAAAGACACATCAGGGATCATCAGTTTCAGTTTCTAAGGGCCAGAATCTGGCTAAGGTTGGCGTTTTCTATACTCAAACATTTGAATCAACTCAGCAGTTAATAGCCAGATTCAGCTGGTACATGAGAACAGGGAAATCTCCAAACTGTGTTGGATACCGGCCCTCCAAGAGCAGAGTCTGAGATCCCTGCATTATATGAATGTGTAGAAAAGCACTGCTATCTCTGGCAAAACATCTTATGGCATAAAAATCTGAGTAGTTGAACATAGAGGGGGCACTTAAATATTTACACATATTGTGGACCAATTAGGACCCTCAGTTGCCTCCAGAACAGCCTGGATTCAGTAAGGTGTGAACATTCTTTTTTGGGGAAGTTTGGTCCGTACAAACTTAATAGCATCATGCGGCTCCTGGATTCATGTTGTGGAGCTCTGCTCTGCTCTTATCTCTTGGCGGTGTATATTCCTCTTAATTCTGAATGTAAGGTAAGAATTATACTAATGTTGAAATGAATTCAAAATGTACCTGTTTTTAAAGAAAAGTGTCTGATTTCCAACCACTGCCACAGCGTCGACCGAAAAATTGGGATGACACGTTTTGGAGATCAGCCTCTCTACATGTTTAGTGCTCTTCCCTTTCAAAAACATCTTACAATAAAACACTGACCACCTTAGAATATGAATATTAAGCAAAATATGGTATGTTAGAGAGTCGACTCACCATACAGTGACTGGATCCCTAGAGTATCATCCTCTGGGAGTTTGTACTTTGCTGAATTGAGGTATTTGTATTTGGGGAACATAAGAGCAGATGGGTCTTTGGAGTGTGAAAGGCCCAGGGAATGTCCAAGCTCATGGGCAGCCACCGTGAACAGATCATAGCCTACTGCAGCAAATGAACAATACTGATTAAAAAAAAGTTTAATAACCAAACTGGAATGCATAATACCGGCCTATTCATTTGTATTGTATTTAACAATATGTTTGCTGCATAATGAAAAACATTTATGTATCATCTATGATGGTGTTCTACATTACTCTGGGAGATCTACCAACTGCAGTGGTTATTTCCAACTGTAATCAAACCTCTCAGCCAAATCTCTGGAATTCTAATGTTGGATCTACTAGAATAAAGCTCAAACATCTAAACTAAACACCATCAGTCTCTAACAATGGAACTGAAGTGTAATATTACAACTTTCAACTTTGTAACTAGACTCTAAACCTTGGATGTTCATTTAGTGTTCCTGTTTGACGAGATTGTTTTTGTGCTCTTTACAAATGGCCCATATTTAACTACTGTCAGTTACTTGTTTCAGATTAGTTACATAAAAACAGTTTAAATTCAATTAAGAACAAAAAGTGTGTGGCCTTTCTGCAAATGTTCTTTTTTCTAGTTAACAATTACAGTATTGTATAAGGTTCATTTTGGTTTAATTTTATAGGAATTTAACCATTTTGTGAGGCATACCTTTGACACACACACACTTAAAAAGATGGTTAATAAAGGTTTATTCAGATTGATGGAGAATGTGCTGTAGATGATTCTACATAGAACCTTTTTGAAAAGCATCAAATATATAGCATCAAAAAAGGTTTTTCTATTGTTTCAGGCTTAACATTGTAACAACAGAAGAAAAACATTTTGGTCATATATAGAACCCTTTTCAAAAACGGTTCTATATAGAACTCTATACAGCACATTCTCCATCAATCTAAGGAGGCCTTTAACAAAGTGAAGAACCCTTTAGTCATATAAATAGTAAATATTATCAATATAAAATCATATTATAAATACTGGTGCATGAACTTTATTAAAACTAACTTAACCATCACCTGATACCATGATATATTTGTAAAATATCATGATGTTGAATTTTGTCAATATCGCCCAACTCTAACCAAAACTGCAGAACTACAGAAATTTTTGATAAATGTAACCTGACTCATGGTAGTCCATACATCCCAACTAGTGATCAATTGACACCTTTTCTTTGTTTTATACCTGATTGCCTGCGGCCCACCGTCCAAAGCTCATCATCATCAAAGTGCATGTCCCCTCCTACACCCCCTCCAGGCTCAAAGGCATGAGCCAGCACTCCCCTTGGGCCGTCAAAGGGGAAGAAGTCTCCATGAGCTGTAAAAGGACATATTACCGGTTTAAAGGTGGTTTGAACTGGCGCAAGTGTTGAAAAGATTTTTGCACAATAAAAACTACAGATAGTAAAAGATACTAATTCAAGCATGTTTTCATGGCCTGATTTTAAAAAAGGAGCAGTGATGTACCCTTTCTGGTGAAAGTGATGATGATGTCAGCCTGGTTATGGCTTACTCTGACGAACTTCAGAGGAACTACATCACTCCATAACTTAAATGCCAAACGAAAAGAGGTCTCCACCTCCTTCCTCGTCAGGTCTGTGGTGTACTTTGCAATCCTGCAGTACAAACACAATTAACAATCTGAGAGAGCAAAGATGCTTTGAGGCTAATCATACTAATCACCTGACAATAAAAACACAGTGCAAAGTTCTCCAAAATACTTCTAAAAAATATTAAAAGTATTATAAAAAGTTAATAACTAAGTATAAAGCTTGAAATGACACTGTTGCATAAAAGCTCTGTTAGGAAATGACAAAGCCTGCTATATAGCTTCTTCATAAACAACACAAAATATTAAACCGGTAGGTGACGGTGTGATTCTTCCATTTGGGTCGTCCTGGGTAGAAGCTGAAATTCTCAACATCAGGTACTCCACATCTGGCCTTTTTCATAATGGCAAGGGTCTGAGGGTCCAAATGACCACTGTCTGCCAGTCCAAAAAACCTCTGCATTTCCTTCACTTTCTCCTCCAAGGCTGCCAAATGCCTTTTGCTGCGAATGCTTCCATTTAAGTGATGGAACCGCTTCAAATATTCCTGTCAATCAACAACCTACTGTTCAGTCATAAGTACAGGTCAAAAGCGAAGCAAGTTAGTTACATGGCAAGATACAGGATAATGTGATTAATAATTCACTAATTTATTACTGAGCTTCTAAAATTTAAATTAGCCTCACTTAAATGGAGATTCCACTGTTTTTCCCCCCAAATTTTAACATAATTTCCTTGTTGGGAAGTAAACAATCATGCAGTTTTGAAGAAAAAAAGAGGAATAATGGCTCTTTCTGAAGCTACAATGTATTTTGTTTGCATATAATATTAATAATAAAATCAGGAAAACTTTTCTACATATGAAGTTTACTTTAGGTTAAATCTCTAATTACAGTACTGGTTGTCTAAAAACGTACACAAAAATATGTTTAAGGCTAAAAACTGTTGTAAAACATTCTCTAAGGCATCAGGTGATGTATTGATAGACATTTTGTCTAGTATGTTTTGTATGTTCTGCAGTTCTAAGAGGCTTTAAACACTTTGGACCCCCAGTTCCTATCACTGACATTGCACACAATTCTGACACAGCAAATTTTTCACCAAACAGCCAGAATGATTTTGGTTAACTCTTAACGAATGAATGATACTTAATTTTCGAAAATTGAAACTGAACCCTTTTAAGACACAGTCTTGTCTACGCTAACCTGCCACTTTATTAGGTACAGTATTAGGTTCAGTTGCTTGTTAACACAAATAGCTAATCAGCCAATCACATGGCCGCAACTCAATGCATTTAGGCATGTAGAGGTGGTCAAGACAACTTGCTGAAGTGCAAACTGAGCATCAGAATGGGGAAGAAAGGTGATTTAAGTGTATTTCAGAAACTGCTGATCTCCTGGGATTTTCATGCACCACCATCTCTAGGGTTTACAGAGAATGGTCCGAAAAAGAGGAAATATCCAGTGAGCGGCAGTTGTGTGGATGAAAATGCCTTGTTGATGTGAGAGGTCAGAGGAGAATAGACAGACTAGTTCGAGATGATAGAAAGGCAACAGTAATTCAAATAACCAACCAAAATCTCTGAGGAACGTTTCCAACACCTTGTTGAAAGTCTGCCACGAAGAATTAAGGCAGTTCTGAAGGCAAAAGGGGGTCCAACCTTTTACTAGCAGCTAATAAAGTGGCCGGTGAGTGTATGTAATTATAACAGTGGTTTTGATGCCTCATTTGAAAAGTACAACTCCATTTCCAGAGAGGAGTCTCTGATTTAGACTTTTTAAAAGTTAGTACTGTATTGTCAGATGTGAAAAACATATATAGAGAAGGTACATCAAGTCAAAACAAAAAGCTAGAATTCAGGAATAATGCCCTCAGTGAGCAGATGTGACAGCACACTGAACATTATAAAATCCTTCTGTCATTGCACATAAAAAATGGAGGAGAAATAGTTTCATTGAAAAGAATCAATTCTGACTAACCTCTGCATGCTGGAGGTCCACTGAGCTCAACTTGGACTCTGGAGGAACAGGTGAGCTCCACATAATGTCCACAATCACTAGCCAACTCAACAATGAGATCCATGGCCTTAGCGTCTCCATTTTAACCCAGAATAATATTCTCATAAACAGACTCCCTAGGGCTTTATAAAAGGCACCATAGCTCAGGATAGAGAGATCACGTGGGCTTCAAGCCCTCAAACCAGTGTTTACCTGAAGGGCTTAGTGGTTACTGTCATCACACTTCTAAAACAAGAGCTCACATGAGATCCCATCTTGTTAGCTTCAGCAGAAGGTTTAGGGTTCAGAGTGTCATTAAAATTTTTTACACCCTGTCAAGACATTATACTGCTTAAGCAAATTTGCATTTGGAACAGTGAGGAATTTAAACCTCTACTGCATGTAAAACGCACTTCTCTGTGTGCATGCATCATATTGACCACAATCATTACTCACACTGACGTTCTAGTCTTGGCCTCAGAGAAATATATTTCATCATCCAAGATAAACAAACATGCAGTTACAGGTAAATGATGGACTGTTAGCTTTATCTGATTTAATGTCTTTATTTCATTTGGAGTGCTCACTAACAAACATGAAAATCTTACCTCACATATAACTGTATGTGGCACTCTTTTATATAGGAATTCCAAAGGTTTTTCAAAATTACTGCATAATTCAATTGCTGAGGTATAAACAAAGTCATTCAGAGTAGTTTGATGTGAAACGGTTCACTGTAGAGAAAGTGACTCTTTCTTTATAATGGAGGTGATGGGAACCAGGAGTCTATAACCCAAATGCAGCCATTTGCTATCCAAAATAACCAGTGAACCTACACGTCTTTTTATTTGTTTTCATATTGAAATATGAAGGACTGTTCTACACCATATATCTGTTATACAACACCATGCATTTACATCTAACCCATAATTGCATTGCCAAAAAAAAAGGAGAAAAATGTATTGTACAAATATCATAAAAAATGATCAGGTCTCAGACAGTGCATTCATAACCATTTCATGGTTTTTGTGAGGCATAAAATGTTTCAGATTTTTGGCTTCTATCGCAACCACTGTGAACAGTTCTGACTTGGTAAGTTTCACACCAAACCACTCTGAATGATTATAACTAATTATGCATATATATATATATATATTTAAAAATCTGTGGAACTCCTTAATAATGATATTCAATGATCTTTAGATACATCAGGCACTCTAAATGATTATTAACCAGTTTTTGATGTTGAAAGCTTGGAACCAGAGGGACATGAGTGACATTGCACTAATTTCACATAACAGCAAAAACAAATTTCAGTCATACTTTGGCCTTCCTGTGTTTATTAACATTCATCCCAAACCTTAAAACTGCATTCATATTTTAATATAGACCAGTTTTTGTCATTAGACAGATTTCATCAAAATCGTTAATTTGATACATATAACAATTTTTGCCCCCTCTGGTTCCTAACCCTCCATGTGTTCTGTTTAGCTACTGAAACTCATATGCATGATATGTTTAAGTGTAAATGATTATACCAGGGGACATACAAACTATGAAGATTTGCATTTTACAAATTTTATAAATTCATAGAACAGACATCCAGAGCAGAGAAGGATGTTATTCAAGCAGGGATGAAGCTTCTACTACTAGTATAGTACAGCCTTTAATTTCAGTTCACTGACTCATTTAAAGGGCCCATGTCATGGACAACTGAATTTCCCTCTACTTTTTACAATACTATGTTATTATATTACATATGTCTTATTGACATAATGTGTAAGCATGATTAAAGTTTCAAAATGTACTACTCACTACCCAGTCCAGTCCATACATTAAAACTAAGCGGCAAAAACAGATTGTTTTGAATTCATTGTTTCTGTGATGTCACATGTACAAACACGTTTACATATATCTGCCTAATCAACCTACAGCAATTTAGCCCAACCCACTCACACTGAAATTATAATGACCATATAAAAAAATATGACTTTTTTTTGTACATAAACCTTTTTTAAATGGACATCAGGGGGTAAAATACAAGAACGATGTAGTAGTTTTCCTTTGTATATGTATCTTATGAGCCCCCCCCCCCCCCCCCCCCCCCTTTTTTCCAAGTCCAAAATATACCGATCAGCTGGGTGTTGTACAGCACAATATCTGTGTGTACACTGTCCTTCTTTCAAACAATGAAATATTGTTGAAATGAGTTAAGTGTTCAGCATCCGATGTGATGAAAGATGTTATCAAAGAAAGTTTAACTCCTGCTCCAACTTTTGTAGCACCCACTCGCTTTCCTTCTCAAATAGTCCAAAGTGTCCCTCCCATTCATGAGCATTTCTTAAAATTGATCTGGGGACGGAGTTATCTGAAACTCTGAGGCGTCTTTACTCATTAACACCCAAGCCAGGAATTTGCCTTGCTAACTCCAATAACTTTCTTCAATTTCATGTCATATTTGTACACCTCTGGTCCCAGAAAGAAATGCAGGAAACCTGAGAACGTAAAACAAAGCATAGAACAAAAACATGAACTGTGTGAAATAAATGTAGGACAAACACTATTGTTGAAAAGTTTAGAATCAATACTTTCCACTATATAAAACCAACATTGTTTTAGATAAATGTGTAAATTAATTCAGGCTACTAGTCCAGTGCAACTGCAGAGCTTTCAAACATTAATAGGAAAAATTCTGAAATTGTAGACATGTACAGAATGAGATATGGACCTGGGGCTGATTAATAAATGACAGAGAAAGCTGTGTAGCCTAAAGAATGACATTTTAATAAAACTAATGTCAAGATTGTCATATTTTAAAAGTGAAGAAAAGTGAAGTGTTAAGAAAACATAAACAAACATATCAGTCCACCTAAAAGTGAATTACATAATTAATATGAGAATAAATCACAAGTACAAGCACTCACCATATTTATGAACAGCTGCGCTTATAGTTTTGTTAATGCCTGGGAAATCATCTGAGATGTTGCGTGGGTAAGAGTCCTCCATGACCTTTTGGCTCTCATTATATCTGAGGTAACAACAACTCAGAATGAATATTGTATGACATGAATATGATATGAATGTGACACATGATAATGTAAGGCCCTTAGGTTACCTCCAGTACAGGTTCTGAGTGAAGAATAAGGTATAGACAGTTTTGTGAACATGCACTGCAGCATCTATTCTCTCCACCCAAGCTGGGAATCCGAGGCTGCTGATGCTTTTATGTCGGCCTTTCACCTGAGACCCTTTCACTGTCCAGAGGTCGGACCCTGTATTGAAACAGATCAAGTGAATAAGGTTAACATGATAACATCTTGACAGCAGTACATACAGCACTGACCAAAAGTCAGAGACCACTCTGTCATCTGTTTAATTTTTAGCCAGAACAGTCGATAAATTATTCCTTTATCAGCATCAGGGAAAAAAGTAGGTAACATAATATTTAACAGAAAGTTACAGAAAAGCCTCAACAACCAAATATATTATTACATTTTTCAGCATTTAGTGTGTCCACCCTTTTGTCTTTATTACAGCTTCCATTCTTTTCAAGAGACTTCCTTTCAGTTTTTCAAAGAAATCTGCAGGGATCCGTTTACACACCTCCAGACTTCAGTCTTAGAAGTTGGTTGCATTTTCTGCTTTTCATGATCCAATTAAACCCAATTACAAATTTAGACTTATCAGTCTTCATCAGTTACTTTTCTCAGTAATGACTTTTTCATAGCTGCACATCCTTTCAGACCCACTGTGTTATCTTCTTACGTTGGAAGGATGGAAAATATCTTCTTTAGTCATTTTAGATGCACATGAGAAAGGCAGTTAAGGTGTGTTTGGGTAGTTGTTATGTGAATATTAAGGTCGCAGTGGCTATCGTTGGGAGGACACAGCTGCACTTCACTGGTTATAAGATTGGATGAATGGAAGAGTTAAATTGGCAACAAAAAAAACAGAAAAGTGCACAAATATAAAGAGGGTACAAATTAAACAGCCATAGATACGCTATTAATATTAGGGGCTTTTGTGTAATTTTCCGTTGTTCTCTGCTTTTTCCTGATGCTTTTTAAATAATTATTTATTGATGAGTACCACTAAAGAGGTAGGCTGTTGAACGCTGTGGAACCCAGTAGGCTGCATCAATCTTCGAATTGATGTTTGGCATGAAGTTGTTGATGGGGCCCTCCTTTATATCATTTTTGTTATTGTGCTTGATCCATAGATACCTTAATGGATAAAGAATAAGAGAAATTGTGCAAGGGCCTGTAAACAAGGGACTTAAAAGTCCATTTGGTACAGTAAAAGACATTATAAAAGTGATCACTAGGGGAGGGAATCACTACAGATACCATGGTACCTGTGCCTGGACATTAATGATTTGTAAAATGCTAAGCATTACAATATGAATGATATTTTACTTTTGATTACAAATTATGCCTCCAAAAGAAAATGATCTCTGTTTTACCTAATGTAGCTTCTCAGGTGAATGCAGAGTTAAAAGGCTCAAGCTTATTTTGGAATAATACTATCAACAGTACCACTGGAAGAAGCTCAATCCACAAACAGGCTCAATCCACATTAAGAGTTAATAATTAAATAATACAGTATTGATTCTTGAGCCTCCATTTATTGATATGCATTTTTACCTCCTAAAATATCATGATATTACATTGCACTGATTTTTTTTCACCCCTGGCGGCCACAGTTAAGAGTTGCGAAATGACTCAAACTCCATGTATTCTATGCTTTTTACATATTGCATTATATGTGTCTCTTACCTGCCTTTGAAAAAGAGAATGGCATCACCCAAAGTAGTAACAGAATCAAAAAATAGATCAGGACTACATTTATCCTTTAATCCCATGGGGAAATAAGAGCCAGTGTACCATGGATTGAAGGGATAGCTCCAACTCAGCCTTGGGTAATAAGGCCTTTGAATGCTTGGTCCTGTGGAGAATGCAGAACACTACTTATGATTTTGTGTTTATCTGTAGAGAGAATATAAATGCCAATGACTTTCTGATATGGGAGTTCATAAAGTGAATAAATAGGTACCATAGAGTGCGTTGATATTAATAATATCTTCACTGGAAAGCAGGTTGTGTGTTTTTCGGAGTTTGTAGGTGGGATACATGAGTGACTCTGTGTTTTGAGAATGCCTCAAACCCAAAGCATGTCCAAACTCATGTGCTGCAACTAGATGCAGATTAAACCCTGCAGTGGAAAGAGGCAGATGTTAAGTGAAGCCACTCTGCTACTGTCAAAATTCTTCACAGTGATAGACCATTATTTCTTAAATGGTAACCTATTAATCTCCAGATTTGAATATCTCACTCTTGGGACTGTATTACTTACTAACCTTGGAGTTTAACCAGGAGTTTAACTGTTTTTATACAGTTGGAAACATTGATTCCAAACTTTTTAATGATACTGTACACCTGGCAATAATTGAGTTGATGTGCACATTTAAACCAGATATTTATGTACACCAACTTACATACCATTAGAACCTGCGGTCCAAAGTTCATCATCATCAAAATGAACATCTCCTCCAATGCCCTCTCCTGGGTCAAAAGCATGGGCCAGTGTGCCTCTGGGTCCATCAAAGGGGAATGAATCACCATGGTCTAGGTTGTATTAGAGGAAGGCAGGAGCAGAGAAAAATAGATTGCTCAACAAGAGGGATTTACAACCGTTAATCTCACAGAATCCTGAGGGACACAATATTCTCTTCTCTCTTATTCTACCAGTAAATGATACACCAGCTTGACTTTATGTTATTCATATACCAGAATGCCTTCACTGGAGGGCAGTAGGCTTATCTGACCCTGGGCCTACTTACTCCTGGTGGCAAACTCCACTGCGATGTCTGCCTGCTGAGAGTATGACCTGAAGAACCTTAAAGGACTGGCCTTCGCCCACACATCCAGAGCTGAAGCAATCAAGGAGTCTACTGTTGTTGTGGGTAAGTCACTGGTATACCTCCCAACCCTGAAATATCAATAAAAGTCACACTTCACCTAAAACAGAAAGATTTAACCTCAACAGAAACATGTAACTTCATCCTGGAGTCCTTCAGGCTTCTGAAGCTTTTTACCTGTAAGAGATTACAGTCTTTTTCCACCTGTTGCCTCGGTTGGAAACGTAATCCTGAATGTCAGGGACACCACATCTGGGTGTCTTCATTACAGACAGTGTTTCAGGGTTCAGGCTGCCAGTCTGATTAAGCCTGAAAAAGCTCTGCATGTCTTTCAGCTTGGAGGAGAACGAGGAGTGACTTCGCTTCCTACGGCTGCTTGGTTCTGCCTGAAAACTGTAGAAGCGTTGAAGGTATTTCTGGGAGAGAAGAATAACAAGATGTTTCAACCAACTATAGGTGAGGTGCACCCAAAATTAAAGGCCTTTCTGAATGAAAGGTGCAACACTGACCCCATGACACAGCAAAAAGGGGACTTTATTAAGTCACTTTCTTAGCATGACATTTCATCAGACTCTTCATATTCTACTCCCAAGTAGTGCAATATGAAATTGTACACTTAGAGCTGAATGACAAATGGCTAGTTGCTAGACATATTATATTGTTTGGGAACAGGATTTTTGGGAATTCCTATTTTGTGCATTATGCTGGGAACCATTTGAAATTCAGCCTGAATATTAAACTGTTTTATTCTGCTATCTGCACTTATCTACATGTATAACCACATAACCAAAGATAAATCACTGCTGTAAAATTTAAGCTGACTCCCATCATCTGGTTGGTGCATGATTGACCAAAAAAGTATTAGCATTTTTGGCATTAATGCAAAGCAAAGCCCAAAACCAAGGGGGCAAACTACATACATGGTAAAAAATAAACATAAATAATGTTACAGATCTCTAATAGTGTTAATGACAACATTCCACTAAGCACTGCAGAAATTCCATTTCTGTAGTGTGTTGTACAGAAGCCAGTACAGTAAAATCAATATACGTTCAATATACGCTCGCACTTTGTACTTTTGTTCCTTGTTGCACTGTGTTGTTCTTGGAGGAACGTAATTTCTCTCCACTGTGTACTTGTACATAGATGGAATGACAATAAAAGCCTCTTGACCTTGACCTTGACCTTGGTAAAATAAAAACAAGAAATGAACCACTTACATCTGCTAGAATTAAATCATTTTGGGTTTTCCCATCCTCACGTGCTGTTACATTCTCTCTCTTCAGCTGCAGTAGAGGTGCGGCAAGACACTGGAGAGCAATCACAGCGCTAGCACAAGCTAAGCCAAACCAAATCCTCATCCTCAAGCTCTGAGACACAGAGGCACTGAAGCTGGCCGGCTCTAGCAGACAGGGTGAAAGATGTAGGTAGCTGGGAATGCCTTTTAACGTGTTGTTATATGCCTTGGGAGGAGTTTACTAAGGTCAGAGAGGGAAAGACTGTTCTGTGGAGATGTATCAGATTATAGGCATCAAGTGCGCGTTCCTCAGCAATTAGTGGATACATTGCAATAGAACACCGTCTAATCTCCTATTTCCTCAGTCTTTCAAAAGGAAAAAAATGAATTACTTTGTCTGTTCTTTCAGCTGAATCTAGGCCACACCAATCACTTAGTTTTCCTTTTTTAAAGTTATTCATTAATCTGTCTCCTATAAGGCTAGAAAATGTCCATAATCTGATTATTTGACAGAAAAATCTTGAAGGATGATGCATTACACTGTTATAACAGTATTACAAACCACAGATGTGCTTGTTAGCATATCATCACAGTCCAAAGACTTAAAAAGCTCCAAAATAATGACTTTACAGGAGAGTGCAAGAACCATAATGTGAAAAATGTGAATTCTTTTTTTAACTAATTTTGGAGCATTTCTATTGGTCCATCATGACATTCTCACTCCTTGGAAAGAGCAGCAGCTGGGTTTGAATGATAAAAAAGTTGATGTTTTTTTTTTTACAGTGACAATATATTTCATCATTTAACATTTGTTTTATCCCTGAACTAAATTATACTCTAGAAGTCTCTATCTACCCACTAATATCTGAAGCACAATCTCATAGAGTTCAACACTCTGCTGTTCTGAACAAGCAGAAAACTCACTTTCCATTTTTAAAGAGAGCTGTTTTTTAACTATTAAAACATGTGTCCCTTAGAATAGTCTACACGGCCGATACTATTCAAATATGACTCGATTAGTGTCAGAAAAGGTTATGCAGGTACAGTTTTGTTCATTTATTCATGGTACACATAATGTACAACAGTGTCTTTAAGGTCCAATTGTGCACCTTAAATACATTTTTTCCTAGTGGAAAAGTATGTAGTTGTACCTTTGCATCACCTAATGTTTTGAAACAGAAGAGTAAAATAAAAATGCTGGAGATGATACGGGGTGTGTGGAGTCAGTACAACTTAGGAAATATAATTTCAATATATTGCAGTTTAATTATGTTTCCCCCATTAAAGCTACTGAAGATGAACCTGTGAGGGTACCACCCCAGCGACAAGAGGGGTAGTGGTGAGGTGACAGTTCAGTACCTTATAGTCTTATAGTGTATACACCAAATAGAAATCTTTTATTATAAAAAACCATCACAAAATCTCTATACTAGATCAACACTCCCACACTTTGTCATAGTCTACAGTAAATGAGACAAAACATTTATCTCTTGGATTATTATACACTTAGCTACTGCTGGTAAGGCTGAATGATATATTTGAGATAAATTAGATAATTAGCCCTCTGTTCCTTACTTACTGGTTTTATATTATACAACACATTTCAACCATACTGTACATGTACACCTCACTAAATGGCTTAACGGTCAGGGTTTTCTTTAAGAATCAAGTCTAATATAACAAATATAATTCTTCTATTTTTAAGTGTTGTTTAAGGACTTTTGACTCTGCAGTCAGTGTCTGTTCACCTCCATCGCAGCTTCGTCTCAAACGTCTCAAATTATCCCAAGTCTTGGCTTTTCCATGACAGAGCTATAATTGTGTTTTTGATGGCCCATCAACTAAGTCTACATCTAAAAAGAGACATCTTTAATGAATGGATTTTCCTATGAACACACACATACATGTATTCAAAATACATATAATTTAAAATATACAGCTCAAAGAATGTCCCCAAAGGAATGCTGAAATGAGATGTAATTGTAGGCTTGCTTTTTTTTCAAACTGTAAAACTCTGTCAAAGGGGCTAACTGGAAGATTAGTGGTAGCAGGGTAAATTCCATGATTTAGAGCACGTAAGGTATGCACTGCGAACACACAGTTGACATGTAGACAGTCCACAAAGACTTATAGCTTTCAGCAATAAAACACTGTTTGTGCATGAGTGTAATACAGTAACTGATGATTTAGAGACACTATGATGCAGAAGGTTGACTAAACGACACTAAAACTTGCAAAATCGTTTACATGAAGCTTCCATGCATGCCAAAAGCCTTGCCAGAGTCGCTTTGAGCAAAGTGAAATGAGAGCTCGCGTAATTGTATACGGTCTGTTCTTTGCCTCAGAGAGACCACGAGGGTCATTAATCTACCTTCGAGCATCACCTGCTTGAGCACATCTCTCATAGTTCTACCGGAGTCCTGAGATCACTGTTATACCTCAAATTTCTCTCTGAACTGCAACATAGCAGGACCAGAATCAGAACAACAGCTTTGTGCAAAGTGTACTGCCAATGTGCAATCCTAGTAGCATGCCTTACTGTCCTTACGTGTTTCTTATTTACTGCTATGGTTTCACAATGTATAGCTTTAGGCCAGTGATCCATAAATGCAGTGTTTATTATTTTGCATTGCACAACACACACACACACACACGTTTTGCAAACAAACAAACACACCTAGTAAAACTTGTGTAAGCAGGCAGAGATTAGTTTCTTTGGAATGGAAGATGTTGTCAGCAGAGGATGAGCACCTAATAAGAACTAAAGGAACAGATTAGTGACAAAGTTCTATTGCTTTTAAGCTACATCAGCTTCATAGCTCCAGAGCAAAACTAAAGAAGCCAAATGCTCCAAATGTGTTTAGGCCCATCAACCATGGGGGAAATTGTATAAATAACACTTTTGGTGACTCATTTCTTTAAAGTAAACCTGAAATCAAAATGAACCTTTTTTTGCCTTGTCAGTTTATGTCTGTGATCATATTAAACACGATTCATCACATCATCCCTTTTAAAAGACTAAATCCTTGTTTTCCTGTAATCTTTGATCGTTTGAAATTGCAATTACTTTTTGTTGCCTTGCCTCAAAGGAAGTCTTGATTTTTGATTACATCACTGTGCACCAGTAGGCAGGGAAAGAAAATAACCAATAATGACACATTTCACCTCCCTCTCCCACCAACCCCACCGATCATCAGGGGAAAATGCTCAGCTAGCTCGGAGACCCTCATCATTCACTCAGAAATACATGTTGATTGGAGAACGTGTAAAGAATTCTGATTTAACTTCAAGTATCATTATCATGAGAAGACCAAATTGTCACAAATTGTGATGAATTCAAAAATTAATATTTCATGAAAGGACACTAATCATGAGAAAGAAATAGATTCCTCAGTGCTGGACTAAACTTTTCTAATGATAACTGCACAGGAGCAGTAAACGTAAAAAAGTTTCATGTAAATTCATGTAAAGAGACACTATTCTAGGCAATTTTGAACCATTTCTATTGGTCAATTTACATGAAATTTTGAAACAGTGTAAATGTTAGCTATTTTCAAACATTAATGTTCATGTTCTGACAGCAACAATGCTTTCATTTAGCTAAAGCTTTGGTGCAGATGGAGTCACTTGGGGTCTAGCATCTTGGGCAAGGACATAATGGTTGTAATAAAGCAGAGATCTGACTCATCAACTCAAACTCAGACAGACTCACACTGTATTTCCAAAGTATTCGCTCGTCTGCCTTCACATGCATATCAACTTGAGTGACATCCCATTTTTAATCCATAGGGTTTAATATGATGTCAGCCCACCCTTTGCAGCTATAACAGCTTCAGCTCTTCTGGGAAAGCTTTCCACAAGGTTTAGAAGTGTGTTTATGAGACTTTTTGATCATTCTTCCAGAAGCGCATTTGTGAGGTCATGGATTGTGATGATGGATGAGAAGGCCTGGCTCACAGTCTCTGCTCTAATTCATCCCAAAAGTGTTGTATGCGCTTGGGGTTGGTTTTATACAGATGTGGCCATGGAAGTGATTGCAACACCTGAATTCAATGACTTAGATGGGTGAGTGAATACTTCTGGCAATGCAGCTTAGATTCCTCATTCTCAAAACTACAAACCATATATACTATTTTATCAGGGCTGATAAAACTGGACTAATATGGTCGAACTAGGAAGTTTGACCATATTAGTCCAGTTTTATCAGCCCTGCACTGGTTACCAGTTAAATTTTGCATTGATTATAAAATTCTATTACTGACTTATAAAGCTCTAAACGGGCTTGCCCCTCAGTACCTGAGTGACCTTCTCTCCCACTATGAACCATCACGCCTACTTAGATCACAAGGTGCTGGCTTACTACTGGTACCTAGAATGAATAAAGTTACATCAGGGGGGAGAGCTTTCTCATACAAAGCCCCCCAGCTCTGGAATAATCTTCCTGCCAATGTTGGGGAATCAGACACAGCCCCAATCTTTAAGTCTAGGCTAAAAACTTATTTGTACAGTCAAGCATTTGGTGACTAGTCTTCCCTGTCAGGTCTAGACCTGCTGGAGTCTACACTGCTCTGTTTTACTGTAATCTGTGTTCAGCCACTCTTTACAGTACTAACTCTGTTTTTCTTTCCTTTCTCTGCCGAGCTGACCAGCTGCCCATCCTGTGTGCCTGATGCTGTTGCCTCTACTGCCTTGATTGGTGCCGCTGCTCACCAGCCTTCTGGACCGGTTTGACCACCACTGAGCTTCTTGCTGTACAGCGCTGTGCAGTCCTCACCCTCAGATCTCTCTCTTTCTTTTCCCACTTTACTATAATACTTCATACTAATAATGTTTGCTGTCCGGTGTCGACCATAGGAGGATGGGTTCCCCTTCTGAGTCTTGGTTCCTCTAAAGGTTTCTTCCTCTTTTAGGGAGTTTTTCCTTGCCACCGCCGCCGCTGGCTTGCTCATGGGGGCTCGGACCCGGATTTTCTTTCTTCTTTTCTCTTCTCTCTGTAATACTGATTGTTCTGTAAAGCTGCTTTGTGACAACACCTGTTGTAAAAAGCGCTATATAAATAAATTTTGCTTGCTTGCTTGCTACTAACTCATAGTAGGTACTGGATAATAAGCCTCAAAATTAAGAACTGATTAACAGGCTTAGAGTTTAAATGCTCATGGCACTGCCAAGTTTTCTGGAGGCTAAGCCATTACCATTCAGGGCACTAAAATGAGCTTAGCACAATATACATAATTAGACCAAGAATCCACCTTTCTGCCCACCTCTAATCCAGTTAACTTCCACATTCAATGTGAACCTCATAATCGCTATACTTCCTTAAATTCCCAGCTCAAGCGACCTTGACGCAAAGCCAAAAATCACTCGAAAAAAACATCTTTATTTACAGTACAAAAACTGTACTTATCAGCATAAAAACACATTTGACTATGATTGCATGGTAAAGGGATCTGAGCCCAGATCAGCACTCTTAATCTTGTACAGCCCATGTTTAAAACCTGGTGAAGAGACATCATAATGTAAGAAAAGCTATTACACTTCAATGAAATCAATATGTGCCAAACAATACATGAAAAGCTTTTGACAAGATATTGATATTAGGCAAGTATTGTAACTACCCTGTGAATACAATTACACTACATGTACCTTTTGAAGAGAAAAAAAAAAAGAAATGTGTTAGAATCCTGAAATTCTTCACATTTGGCATTTGCTGATGTGTCATATTGTTTAAATAATTAGTAATTGGCATATAATTAACTGCAATAGATAAACTGTATGTCCTAAAGTATCCAGACAGCTCTTCTAATTAGTAAGGGCAGCTGCTTTAAGGGGCACTCGTTGTTGACACAAGAAGACACAAGAAGAAACCGTGGATAGGCAAGTGTCTACAAACTTCTGGACACAGTGTCTCTACAGTATTTCTGTGTCTGTGTATTATCCACTGAATCTGTCTACTGCAGCTCTCCTGCCATCTCCTGGCGAGTCCTGTTGCTTCTCTTTACGAAGAACTCTAGATTGCTCATCCTTACCAGCAGAGTGGACCTTACATTTTAAGCATGGACAACTTTGTACACCTTTCTTGTAAGAGAGCCTTCTAGGCTGGTTATAAAAAACCTATCCAAGCCTATTGAAGACAGTGCATTGCCATGTATCAGTAACTGACTGTACACATGCAAAAAAATGCAATACCCTGTATACAAATCTTCAGCTGGTACTTAAATAGTTTACAATACACAAGAGCAAGAGTCCATTGTGTTTGCTTATGTTTATATGACACAGTTATTTTCAGGAGAACAGATATGCATCGCTTAATAGTAAAACTTGTGCTTTTTTCCCCCCCTTCCTTTCTTGGTTGACGTGCAAATGTGTTTTGCAAAATGTACCAAGAACTGCCTTTAACTATACCATGAAAAAGAGCTTTTTAATGAGTATTCAGCAATAACTGAGATGCTTCAATAAAGCACATGCCTAAATTCAAGTCAGAATAGTGTGCGTGCTTTGGAACCTTCTAGGTATGGAATGAATGCACCTGTTGCAATCTCTGTGATTGACATGTAAATCCTTGTCTTGTGTATATTCCAAACAAATGAGCAGTGCTGTTAACTTGTAAAGACAGAGAATGAGCGCCCCACACTTTGTCCAATGCAGTTTGCGAATCAGTCAGACTCATTGTCAGTGCTGGAGTCGGGCAGCAGGGGGCACTCCTGTCTCCTGCTCTGGCTGGCTCTCCTCTTCCTCCTCCCCACCATTCTCAATCTCCTTCGAATGATATCTGCAACACACCACCACCTGTGTTACAGCTTTCTGCAGTACATGGTGAAAATCATTCATCCAATATTTATTTAAAAAATAAAAAAAAAACAGGAATTAGAAGCTGTTAGCAGGAACAAAAAAGCTAACTTCTGCTCATAGTAAAAATCAGAATAAAATTTTCAACTATAAGACTGAAAAGTAAATCCTAAAAAAAGCAGTTTACTGGTTAATAACATTATTTTTTTCAGTTCAATCAGGGGTGTCAATCTGGGCACCTTCTGGGACAAAGCCTTGCAGAAATTAGCGGTTTTCCCTCTTTTAACACTCTGAATATAAATCATGAAGGTCTTAGCTGAGTTGTTGAAACAAGTGTGTGCAATTAAGCAGTTAAACACTGTTGAGCTGTGGCATGGAAAGAATCCAGCTTGACACCCCCAGGCTTAAACATACTGAATAAACTCGGATTCCTGTTGTTTATTTTATTATTAGTCATTTTAATGTTCCAAATAAATATTATGCTGGGCTATATCAGAAGAACGCTGTTAATTACTCTTGTTTTGTTATACCCCAGGACTTCCCAGTTCTAGTACTGAGGACCTCAAGCTCTGCACATTTCTGTGTTTCCTCTGCTCTAACACACCTCACCCTGCACATGAGAAGCTTAATTTAAGTTCATTTGCTAATGCACTGAATTAACTGAGATAAATGAGGGACAGCATAAACATGTGCATGGTGTGTGGTCACCAGAAGTGGAATTGGGATTAAAATGTTTAATAAATAATTTAATACACTTCTTCTCATTCAATAATGCAGTCGTTAACCTCCATGGTATTGCTGTTAGCCATTAGCCGTTTATATTCTCCGTTTCTCGTTAGTCCAAGATTTGTGTGCTATACTCCTTCTGAGCTACATACGTTCTATAATTCCAATTGCCTCCCTAAAGCGGCTGCTGTATCTGCCTGTAAAGCAGGTATATTGTCCTGACATCATTATGCCCACCGGGGCTCGAGACAGTATCATAAGATCTCTCCACTACTCCGAAGGCACTAATCTATGTTCATTCTGGACTTCATCTCGTACAGTCGTTCATGATGCATATTGTTCTGCCAATTTATGTAACCTACGTTCTCTGCCCCTACTACTCCTGACACGTCTTTTGCACTCTTGAACTTCCGCTCTCTTTCCAGTAAATCGCCAGTGCTGCAGGAGTGTTTACTCCATAATATGATTGACATGCTCTTCCTAACAGAAACCTGGCAACAAGCTGGTGACTTCTTCGCTTTAACCCAGGCAACTCCCACTAATTTCAAATATATTTGTAAACCCCTTTCCTCTGAGTGAAGAGGAGGTCTGGCTGTAATTATTATTATTATCATTATTGCTGAGCTCAGCCTTACAGCTGTAACCTCTTTTGAATATCTTGCTTTGAAATGACCCAATTCCATAATTGCAGTAGTACTCTATCACCCTCCAAAGCCTATTGCTCCTTTCTTTTCTGAACTATCTGAGCTACTTACACTTGTTTGCTCAATTTCTTCCCTCTTATAGCTAATCGGTGATTTCTATATTCGTGTAGACTCTCAAGATTGCAAAACTGCTAATGATTATACCTCGCTCCTCGACTGTTTCCAACCCGTACAACATGTAGATTTTCCGACCCATTACAAAAGGCACAACCTTCAACTAGTCTGCTCTTCTGTATCTATTCTTAATCTCCACCCATTGTTTGATCACAAGCTTATTTTGTTTCACGGCTCCTATGACTCTGCCTCACCGCTCTTCTAAAAGATCCAATTCTTTCCATAAGATTCAGTCTGTCAACCCCCTTACTCTTAGCCAGTCCATTTCTACTGTGTTTCCTACTGATCTTGCTCCTTCTTCTCTTGATGACCATGCTACTATGCTTAATGCTGCACTTTCTGACTCTCTTAATGCACTAGCACCTTGTAAATCTAAAATTGTTAACTTTGTCACCTCCTCTCCCTGGTATACAAATGAACTCCACTCCATGAGGCAAAGTGGTCGCCGGTTGGAAAGGCTTTTCAGGAACACAAAGCTCTGTTCATGTGGAGGCTTACAAACAACACCTATTAGCTTATAGAGGTGCCCTGCATTCAGCCTACCACTCTGGTCTCATTAATAATTCAAACACAAACTCCCGTCATATTTTCGCAACAGTCACCAGAGTCCCCTGCACTCTGACTCATTTTTACATTTCTTTGAATCAAAAATTGCACGAATCAACACCTTCCTGCTACTAAGAATGACTCTTCCCTTTCCTCTCTGACTGTCCATTCTATAAGCCACAGCACCTCCTCCTGTGATCTCTCTACCTGTTGATTCTTCTTCCATCATCTACACTATAACAACTTCTAAAACTACAACTTGTTCTCTTGATCCCCTTCCAAAAACCTTAACTTAAGCTTGTCGTTATGCCCTGGTCCCTCATCTCACAATTCTTGTCAATAACTCGCT
Organism: Pygocentrus nattereri; assembly: GCF_015220715.1. NCBI lineage: Eukaryota > Metazoa > Chordata > Actinopteri > Characiformes > Serrasalmidae > Pygocentrus > Pygocentrus nattereri. The sequence goes on along the minus strand of NC_051227.1, from coordinate 31,960,778 downwards.
TCACTATGGACAGGTGTCTCCTGCTTACAAGATTGCTGCCATCACACCCATAATTAAAAAACCTGGTCTTGATCCACTAGAACTCAGTAATTACCTACCCATTTCTAACCTCCCTTTCCTGTTCAAAGCACTTGAATGAACTGTGGCTAGCCAGACTAGGCAGTATTATTTATCAGCTAACTGCCTCGTTGAACCATTCCAGTCCAGATTTCGTCCCTCTCATAGCACAGAAACTGCCTTAATAAAGGTCACTAATGACCTCCTGGTGTCTGTGGATATTGGTGCTCTTAGCATCCTTCTGCTACTTGACTTGAGTGCAGCCTTTGATACGGTGAGCCACTCAATCCTTCTATCAAGGCTGCATGATTTGTGCATTAGGGGTACTGTCCTGGAGTGATTTAAGTCAAATCTGACTGGCAGAAAACAGTTTGTCAGCCTTGGTGGCCATACTTCTCATATGTGGTTACTCAGGGGGTCCCTCAAGGCTCAGTCCTTGGATGTCTTTTGTTTATTGTGTACATGCTACCTCTTGGCCACATAATACGTAGTTTCAAGCTGAACTTTCACTGTTATGCGGATGACACACAGATTTACATTAGCACTCAATATATTAAAAATCCACCCCTCACCCAGCTTGAAAACGAATTAACAGAAATTAAAACCTGGATGAAGCGCAACTTTCTCATGTTAAATAGTGATAAAACAGAACTTATTCTTATAGGACCCAAATCAACGCTCTCTAAAACAACTTTGTTTTTGTTACAAGTCTGTTCCCTTCCCATCTGGTACGAAATCCTGGGTGTTCTCTTTGACTCAGCTATCTCATTCAGTGCACACATCAACTCTAGCTAAAACCTCTTTTTTCCATCTACCATAAGCCTGCAAATACTTGATCGTCACTCCCTCAGTCTGCTGCAGAAACCCTTATTCATGCATTAATTTCTAGTCGCCTGGACTACTGTAACTCTCTACTTGCTGGTATTAACTCCTCCCATTTATGCAAACTCCAGATGGTACAGTCGCCTCCTCACCCACACCTGTACACATCAGCATATTACGCCCATCCTGCAACATCTCCACTGGCTTCCTTTTAAGTACCACATACAATTCAAAATTCTTCTCCTCACATACAAAGTTCTACATAATCTTGCTCCTTCTTACCTGTCTGATCTACTTATTCCCTACAAACCTCGCACTCTCAGGTCTTCCTCTGCTGGTCTACTCACTGTCCCACCTTCCAACCTACATGGGTACGGTGATCGTACTTTCTCTTGGCTGGCTCCCCGACTCTGGAACTCTCTTCCCTCACATATTCAACAGGCCAACTCTGTCTCTACTTTTAAATCTAAACTTACAACCTCTCTCTTTTCTATTGCATATAACTGTTCTTAATCTTAAAGCAGCCCTTCTGCCAAGTCCTGCTATGTTTTTGTTTGCAATATTATGACTGTGCTTTGTGTTCTCATGTTTGTCTTTACTACTCTGTATTTTGAAAACCTGTAAGCATTCTTGAAAAGTGCTATATATGTATAATGTATTATTATCATCATTCTCTTAAAAGTTTGGTCAACCCTGGTGAAAAAAGTTTTGTTGATTTTTTTTGTTGACTTCTCTACAGAAAAGAGTTCTGCACATGAAAAATACAATGTAGTCTGTGAAATGTAGTCCCATTCAAAAATAAACCTGTGGAAATGTGGAAATGATTAACCGGAGAACTACAGTTTAAATGTGAAAATGACTGATTCCTCCTAAAATACAGGTCAATTTTAAGCGTATGTGTGTATACCTGCTACACTCTCGTAGTCTTGCCGAGTCTCGTGCCAGTACAGGCTGGGTGGTGTGCGCCAGTTGCGGTAAAGACGTGTATGGAGCACAGAGAGTGTGAGGAGCACTAAGAGAAAGCCCAGCGCTGCGGCCGCCCACACGGCCTCATCAGTGCGTGGTGTAGGCATCCTGTGGCCTTGCAGCGGCCCACCTATTTTTGGAGCTGCTGTGTCTGGAGCTCTGCACTGACCGGGCCCTCCACAGCCACCTCCAGCACCCTGTTCCGCTGTATCAGTTTTAACACGGTGCTTCTGAATCTCCAGCTCAGTCTTCTTGTAAGACTTTACATCTGTATTTAAAGTCCCCAACACCTCTTCCTGTCCTGTCTCACCTTTGCTGTAGTTATTTGTCGCCTGTCTTTGAGTGGCTGTCGTCCTTTCATCTGTTTCTATGGCAGCACGGAGGGCGGATGTAACATGGCTACTATGAGAGTCAGTCGAGAGTGTCTCTTTATCCTCAGTAATGTTCAGTGGTTGTGTTTGTGTAGAGTTCAGCTTTTCAAACTCTGAGCTGTGAAATGCAGAATTTTCAGACAGTTTTGCTTCATCTTTTCTCTTCACTTCCCCTTTTCGGGTCTGGAGGGCTGCCCGGCTTTTCCTCGCTCTCGCTGGAGTCCACTCGTATGCTGACAGAGCTTCCACGCAGCACGCTCTCAGAGACTGTAAGACAGAGAGACATAATTGAGTAAATGCTGCTGTTTGAAAATATATTGCTTGTTTTTTTTAGTAGTTAAATGTGCATGAAATGTCGAACAGACAATGTTTGACTTCTAACCTTTACAGTAGCACTCAGAACTCTGTCCACAGGAGCTGCCTTTGTCAAAAACAGGCTGTACTTTGGTCTTTGGCTTCCCACGGATTGATTAAGGCTGGAAAAAGCTGCGAGCAACCACTCGCAAACTCCTGATGAGGTCACATGGGACATCTCTAGCGTACGACCCCAGGAGGCCAAGGCAAAAGGCTTACAGAAAATGACAACAAGGCAAAGTTAACAGTCTGGAAAGCTTTCATGGTGTTTTAACACTGCATAAGCATGGACTAGCAGAGTATAATTTACACTGCCAAACAGCAGTTTAAATTGCTGCATGGATGGCAGCAAATTAAGTGCATTGATTTAGGAATGTTAGAATTGATTACAATTAGGGATGCATATCACATTTATACTGGTATCGGCAGATAATTGCTTTAAAAAACATTATTGGCATCGGACAGATGTTTAAATCTGACTTATATTTTAAAATAACACTCGAAGATGTAGAAGTATTTTAGCAATATTTCCCCATTTGTAACCCTATAAAGATAAATATTTTATTTCTCTGTATTGCCAATCCAGGTAACTGTAGTCCCAGTTTCTACATTTTATGAAATGCATGGACAGATATGTATGAGGGGTGGAATTAAATGATGAAAAAACAGGAGTGATAAAAATGCATATTACTTGAGTTTTTGAACTTTGTGAGGGTGGAAACCAATAAGTGAAAAAGCATGTAAATTGGAAACCAAATAGGTATTTTATCAAATTATTTCATTATCATTTATCCTTTCAGTAATTTTTGGCCCACAGTTGCAGTATTGGTGCATCTCTCATTATAATTAATAATAATAATAATAATAATCATCATCAATATAGTACGCACACACTTTTTTTTTTACGAAAATAATTTTTTCAGACTATTCTAATTGTCTATATTTCATTACTGGGCAAGAAGTTTATCGACTCAAATGTATGTATTCACTACATTTTTAAAAGCAATCCTGAATTCCAAGATGCATTATAATCGCTTCCTAAACAACTGTAACTAAACTGAGATCAGAGATTACACCCCTGCTCCTTACAGCAATGTCTTAACTTTTGTCTCTTACGTGAACTTAGAAGACTCTTTGTAAGAAAACAAACAATGAGTCAGTGTGAAGGAATGACTCACTCTGCGTTGGCTGAGCTGGGGGTGAGCTGTGAGGATGTAATGAGGAAGGCAGGAGTGGGCCATCAAAGCCAGACCCCTGCGAGCATCCTCTGAGGCACAAGGGTGATACAGCAGCACTGCTGCGCCGTCCTAGGGCAGAAGGACACATTACAGCTTCAGTCCATCCTAAAAGCGCGATTATAATTTGGGCTCATGTGCTGCATCACTTGGCTGTTAAAACTGGCTCATATTAACACACCACAGATTTATCAGCGCTCATGGAAATCCCACCAAAAAGACATCAATCATGTCTCTTGAAAGGTTAAGAAAGCCACATTAAAGAATGCGGCGTCATTTTACAACAATAGGATGCAACTTTGTATTAATTTTTGTTTTATTTAAGACTTAATATTTAACTTTGAGAATACTAACTTTTATTCAGCCATTAAATCTGCATATAACGTCTTGACCATATTAAATGATATCTGTTAGCTTTTTCACAGATAGTTCCTTAAAATCGACACTCGGCTACTGATTCTAAAATCAGTAGGGACCAGAATCAGTCACGACACAGCATCATTATTTTAAACTGCATCATAATCAGAAGCATAAATATAGAAAAACCTACCAAGACTGCTTCATTAACCCACTTTGATTTAAAATCTGTATAAGAATTTCTATTAAAAAAAAACACCTCACTCACTCTAAACTTGAACATCTGCCAAATAAATTAACACATTCAGGGAACAATCTGGACTGGCAAACACCTGCTTAAAGCAAACGGTTACTGATAAGTGTTTCCTTACAGAGCTCTTAAGGCATGTCCAAACACGCTAATCTTCAGTTTGAACTAAAGACACATGACTGTGTGCTGGATTAGCAGAGTTCACCTAAGTGTAGGTTACCTTCAGGTTGTTTAGCCAGCGCTGAGGAGGGCAGTACAGGTACTCGCCGCTCATGGCTCCGACAGGCCTGTGAGCTCCACTGGGGACAAACCAATACCAACAACATAAAAGCCTGCACATGTACATCGGCCATTCTTTGCAAATAATGCTCAATATTTAGTATTCACTAATAATGGCAATAAAAAGCAGCATGAATCATATCATACTGTATGTTCCTTTGGTACCACAGAATATTTCCAGGTGAACTGTGGTCTCTGAGCTAGCTGAGTGTTTTAGCTCAGTGATATGTAAAAATGGCAAAACATGATATTATTGGTTAATCTTGCTTTCCCACCTGCTGGTACACAGACTGTTTTTAAGGTGGGAAAGTACAGTTTGCTGAAAGATTACAGAAAAAAAAATTCTGTCCTTTGAATGGCACGATGATCATGCTTAATACAACCAGGCACATTAACTACCAGGTTAAAAAGCCCATTTTTAGGTTAACTTTAAAGGAAATGGAGTGTACGCAAGTATAAGGCTTACCTGTTTGGAATGGTGTGATTGTATTTGATGGGCATATTCATGCAGATGTGCTCAGCTGGCTAGGGATGAAAACATCAATAAGAACTCATTATGCATGACAGATGCATATTCATAGACTATTTGCATTCCCATTGCAAGTACTTGAGCTATTGGAAAAGCTGTGAAACAGTCCCGTTGTCTGCGCTGTTTTGTTTTTATCCAGCATTATTAGTGCGAAGATACAGTTTAAGAACAACAGCCATTGATTTCAACTGTAAAGTCACTCACTCATTTATGTGGGGAAACTGACACGGGGCTGGGAAACCAAAGTTATAATCTGCAGGTTATATAAGGCTGGAGGGATGAATGTGTAATGGTTTTACCTGTAGGGGGTGCTTGACGGAAATATCAGCAAGCCTCTGCAAAAACGGGGAGAGATAAACAATTAGGTCAATTTCTCTTAGAGGACAAGGTCCATATAGACAAAAATATCAGCACTTCTCCATTATAGCTCATCTATATATGCCCTAAAGGGGCCAATAACTAAAAACTTCAGTTTATGCTGATCCTCCTACATTCACTGTGTACGATCATTAGTTACCAGAGTTGAGTGTGGCCACGGCTCTGGACATGTGAACCCATCAGACTGAGGTAGATCCGTCTCCAGGTTTGTCTTTGGAAAACATTTGACAACAACAACAGTAAGTCAGGAAAGATGTTATGCAGCAGTGTTTGACCCATTAATGTCCCTCTTTACATGTCAGTCATTACATTTAACATAATTAATAAGTCAACATAAAAGACATAAAATATAAAATGCGCCATGACTTTTGTCATGTTTTAAATGTGTTAAATTCAGCAAATAAACAACAATTGTGCATTAAAATGTGCAGAAGTGTGTTCTTCAGTGGGTGCGGTAATTTATTTTTACTTTTTCAATTGAATGAGTTTTTAACTGAACTCACTCTGTTAAGTGTTATATTGCATAATGTTATGTTAATAATGTGATATTACATTTAGTCTTTTTGGTCATATGGAAATATCGATTCTTAATACAATAGAAAACTCAACTCTGGCTAAATGAAAAAATAAAAATTATATGTAAACATGTAATCAAAAAATGTAATGCGTACTGATGGATTTAACTACACAAATATACAACTGTACAAAAGTTTCCTCACTTAAGACATGAATGGGTTAATGAGACGTTACAACACGTACATCAGTAAAACAATTCACCTATCAAAAAGAATGACTGGTAATACTACGTTCCGATATACAGCTGCCTCAGTAAAACAGATAAAGAGTAAACTCCGCATGTTTCAGTGGCTAAATGTGGTTGAAATGAACTGGAAGCTCAGACCTGGCCGGTGTCGCAGCCCTGACTCGGTCTGGAGTGGCAGCATTTCATCAGAAAGAGCCATAGAAATCCATACAACAACAAAACCACTGCCGTGAGCCTCATAACTGTAGATTAACATCCAAAAACAGCTGCTGGAGCCACTCAGGAGTAACGATACTATCTTATGAAGCTCGGCCTGCTGCTCTGGGCTCCACCAGCTGCTACTCGCAGCTCAGCTCTTCCTCTCCTTCCTCTCAGGCACTTCTTCGCGGTCTCTCTGTGTGCAGAGACATGGAAACCATGGACATCCATACTCCGCTCAGTCCCTCAGCTCCGCAAGGGTATTCAAGAGGCCGTTCACAGTACTGAAAAAGTCAGCGTGTGTACCCAATAACGGTAACAGAGTAAATGTGGCTCACTGGGTGGTGGAGAGGAGAGAGAGAGAGAGAACAGACGGCAGCTCCAACCTCCACTTTAAGTCAGTCTACTTAAAACACAGTTTAAAATATCACGAATCAGTCCAATACAGCTGTCCATCATCCGCCAGAGCGCTGCTGAACTTTCGGAAAGCTGTAAACCTACAACATGTCCGATCCACAGGTCCACTCGTTACGTCATTGATAAATAAAGGCACTTTTTGAAGCCTCCGGACCGACGGATCTACAAACCATCTCACCGGCAGACAGGCAGTGACCTTGCTATGGGGATCGTGTAATCGCCTGAGGTCCGCGCCCTTAAAGCAATATGACTACACTTTCACCGTACGGTGGCCTTCAAGGGCCGCAAGCCATTTTTTTCTCGCGAACTTCCACTCTAAATAGTACTTAAAGTAGATCAAAACGATGGTTCTTCAAGGGTTCTTCAGTAAAGGAAATAGTTCTACTTAAAATCTATGTACAGTGAATTCTATATAGAACTATTGCGTGCTTAAATGGTTCTTCAGACTAATGGAGAGTGTACTGTATATGGATTTAACTGTCCATCCATCCATCCATCCATCCATCCATCCATCCATCCATCCATCCATCCATCATCTTCTCCGGGGTTCGGGGCAGCATCCTAAGCAATGAGGCTCATACCTCCCTTTCCCCAGCCACTTCCACTAGCTCCCTGGGGGGATTCCGAGGCGTTCCCAGGCCAGCTGGGCGATATAGTCACGCCAGCGTGTCCTGGGGTCTCCTCCCGGGTGGACTTGCCTGTGACACCTCCCAAGGGAGGCGTCCAGGAGGCATCCTAACCAGACGCCCGAACAGATCGACCGGTAAATCGAGAGCCTTGCCTTATGGCTCAGCTCTTTCTTTACCACAACAGACCGGTAAAGAGCCCGCATCACTGCTGACCCAGCACCAATCCGCCTGTCAATCTCCCGCTCCCTTGTACCATCACTCGCGAACAAGACCCCGAGATACTTGAACTCCTCCACTTGAGGCAAGAGCTCGTCCCCGACCCAGAGAGGGCTCTCCACCCTTTCCCGCCTGAGAACCATGGCCTCGGATTTGGAGGTACTGATCCTCATCCCGGCCGATTCCTACTCGGCTGCAAACCGATCTAGTGAAAGCTGAAGTTCATTGCAGCCCAGTGTGAAGCGGTTTTAACTGTATATGGCTAAAACCAAAATATACGGCTAGCATTCTTCTATTGTTACAACCTTAGCAACATATTCTCCATCAATGTAAAACCTGCTAAATAGAGACCATTAGAACCCTTAGGATAAAAGCTGATTTTTTTGTTGCTTCCTAATGGGAAATGGCCTAAGACCACTAGCTTCCCTTTACAGTAGGACACCTTTGGATCCTATTAGGAAAACCATCAAATGCATCTCGAATCAGTCCCAGAACACCTGTTAAGCCACTAGACTCCTTTACAGGGTGATATGAACACATCAGGAAAAAACACATTACAAAACCACTACCAACAAAAATATTTAATCCTTAGGTTTTTCAATAGGGGAGACCGTTTCATGGTCACGGTTCATTTTCTCTCTCTCTCTCTCTCTCTCTCTCTCTCTCTCTCTCTCTCTCTCTCTCTCTCTCTCTCTCTCTCTCTATATATATATATATATATATATATACTGCTCAAAAAAATAAAGGGAACACTTAAACAACTCAATATAACTTCAAGTAAATCAAACTTCTGTGAAATCAAACTGTCCACTTAGGAAGCAACACTGATTGACAATCAATGTCACAGCTGTTGTGCAAATGGAATAGAAAACAGGTGGAAATTATTGGCAATTAGCAAGACACACTCAATAAAGGAGTGGTTCTGCAGGTCGGGACCACAGACCACTTCTCAGTACCTATGCTTTCTGGCTGATGTTTTGGTCACGTTGGTGGTGCTTTCACACTCATGGTAGCATGAGACGGACTCTACAACCCACACAAGTGGCTCAGGTAGTGCAGCTCATCCAGTATGGCACATCAATGCGAGCTGTGGCAAGAAGGTTTGCTGGGTCTGTCAGTGTAGTGTCCAGAGGCTGGAGGCGCTACCAGGAGACAGGCCAGTACACCAGGAGACGTGGAGGAGGTCGTAGAAGGGCAACAACCCAGCAGCAGGACCGCTACCTCCGTGTTTGTGCAAGGAGGAACAGGGGGCCTGGGTTCAATTCCCTGGCCGGGCAACCACGGTCCTTTCTGTGTGGAGTTTGCATGTCTCCCAAAGACATGCAGTTAGGCCAATTGGACATGCTACATTGCCCCTAGAGGTGTGTGTGTGTGTGTCTCTGCCTCTGCCCTGTGATGGACTGGCGACCTGTCCAGGGTGTATCCAGCCTTCCGCCTGATGACCGCTGGGCTAGGCTCCAGCACCTCCTGTGACCCTGAGGGAGAAGTGGCTTAGAAAGTGTGTGTACACACACACAATAAATTTTATATATATATATATATATATATATATATATATATATATATATATATATATATATATATATATATATATATATATATATATATATATATATACACATACATACATACATACATACATACATACATACATAGGGGTTCCCAACTAAAATCATTAAAAATAAGTAACCAGGAGTGTATTACCACTGAGAATAAACATGTAATATGGGCTAAATTTCAGGCAAAACACAAGTGTTTTTTCCTGTAAACGCTCATAAAAATCTTCAACATTCGCCAAAACTGTTCCAGGATCTCTTCATATCTTCAGATTTCCTGATCAAAACGGATTCAGTATCTGAATTACTATGAGTTCCTGCCCTTTATGTGATATTTGTCATCATAGAAGTGCTATGACCAGTGGCCAGTGCCAAAGCTATAGGCAGTAGTATTTCAGCATAAAGCTTACAACATTTACTGTATTTTATTTTGCACCAACACCATCATTTCTAAACTTGGTTTGCTTTAATAACATCATGACTTTGGTCAACTCAAATAAAAGGCAGGACAAGTTACTGTACTAAAATTACTTTATTACAGCCAATCCTCTCTCGATTATCCTCCAACACAATACAGTACAAGCAAAATAGTTCAAACCCTAAATGTTTTTTTTCTCTGATTCATGAATACTTTAATATAATCTCAAGCCATAATCTTTTTAGACATTCAATAACATGTTTCACAATCTATACAGTTTGATACAGGTTACATATGAACTGTAGTGGTGATGCTCAGCCAGAAGACAATGAATACTGACATTAATTTTTACAGAAATGTACCCCTTCCCCTTTGACTAGCCTCCCCCCCTTGACCTTTTACTCCTTACAAGTTGGCAAGATGAGTGTTCTGGTCCATCAGATATGCGCAATTAAATAACCATAGCTGGTTTCTCTTGAGAGAGGAGACGATGCAGTAGTGGCTGGGCTTGGCAGCTCTGGGATGGCACAGTGTTCGACTGAAGGTTGAACCTTCAATACAAAAAAAAATATATGTATACACTTCATACCTGTATTTCTTATATATATATCACTATTACTTACACATCCCCTAAATTCAGTCAGTAGGACAAAAATATCATTTCTGATGAATCGATGCTTAATCCGGGTTGGTGGTGATGCCTAGTAAACAGTAACAAAGAAGAGGAAAGACAAAGTCTCTAATGTCCCTTAGCACACAGGTTAACATTTAACATCAGACCAAACTGAACATACTTCCTAACAGTTAAATAAGACACTACTACCCTGCTATAAGAACTGTAGCCTTTGCTGAGGGGAGAGGTTTAAACTGAAGACTTTAGCTATCACCACTTTCTGCAGAAGGTGCCCTTTTAGTTATTGTAGAGCACAGTGGAAGCATTTTATCCAGAGACATTCATTTGAGTAGGTTTTACATTGAACACAATGGAGAAAACGTATGAATCAGGAGGAGTATGGCAAGTGCAGACTCATTGCTGCGAGGCAACGTCTGAACTCTTTAATGGAACTGGGTAAACTGAAAGTGTGTCGAGGTGCAGTGTAAACACACAAGTCCCTGAAGTCCAACTCCTGGAGGCCCCTCAGTGACTCTCCGCCTGCATGAGCAAATTAAACAGTTCATATCTATCAATATCTTTCTTTCTAGAAGAGGTTTCACATGGATGATGTTTTAAATCTATCTTAATGTACAATATGAACATTCCACACTCAAGTGTGTGGGTTACATATCTGAAGTATTAGTTCAATAAACTATGAATAAACATCTGTTGTTTTAGAGGGGGAGGATAGCTTTTGGTATGAAAGAGTTTAGAGCATAAGCTGAAGAGATTTTCATAAAAAAAAAAAAATACCAGTGCCTCATCTCATTTGCCTTGCCTTGAGAGTGAAACAGCATTCTGCTTTACTCACAAGTGCACACAGCAAAACAAATAAAACACAAGGGGGAAAAATAAAAAAACAAAAATAAAGCGCTCATCACCATCCATTTAAAACTCTCAGGGTGAATCCAATCAGTCTCCAAATGAGCTCCACACAGTCACAGTGATGTAAACGAAACTGGCTGATTTGGAGGACTTGAAACAAATTCTGTCCAAGTGTGTTCACTAATCCATCAGCTCACACACTGGATCCAGGCAGAGCTTTAGTGTAATGCCAGAGAAGCACATAAAGAGGAGGAGGAGGAGGTCAGACAGAAAGGAATGACAGGGGCATCAGCAACATCACTCACGTACCCAGAGCTCCACGCCCTGCAAACAGCTCCACAGAGGACGAGACCACGAGAGGAAGAGGGAAATATGACGACAAAACTAGCATTCCCTGCCATGGTAAGAAAGAATTCTGCTTGAGTACAAACTCATGCCAAAAGCTTTTTAAAAACATTCTGAGCATTTTGTCATCATTTTTTGGTAATTACCTCCGGGGCAAAAAATGACTTATCCCATGCTCATATGTGAACTAACCATTCATTTGCCTTTGTTTATTCTGAAAGAGTGCTTACTCCCATACAGATCTGCTCATTTGCATTGCTAAGCCTGCTGTCATGGCCTTAAAGACTAAACACAACCAAAGAGAAGTCCTTGTGTGTTCAAACCTGCATGCATTTTTTCAGTTAAACCAGATCGCAAAGCCCTGATGTGACAACTTGGGAAACTACATTCATACTGGTTCTCATTCGCGTTTTTCTTGTTTGTACTTAAGTTCACGAGGACACAATCTTAACAGCTGTTCACTGATCACGCCGTAAAGCCGTAAACACTCAGATAGACATTCTTTTGTTCTTAACTGTTCAGATTAACCAGCCACACTATTTGGCTATGAGATGCATAAACAGATTGAACACTCACTTTGAAGTTGACAGAATAGTACCTGTATTTGGCGTTAGTTAGATATCGTTATAGATGCTGTGCGTCATTCTGTAGTCTGTGTTTTAGCCATATTAGGACCACCTGGTGTAACCAAAAATAAATGCTGTTTTAAAAAACTGCCTCTGTTTTGACGAACAAAAATATTCCAAACCCTTTTCTTATATATATATATATATATATATATATATATATATATATATATATATATATATATATATATATATATATATATATATATATATATATATATATACATATTTTAACACCTCCATTGTCAGTGGATCTTCTGAATTATGATGTCCAGAGGTGGATAGTAACCGAAATGAAATATTGGTGGATTTGTACTCTCAGAATACATAAATCTTTTACTCATTAACATTTTAGTCTAGCGATGGGCAATATTACAATATTTGTTATAATGAAGTCTTACGTTACAATATATCACGATAAGCTTTTCTGAGCATACTGTGGATTTCAACAGTAGTTAAATACACTTTCCAAATGGATGTCCAAAAACAAAGAGAGCATAATTACACCTGTTTAACTGTCCTTTATATTTATTCAGTTTGATGCAGTGGGTGAAATGTTAATTACAAATAATTGGATTCATATGTTTTGATAGTATTTTTAAATGTGGGACTGCTTTGTCTATTGTGATTCTTGAAGTATTGTGATATTATATTTTGCCATATCGCCCAGGTTTATTTTAGCCATTTATAATTTAGTTACATAATTTTTCATGGTTTGTCAGTAACATCTGTACCGCTGTCAGGATTGCTCTGACCTTGGAGCATAAGCATTTTCCTTTAGTCCAAGAATAGCAGATAAAGTTCAGTTCCTGTTCTGATAATATGCTGGATTCACTGCAATTCTACAAGTTATTCAGTACTTATTTTTTGACCCAATATATTTGTACTTCTACTCAAGTTGTTCTTTGGGAAGGTACTTTTACTCAAGTCATTCCTTTACCTAAGTGTTAATACCTTTACTTGAGTATGGGTTTAGGCTACTCTACCCACCTCCAATGAAGTCGCATTAACATAAATACTTACTGAACTTTAACAATGTTATACCAGCTACTCAAACCGTGGCCTACTACTACAAAAATAACTGAACTACGACATTTGACAAAGCTTGCTGGTGTGCATGGGGCATTTTGGTGATGTTGCCAGGCTTACTATGTCAATTTGAAGCGCAGCAGTGTTTGTAGCAATAGTCAATAGTATTTTGGCCCTATAATGACCTTATAATGAGAAGGATCTATGATGTTCTGAGGACGAATGTCTATATGGCAGAACATATTAGCTTTGGGAACTTTGTTTTCCACAGGGCACAATAGCTGTGAATTTCAAAAATGACATTCATTTTTCTCATAGAGGAAACCAGCTCGGACCTGGAGTTCCTAATATGGGCATGGCACAGACGACATACTGACGACACAAATTCAGAGGTCTAATCTGAAGGTTCTGTATCACTATTTAGCATCCCCACAGACAATGTACACGACTCAAGACTAAAATCACAAATCCCATTAAAGACAGTATTTGTAACTCAGGCTCATGGCATTTTTCTGAAAAGAACACAAACTACATAAAGTGCTCCTGCTAGGCAGCTTTTAGTAAAGGCACTGCAAACCACAGTCTATGCTCTCCAGTGTGTAGTAGAATATAGCAAAAAAAACAAAACAAAACAACAAAAAAAAACCACCTATAGTCTATATATAGATACACACACCTTCCTACATTCCATCTGAACAACTTTCTCTAGAGTGTGACACATTAGATTCAAATGCAAAACTACTGTCCATTCATGAAGTCCATCCATCTTAAGAGTGAGTTCACTACCCTTGTAGTTGAATGAGGTATGACATATTAGTAAGCTGTATGGGAGAGCTTTGTTTCAGGTCTATGTAAAACATTCAGACCTATGCATGTATGTACTATACACTGAATACATACATGCATTAAAAGGCACTAACTGAACTGACAAGTCATACCTGATCTCTTTGGCTAAATACATTGCTAACTGAGATGGCAAGGCATTTATGAAGAAAATAAACCTGATTCACAAGTAAAAGTAGTCGTTAAAAAGTATCAAACCGTAACTTCAGGACAAAATCTTAATCACTTGAACTCAACTTTCACCACCAAGGTGCTCAACATGAGTTCTTCAAACTGACAGCTCAAATATTTTATAGAGTTTTTAGGCCTTGGAAGTATATGAGGGGGTAATGTTACTTTGGTACATTAACACTGACATGTAAGGAGAAGCACACCATTTTATGAAGAACTAAAACTACATTCTAAAGCACTGATTAAGATATAATGTTTCAGACATCAAAACTGTCCTCTTGTTCTTATTTCTACAAACACTAACAGTTGGAGCTTTTTATCACAGAAAACAGTACAAAACTAAGCAAACATCTGTGATATATGGGAGATTTTTGCTCTTAATGGCAACATAAGTGCAGTGTTTAATTCAACCTAGACCCAATTGTAATCTTAAAAAGCCCAAACATTAAAAATGATAAATACAAAACAATATGTAAAATCTCTGGCAGTATGGAGTGCATAATGGCACAACTATTACATGGGAAGACTACTGTTACTTTTTCCATTCTCACCTGCTTTACAACATATACTCTTTATATTAAAGTTGTGACTTGATAAAAATAATCCCTTCTTTATCTTAATTCTTTAAGATAAACTACATCTCAAATGCCAACGTAACGTTCCAATTTTGGAACTCAACATTCATGCCATTTTTGGGGCATAACAGCAGGCTGGCAATATGACAGTATGGGAGCTATGGCACCACCAAGCCAGGTTCAGCTTGGCTTAAAATATAGTTTGGGGTAACATTCAGTTACGCTTCTGTGTGTTAACATATGTTGTCTCTCCGTATTCTTTAAAAACCATCAATTCAATGGATTTAAGTCTAAGTTGCAAAGACGAAGGAGTCACACTGATTGAGCTTTAAGTGAGCTGAGCAGTGTTACAGACAGATGTACTCTAGCTCTGCATGTGGGCTAATTAATTGTCATGTAGATCTAGAATACCGTTTAACCTGAGCAACATTTATCTTTATCTCACATACATAGCTGCATGTGGAAAAGGGGAGGAAGAAGACAGGAAAAAAAAAGAGGGGAAAGGGATGAACGGATTAGGGGAGTTCAGTTTGGCTCATTCTTTCTGCCTGGTGGTCCCCTAACCTGTACATATATATGTGTGTATGTGTAGGGCTGGCACTGGTACTCTGGTATTTATGTGTAGGACAGGTGGGAGCTGTTGGATATCTGAGAGGTGATGCTGGTGCTCCTGCTCATGCTCTGCTCGCTGTGCCCCCCTGAGGTGGTCCTCCTCAGGGCTTGGGGGCTGTTCCGCATGACCATGCTCCCACTGCTCTTTGGCATTGCCCCCAGAGGGCCTCCGGATGCGTGGTTCCACTGTGGAGGCCCTACTCCTCCCTGACTAGAGTGGTAGTGGTGGCTGGAGCCTGAGCTGCTGCTGCTCCAGTGGGAATCCTGTGGCGTGGATGAGTAGCCCTGGGCCTGCTGCGGGGCCCAGCTGGCCGGTGCTCCAGGGAAGCTGTGGCTCAGGCCCTCGGGGGAAATGTTGGCCAATACCATGTTGCTGAAGCCCAGACGCATGCTCTCCGAGTCGAAGGCCTCGATCTCTCGAGCCTGGCGCTCCAACAGGCTGCGAATGCGCTCGGAGCGCTCGTTTTGCAGAGACAGCATTTCTTCCTCAATCTGTGGAAAGCAGAGGAGAGGGCGTTACACTCTTCATTCAATGTCACAGTGTCTTCCATTTAACACAGATAGCACTGAGCACATGCATAAACCTCAAGTCACTCAAAAGCACATGAGGTACAATGATAGACTAAAATCAGGTACTGTACTATATTTGTCCTTATGGGAAAGACTATCCTTTGTCAGAAACTCTGGTGTGTTTTGTCTCTTAACATGGCAGGAAAGGACTGTTTGACTAGCATGCAAAATAAACAACCACAGACTGTTGTTTATGTCTGTGTGGCATGCGCTTGCCCCCCAGGCCCCCCCATCCTGCCGCCCCCCAGGCCCCCCCATCCTGCCGCCCCCCAGGCCCCCCCATCCTGCCGAACATCGAGCAGCGATGAACACGGGGAGAGAGTCATGAGTGGGTGGGTGGACAGAGCGCAAAGCCAGAGCTCAGAATAAAGCGAGTGACGGTGGTTGGAGAAGGAGGACAACAACGGTGCCAGCAACAAGAAGCACGAGGGCAAGGAGCGAGTCCTGAGCTCCGGCACCCGGGCCCTGCCCCTGTTATGCAGCAAGGCCACTTCACTACACCTTACGTTCAACCCGGGTGGTCGAGCTGCCAGCTGGGGGTGGTGATGAGGAGGTGGAGCGGCGAGCTCTCGTTTCCTCTTGGCTCGGGTGCTCACTCTACCCTTAATGAGAGCCAGCTAATGCTGATCTGCCTAGCAGCGTGAGCGCCTTTGAAAAAGAGCTGAGAGGGAACAGAGCGAGAGAAAGAAAGGGACAAGCAGTAGCAAGAAGAGACTGACGAAGAGCTTGAGTAAGAGACTGGAAAGTCTAGTAAGTTAAAAGCCATTGAAAAGTGGCCATCTTAGCATAGTGATGGTTTTGTGTTGTGTTGTGTTTATTTGGCTGGATTAAAGAAAATGGCTGCTGCCACACTGAACCCTGCCTCCAGCATCCTCCTTGAGTGCGGGGTAGCATATGCCATATAAAACACTTTCTCCATTGATCTGAAGAACCCTTTCACAATGCGAAGAACCATTTAATCATGCAAAGGATTCTTTAAGTGTTCATAGTTCTATGTAGATCCATTTCCTTTACTTAAGAACCCTTGAATAACCATATTTTTTAAGTGTAGTAATTTCTTTAAAAGAAGGCCAGAAGAAAATGAACCTACATGAAACACATTTGTATCGGCAAACACTAACCGTACAGTTATACTAGGAGGTGACAAGTCGCTTATGACGACTCAACTGTTGTGACTGCTCATCGTGTGTAGGAGTGTAATGTTACACAGCCGAGGCTCTGGCAAAAAAATGTAAAAATAAGTTTCTATGTTCCTCTTCTATATTTTAGGTGATGGAATAGGAACGAAATGTCGATAGGAACAAAAAGTTCAGAAAGACACTGGACCAGAGTCTGAGATAGATTTGAATCAATAATTTAGATTAGCACCACTTTACAACTCACTACAATTTTAGTGTTGTTAGTAAGGTTGCAGCATCATGATTTTGTTCAAATATTATTTTGTGTAATGTAGGTATGAGTGTGGAAAACTGCAGGAAAAGGCATCGACAGGATCACAAGTTTCAATTGCATTTTAATTTAGGTGTTTAATTGTGCCTTTTGTGTCTATTTGTGGGTGTGTGCATGGAGTGGGACAGACCTTTTGTTCTAGCAGGGCTCTGCGCAGGGACACTCTCTGCTCCAGCTCTTTTCTCTCACGCTCCTGCTGTGCCTCTGTCTGCATCTTAATCTTACTCTGATACGCATTCAGCAACTCTAGCTCCTGCTGCAGCTGCATACGCAACACCTGACACTCAGCCTCCTGTGCCTCATCCAGTCTCAGCTGAGGGAGAGAAGGAGTATTTACATTAACCACAGTACATCACAGATTGCACTGCTAGCCTAGTATCTGAATGTAACTCACAGCTTGTGTAGAGAGCATATCATTGATGGAGTGGTCGTACTGCTCCGCAAGAATGGCCAGCTTTCGTGTCTGCTCCTCCTTCAATCTCTTCAGCATGGTCTTGTGGTCTGACTTGGGTGTATTCTCAAGGAGGTGGTTCCTCAGGGCTTTGTACTGTCGTGTTTGAATCTTACATGTGTCCTGGAATTGCTTTTTGATCTGGAGCTCTTTGGACTAATGAGGGAGAAGAGAGAGTGGGTTGATATTAACTACATACTAGGGCCAGGGAAAGTACGTTTTCAAGCTCACCAATGGTTCAGTATTAAGCTAACCAAGACTGCTAGTCTAACAAAGGTGTAATGGTGTAAACAGCATAGACTGTCATTGTGGCCTTTGGATAACAGATTTGGACATGTAAAATCCCTCATATTGAACATTGTCAGAAACATCATGTGATATTTAGATAGAAGGCAGAAAAGAAAAAAAAAAAAACTAATATTTTCAAATGGCAGGGAACTCATAAAATGTATAAACTTGCATACATGAGACTGTAAATGGACAGATGACTGTGTGCATATAAACTTACTAACTGATAAGGGTCTAAACAAAGGTTTAGACTGTCCCACATGATCAGGCCTATTGAATAAAATTTTTCTCTTGTCACCTTTAAGTTTACCTAGTCTAAATATCCTACTGGATTACCTTGAGGCTCTTGGGCTGCTGGCGGACCTCCATAACATGCTTGCGGCGCAACTCTCTCTCCCGGCGCTTGTTGTACTCCATCTGGTTGTTGAGTTCAGTTTGGTGCTGTAAACGGATGAGTTCAGCCCTCATCTTCTGGATGGTGTTTAAGTGCCTGAACTCCAGCTCCTGCATGGACTCATGGTGCCGCAGCAGCATGGCATGCTCCAGGTCCTTCTGCGTCTGCCGCTTGTTTAGCTCCTTCAAAATACACACAAAGGAGAAAGACAATATTACATGGACATTACAGCGAATACTCACCGCAGCAGAGTTAGGGATAAAGGCTTTTTCGTCTGGGGTCAACATGATACTTTAGTCACTTGGAATGAATGTGTAGCCAGACAAACTTCTAGTCCCCATTTCTAGATGTCTCTGCTGAAGACTAAACCATAGCATAATATAGTTTCTGAGATATGGTGCCAGAAAGAAGCACAACTTGGAGCAAAGTCCTCTTTTCTGTAACTACTAAATGTGTGCAACTTTGATAAAGTTTTATCATGATTTAGCAGAAGCCCAGGCTGGCTCCACTCACCTCTCTCACCAGATCCTGCTCTACATTATGGCGAGCAATAAGGATGCGCCGCTTGAACCTGCGGCACTCAAGCTCCAGGTACTGACGCTGCCTGCGTAGAAGGTTGGCCTCCTCCTCGGCCTGGAAGTGCTGGATGTTCTCCTTCTGCTTTGACAGCCACTCTTGTTTTTCCTTCTTTGGCGTGGATTGATTCTCATTTAGCTCCTGCAGAAGGGAGAAATGTGGAGGAGTTGGAATTGTGGAATATATGCATACATACCATATTAAATTCTAGGACAGTTACTTCAATACCAGAACAATATGACATTTTATTGATATTGTGATAAATTACATCACATACATCATGTGAATATGGTCAGTAGCTAAAAAATGCACTTTTTAAATAAAGACAGGATAACTAAGCCTGTTTAACTGGATTTAAGGCAGAGCAGAATGTAAAACACTGAATAAAAATAACTGTATTCATAGTTCCTGATAGTTATTTTTAGGGTTACACTGTCACAGTGTCAATATCGCTGCTGATGCTGCCACTTCAATGCAGTATCGTTATCGATGATGTGGATACTGATGCCTATGACCAATACCACAAAGCAATTTCTCATGTACATGCATGCTAACATACATGAGCGCTTAACATTTCAGCAAGCAGCAGTAAAAATGCTAGAGAAAAATCTGTAATGGCAGTGTTTCATGAAAAAGGCTGTAGTAAAGGGTCATACAACATTTGGAGTTCTTCCTAAACTATTGATTTCACTGATAGGTCACAAATACACCAGATAATGCAATATACAGTGTAAAACACACTAATGTTAGCAACTTACATGAACAGCTGAGTCATGCTTCTTTCTGCAATCCCTCCCGCTGTGTAATCAGTTACTGTCTGAATTAGTGTTAACCCAGGTTGTTACTGAGCGAGCAAATGTCAGAGACATATAGAAAGGTATCGCCGGGCACTTGCGGTACTGATGGCCTTTAGTCTTTGTTTAACCTTTAGCATATTAGCCTGCTAGCTGGAAACGTTTATACTAACCCCACCTGCGCAGTTGCATCACGCAACTGCATCGCCTTGCAGCCTTTTGCTTCAACAAAGCCAAGAAATCCATGGCTCAACCGTTGCTACTAACAAATATTTATTAAACTCTGGGATAGTTCATCATGTACAGCCTTGTTGTTCAATATCATACAGAATAGGAGAAAGTGGTATCGGTGCATCCCAAGCATTTATTTTATTTTCTTTTAAATGTGACTCTACTGAGGCTTTTTTCAGTTTTTACATGGCAAAAAAAAAGTTAAAAAACAAAATATAGTTATCATATATCTTATCATATGACAAAGAAAAGTTTGGGGATATTATATTTTTGACTTATCACCCTCCTTTATTCAATACCATAATCTGCAAATATTATACTGTGCTATAATTATCTATTATTATACAGTGATCATTAGATAATTAAAAATCTGTTTCAGTATTACAGACCAGATTTTAACATGTGGTTTTCTAACCTCTTTGAGCTGCTCCTTGCGTAGTTTATACTCGCGTTTCTGTGACTCCAGGAAACTGCTGAGCTCTTTCTTCTGCTGGCTCTGTATGTGCTGCTGGAACTTTTTCTCATCACTGGCAAAGGTCTTGGCCTAAAAGTGGAAAAAAAAAAACAACAGGACAAACGTTAATGTTTGTATTTCTGCTGATAGGGCAATGATTCACAGTGCTATAGCAATACATAGAAGTGCTATAAAGTACATCTTTCTCCATGGTTGCCTGGTGCTTCTTAATAAGCTTGTCCATCTCAGCTGTGAAACTGCTCCTCTGGCTCTCCAGCTCCTTGTCCAGTTTGAGCCTGTGCTCATCCATCTCTGCCTTCAGCTTGTTCTCCAGCGCCAACAGCTGCTTCTGGTGTTGCCGTCTCATACGTTTGTACCCAGACATCTGTTCTCGCAGCTCTGAATCCTGCTCGTGTTCCTGGATCTGACGCGTCACCTAAAACATACACACAGGGCTTACTGAGAAATCAAGCATATGAGACATAAAAGCCCAGTGTAACTTGGTTAACAAATGACTCCTCACCAGTGAAGCTGTGCGGAGAGTGGCAAAGTGCTCTCTGTTGCGGTACTGACGGCGAGGGGTCTGTGCAGGTGGGGACTGTGCCTCAGAAGGTTGGCTTGGAGACTCAGAGTCCTCCTGATAAATCTCCTCCTCCTGCAGAGAGAGAACAAGAAGACTAATCGGGACAAACTCACTTAGATATGACAGACTGCATTTCACCCTGCAGTGTTTTTAATAATCTACACTTGTATTTGAAAATTCAGGATCACTTGTTATAGTAATAACTTCAAATTATTTGATTCATTTATTGATGTACTTTAAGCTAGACACTTTAGAATTTGTAGCTCCAAATTTTTTGCAACACTGAAATGTTATTAACTGACAAATAATTTATTGCAATTATCCCTTTATAGTAATTTCTTGATATGTTATCAGCTTGATAACCATGATAACCATCTTTAAAATACAAGCCATTCTAGATCTTACTTTTATTATAATTTCAGGACCAATGTTTTGCTGTTTTATGAGTCACTATGAATTCAACTACAGTTCTGTTGATTATTCTGGACACATCTAAATTTTTTTCACAGCTTCCTTCTAATCAGTTGAAATTTGTTAAACTGTAGAATAGTAACGTCACAATATAAAACCGTTACGCATACATCAACATTTGTCACACTGAAAACAGAGAGGAATTTAGTGTAAATTTAGTGTGAATTATTAGTGTCTGTGCACCCACCGGTTTGATGTGAATGACAGAATTGTTGGACATGATCGTGTGCTCTCCCTCCATCAGGTCCAGTTCGCTCTTGTTGTCCTCAGTGGCGTCAGGCAGGCTGTTGACAGAGCTGCTCTGGGAGCTGGCGCTAATGGACATACTGGGGATAGACTGACTGCTGCCCACACTGTTCACTGTGCCAGTCCGTCCAGCACTGTGCTCTGGTTCCTACAGAAACACACAAACATTGATATACTGTGATGACATGCAAATCCGTGAAGCGCTCCATATTTCTAGGGGGCAGTCGTGGGCTAGAGGTTAGGGAACTGGCCCTGTAACCGGAAGGTTGCTGGTTCGATCCCCAGTGCCGACAGTCCATGACTGAGGTGTCCTTGAGCAAGACA
The DNA here is from genome assembly GCF_015220715.1 of Pygocentrus nattereri. NCBI lineage: Eukaryota > Metazoa > Chordata > Actinopteri > Characiformes > Serrasalmidae > Pygocentrus > Pygocentrus nattereri. The sequence continues at coordinate 31,938,471 of NC_051227.1, read as the reverse complement.
CCTAACCCCCAATTGCTCCCCGGGCACTGTGGATCGGGCTACTCACCACTCCGGGCAAGTGTGCTCACTGTCCCCTAGTGTGTGTATTCACTAGTGTGTATGTGGTGTTTCACTTTACGGATGGGTTAAATGTGGAGGTAGAATTCCTCCATTTGTGGGATTAAAAAAGTATCACTTAACTTAATTTAACATATTCAGTGAAATTACTTGGGGGAGGCTGTGAGAGGCTGTGCAAACAGTTAAGATAAACAGAATGTAGCTTAATACTAGAGTTGGGTTGTGTCTGTCAATCTTTGTAGGAATCATGAAAAAGTGGTTTGATTTTACTAGAATCAAAATTATTTTGCAGGTTTCAGAGGTTTTGTACTATGAAAGATTTTTCCATCACAAACATTTTAATTTGACATGAAGACAAAACAACACAATCTCTGACGGCTTCTATATTCATCGTCATGATTCAGTAGCTAGGTGGTGTTTAGGTTGCACCTTTTTCAGTTAACTGTTTAGTTTCAGATTGACTTAGTCTTGACTTTAATTCAGGTCTGGCAAAATGGCGCTGAGGTTTTGAATGTTGATAAAAATGATACCAACTGCTTTTCATTTTAGTAAAACTGTAAAACTATGATGATCTCATTAGCATGTTTCCCACACTTTACTAGTTAGACTATAATTTATTTATTTAGATACCAAACTTAATTTCATATTTAACTAAACTAATATAACTATGTCTAATAAATATTTGTGTTGAAAGGTCTTTGGCCAAAGCATTGCAGTGAAAGTCAGGACCAAAGGAAGTGACAACAATTTTCAAATGATTTTAATTTCACATTTTAGATGTAACAAATGGGGAATGGGGGAAAATGTTATTTTTTTTCTGATATGCCCTCAAGTTTTCTCAAAAACATTTTTTTCTGTCATTAACATTAAATTATACAATAATTTTTTTCTTGCGGTGTTGAATAAAGTATCAGTATTGGAATTTTTGGAATAGTAAGGCCGCTTCGCTTTGCACTTGATCATGGCATATTGGCAGGTCTGTATTTAGCCTAATTGCACATCTAACTACATAGAGTGTATTGCATCAGACTAAAAAGCAGAACAAATGGTGGCACAAGGTGCCATTCAAACAGCTGTCATGTTAAGGGCCTCTTTTTTATTTTCTTTAGCAGGATTTGCTCATTGTAATTGAGTAGAAATGATGTTTGCTGGGGGAAAAAAAAAAAAAAAAAAAGACATCTGTGGTTTGATTGACTGTTTGATGAAACTAGTTTCAAAAGACACAAAGATGACAGCAAATATTGACTGTGAATTACAGGATCAATTGATTTCAATTTCAAGCAACTGAAGTTGCATGACAATTTTACCCTTTAAAGCCAACCTGAAGAGAATCAGAAACAGTCAGCATATACAGTAATTATAATGGCTAACCTCTTCCTCCTCTGGTGCTTCTGCTGCAGGCCCATTGTGTGCCTCCGGGAATAGAATCTTCTTCATTTTGCGGTACTGCAGATTGTCCAGCTCTCTCACAGCATCTTTGGTGCGCTGGATCAGGTCCATCAGCACAGATTCGGCCCGCTCGCGCAGCACAAATGCATGCTGCAGAGAAAATTTTCCAAAAAGAGGAAGTGATTGACTTATGCTTCTTATTTAAATGGTGCTAATAAATACAGTAACAATGATAACTGGCAAATGCTTTAAGAAATCAGACTACAGTATTACAAAGCATGAAACAAGAACAGCATATCTATAATGTGAGCTCTAGTGGAAGACTGTGGAAGAGTCTCAAAATAAAATTCATAAATTTCATTTTGCTTACCTGCAACAGCTCCTCAGAGGTGGGTCTGTCATGGGGCAGTTTTTGAAGGCAAGAGTCCACAAAGTTTCTGAAGTAATCCGTCCTTGAGGGGAGAAGATACAGTGATTTTCAAACAACTGACGCATCAGTTCAACAGAAAGCTGAAGACCTGGCTAAATAATGCATGGCCAAAGCACACATACACTCAGTTTGAACCAGAGAAAATCAATATGCCATACACTCACCATTCACTTGACTGCAGTGTTGGGCTTTCGTTCTGTGCTATATGGTATAAGGCACTCATTGCATTCATGTTGAAGAGTGGAGGTTTTCTCTCCGCTGCAGGGAAAAGAGGTAGACACAAGTGAATAAATGCCAAAGTCAGAGAATTCCCAAGAATTCACTGGAAAAAACAGCATCAGAGCAGCAAACCCCTTCTCACCTAATTCAATACACGTTATACCCAGGGACCAAATGTCAACTTTGCCATCATACTGGCCCTCATCCATAGCCAGGATCACCTCTGGGGCCATCCTAAGTGATAGAAACCGAGTAGAGAACACAGCAGTATATTTGACTCCATATCACAGCAAACAAATAAGCAGTTCTCTGCCCAAATGCCTTCAAAAGGTAGATATCACAGATTTGACTTGTTAATCACATCAAAATCTGCAAAACACTCATTAAGCAGAATGCATATCCCTGCTGCACCATGCAGTAGAGATATGCATTTTGATTTTTCGAGTGTCCATAAGAGTTAATGAAAAGATATTCAGTTAAGTGCGGGCAACGGCAAAAAAAAAAAAAAAAGGAAAAAAAAAGGCTTTAGCTTACATTAGCATATTGCAGATATTACTCATACTGCTGCAAGTAGACTTATTAAAAAAAAAAAAAAAAAAAAAAAAAAAAAAAAAAAAAAAAAATCAACAGCACAAATTAAAAAGATTTAGCAGCAAACAGAGGTGTACTTTAAAAAATGTTTTACTTTATATATTTAATTTCACTACTAAAAAAAAAAAAAAAAAAAAAAAAAAAAAAAAAAAAAACACCACACATTGGCCATAAAGAGATGGAATTTAATTCCAATATAATATTAGGTTTTGAGTCATTAATCAAGGCAGTAAAAATGAATGTCTTGCTTAGGATATATTTGTTTCAGACTCCTCCAACTCAAATAACTTTATAAACTGTTCAACAAATGAGATAAATTAATATCATGATACATTTGGCAAGGGAAAAAAATAAACAAGGATATGATCTCAAACTCTTCCACTGGTAAAGAACAAGAGAGGACCTGCACTCCTCTGCCTAAAGGGTTATTACATAACAGCTCAATTGAGGTACTTGTTTTGTTGCTGTAAATCTGACATCAAGCAAGACAGAATGAAATTGAGGAGAAAATATCCAGGAAAGGTCCAATTCAGGCGCGGTAAGGGGATAAATGACCAATTAAAAACTTAATAGAAACAGGTAATAAGTGGATCAGAACATCTTTATGGTTAAATACCATCACCATGAGAGGTTTGCTTGAAGAGAAAGATTTTGAGAGTGTGCTTACAAACTTGACTTAACCCCAAATTAGTTGGATATGTCCTATAAGGGATGATCTAGTCTGTGCCTTTCTTTATACTGTGTCTTCTTAAGTCTACTACATGAGTCACATTATAGTGACTTTTTTCAGATTTCTTCAAGTACTTCACAAACAGTTCTATGAAAGAGGGTCAAAACTGCAATTAAAAACAATTTAATAAACGTTTTTATTTGTGCCTATAGAGCAGATTCAGGGCTTAAAGTAATTTCAAGAATATGTAGGTGAATTCGCGAGGTTAAAATAGCAGGTACCATCTACATAAGTAGGATATCAAGTAACTTCTTTTTGGGGTTGTATACTCTAGAGATGGTATCTACAAATATCGAGTTTTTCCGCTAGAAAAGCAATAAAGAAATGCCTTAAGGCAGGCAACTTGATGTATATTATTTATGAAATCTTTGTGATGGAAAGAATACTTTTCTCCATGAAGACTGCTGTTGCAACATTATGTGATTTCAAAGAAAAAAAAGGATGTATAAGGCTTAACTGACTGCCCATTCAGATGGGTCAATGAGCAAACATCACTACTACTTACTCACTCACATTCTCAATAATGAACCCCTGGCAATGCACCTACATTAATCTCCTAATGTTTTGCAGTGGTAAATATAACATACTTAATTGCAAATAAAGCAAAACTATTGCACTTTACAGCCCTGTTAAATAGAGCAATTTTCAGTGAATTGTTGATGCATATACTTGATATGATTTCAGTGATACAGTATAACCAACACTTGAATAATGATTTCAGTGTAACAATCCACTGTCTTAAATATTGGACACAGTTTTAGAATATTTAAATCATATTTAATGAAGAGAGTTTTTGGTTTTGCGGGGAATTCACTAAAAAAAAAAAAAAAAAAAAAAAAAAAAAAAAACCCAACCCCCCCCCAAAAAAAAACAAAAACAAAATAACAAAACAAAACAAAACAAAACAAAACAAAAAAATCAAAAAACAAAACAAAAAAAAAAAAAAAACAACCTTATATTTCTTGTTGAGTCCGACAAGGTTCAGTTTTAGGGGCTTTGCTGTTACCTCTAGATTACATCACTAGGAAATAACAATTTTCAAAGTTATGCTGATTCCATTCCTCCTAAAAATTAAGATATTTGTCAGTGGATGTCATATATATTTCTAAAACCAAATCAAGGAAAAACTGAAATACTGATCCTTGGTACTAAAATTCAGAGAAAAATGCTTTATGACAATCTACATTCCTTGGCTTTGTATATTAAATATGAAGTATGAAACCAAGGTGTAATCTTAGATTGTAAGCTCTATTTTATCCCCATGTTTTTTTATAATTTGAGAAATATTGCTGAAGTCATGCCATTTCTATGTCTGAGCGACACACAAAGTTCTTTGTACATTTATTACAGCAGAGTTGATTACTGTGCTCTTTTTAAGAAATACATCAATACATCCTTTAACTCCTACAAAATACAGCATCTCAGATCCTAACAAAACAAAAAGAGAGCTCTTATCACCCCTGTTTTGAAAGAACTGCAATAGTTAAATGTATCATTTAGATTTGATAAAGGTCTATTACTAGTTTTTAAGGATCTAAGTGACCTAGCACCTGCTTACTTCACATAATATCTGTCGGTCTATGTTGATTATAGATCTGCAGATACTGGTCTTCCGCAAATACTTTCCAGAAAATGCAGAAAAAGTGGAGAGACCTAATTTGGTTATTTTGCTTCTTAACTGTGGAACTTGATTCTAACTTTTATAAGACAGTCAAAGTGACTTAATTAAATTGGCAAGAACATAGCACTACAACAAACAAGTGCTTCTCTGAACTAATTCAGCTAGCTATTCAGCTAAACAATGATTTATAAAACACACGTGCACATATACAGCTTGAAAACTACGCTAACCTAAACCACTAACCTGTCCAACTGCTTTAAATCTAGGTAAAGTCACATTGTTTTAATCGTAATTTATTATTTTTCTCATATGGTTTATCAAACATCTCATTTTAGTTCAATATCATGCTGTGGCAATGATGCAGAGTGAGTTGTTAGGCTAATGGCACTCACCAGTATGGAGTACCCACAAAAGAGTTTGCAGGAGAAGCAATGGAAGCAGATCCAAAGTCAGCCAGTTTAACCTGGCCAGGCTCGGTCAGCAGGATATTCCCAGCCTTGATGTCTCTGTAAGAATGGACAAGGCAAAGGGCTTTCAGCACATACAGCACTACATGAGCACTGTGTATGGACAGAAAAGCTTTTTTTTTTTTTGGATATATTTCCAATTCCTGATTTTGGATCAGGTTGAGACTGGTCTTACATAAAATCAGATCTTTGGTACATCTAGGCCAGTCCTCCGCTCGTGATATATCCAGAAAACCAGCAAAATAGATGTGTAATATACAACTGTCATACACAGCAGTTAGAAGAGAGTGGCCATTATAACAAATACAAATACTGCATCTAAAATACAATGGGACCCACTGACACATGCACAACATTCACAATTCATTACCAGAATCCAGAAATGATTTGTACTTAAAGTACTCAGCCTCACCTGTGAATCATGTTGTGGGAGTGAAGATACGCCAGTCCTTGTAAAGCACCGTGGGTAATGGCTGCTATCTCCATTTCTTGTAAGGGCTTTTTGTGTACTGTAGAAATGGAAATAAAAAAGAAATGGAGTTTTCTGAAACAAAAGCCATCATCTAAATTGACCATATACATTGAACATACATGCCTAATAAATAAATTCAGCCCATCTTTGTTTCTATGAGATCTGTGAGTAGTTTGCATGTCTTTGCAGCGATCTGCACACTAAGTAGGCGCAAAAACCATCAAAGCTTACCCTCCAGGACGTCTGAAGCAGAGCCCAGACAATACTCCATTACCAGCTAAATAGAGAGAAAAGACACACAAAAGCCTTAAATGTTTATAACCAGCATGACTGGATTTGAAACAAAATTAGCTATAGTGGCATGAAAAAGTACAATACACACACCAAAGCTTGTTAAACATCAATAAATCATGCAGACAATTTAAGATACCACATGTTGCTTTAAAATAGATATATGAAACTTGTAGGAGGGGCCACTAACCCAAGCTGTGTGCTCTCTCAGGTAGCATCCTTTATATTCAATGCTGTTTGGGTGCTTTATCCTTTGCAGAAATTTTACCTCCTTGATTATGTCTTGCCATTTCTGTGAGGGGAAAAATAGTATTTTATATATATATATATATATATATATATATATATATATATATATATATATATATATATATATATATATATACACACACACACACACACACACACACACACACACACACACAAAAGCTGTTTGACTATTTGTTCATGCAGTTGTTCACAAAGTGGTGAACCTCACCCCATCCTTGCATCTGAAGGACTGACAGGGATGCTCCCTTCATACCCAATCATGACACTCACCTGTTTCCAATTAACCTGTTCATCTGTGGAATATCCCACACAGATGTTTTTTGAGCATTCCTTAACTTTCCCAGTCTTTTGTTGCCCCTGTGCCAACTTCTTTGGAGTGTGTTGCAGGCATCAATTTCAAAATGAGTGAATATTTGCAAAAAACAATAAAGTTTATCCATTTGAACATTAAATATCTTGTCTTTGTAGTGTATTCAATTGAATATAGGTTGAAAAGGATTTGCAAATCATCGTATTCTGTTTTTATTTGTGTTTTACATAACGTCCCAACTTCGTCGGAATTGGGGTTGTATGAAATAATATTTGCATAGTACTTACAAAGCCTTCACAAATTGAATTGTGTTAAACAGTTAAATACACCTGATACTGCACACTCAAAGCCTGATCGAAAGCCCTTTTCAAGAATGATCAAATGTCCTTTTTTGCTTTGCCTCGGAGGAGATCTGCAGTTATCGTTCTGCATTTTCACTTTACAAATGGCAGACAACAAACCTGACAGCAATATAAAGGTAAAAGTCAAGGCCTATCAGAGATCTGTCTGAGAAACGAATCACAGTAATCATATGAACCTCAGCGATCTTTAAACACCCACCTCATTGGTTTGTTTCCCACTATAGGACATTTTCTTGATGGCCACCACTTCTGAGGTGCGCACATCCCGTGCCTATGAGCAGAACACAATGGGAAGTAAGAAAATATGATTTGACATTTTAACAAACATTTTTGAGTACAATAACTTCAGATTATGCACAATCGCAAAACAACTTGTATTTCCTTATCTTTTGAGCTGTAAACTGGGACTTACAAAGTACACCGCGCCAAAGCTGCCATGGCCAATCTCTCTCAGGTCAACAAAGAGCTTTTCAGGGTCCTCCTTGAAGAAGAGTTCGGCGATCTCGGGGTCCTTCAGGCTCCCCGCACGAACAACGTTAGGCATGCTGGGTAGGGGCTGGGCCTGGGCCGCAGCCACCAGGGACTATCTGGGTCTGCGACGCAACCGCCCCCAGTGACAGCTCATCTGCAGGACAATGGCCTCATACAGATACACACCTACAAGCTCACAAATAAAGAGAATACAGATAAAGTTAAATGATGGATTCTTTATTTGGTTGCATTAACAAAGATAATGAACAAAGAGAATGTTTTTCTGAGTACTGCTGCTCTATACTTAAATAATGTCCTACAAACACAATATAACTTTTCTGAAATTACACAAAATATTAAACAGAACTATAAACAGACAGAAACCAGGTTAAAAAAAAAACACAAACAAAAAACAAACAAAAAAATTCACTATTTAAGGTATTTTAAGGCATTTTATGTATTTTGAACTGTTTCATGAAAACAGTCTAAGGACACAACAAATGACTGTCATTGAAACGATATCCAATTTTCTGGTGCACAAAAATATATATGGGAAAAAAATAAACACAAATACAACTGAATGGCAATGGAGACCCTGCTATTATATGGGACAGAATTTTATCTAAATTTGAGATTACATGTTACATATTAATTCTGCTAAAACCGAAAATCAATATCACTGTGTGACGCAGACTCTACTGTGACAGTGCGAACTGTGCATGGATACTTCAACACTTGGTTAACTACTCCAGATATCAGTGTTCAATTACTAAAATTGTTAATTGGGGAAATCATTGATAAATTATAAAAGCCAAGAATTATGTGAAACCCAGTTAAGTGTTTGTTAAGTGAACCATAAAGTGAGACAGATTTGTTCATATTTGTGACTAAGTAAGTATAATGTACTCTGCCAAAATTAAACAGGTGTGTCGTAACACGAGCACAATAAGAAGGCAGTTGTAGCGCAGCTGTAACAAGGCTACCTACTCTGACTGAAATTAGTCAGGTCTAGAACACTGAGAAGATATTTTTCTGTTCAGTGTTACTTCAACAGTACATGACAAAGGGCTGCTGGCATATGTTTCACAGACCAGGAAAAGGGCTGTGTAGAAGATCATAAGTTTTCGCCAATATTCTCACTTACTGCTGTACCGATTAGTGAAGGTGTATTACAGACACACTTTGAGATTCAATACAATTTTTAATTCTTAAGTCAAGGATCAGTTCTACGATTTGTGTTAAAATGTCTTTATTCTATAATTATACTCTAATAATATATTACACAGATTGTTTTGGCTCAGAACCATACAAATTCATTTTTAAAAATTACACATCTGCATGTCCTTGGGCAAAACAGTGACCTTATAAAACATGCAATTAAGCCACTAATGAAACAAAACCCTAACCTGCTTCATATAAAACCTAACATAGTATGTCTAATATCAATTTCCTGTCTTACACTATGCATTACACATAACGTTCACATAATTTCTACGCTTTCATGTTTTGACGTTTCCATGACTGACACCGACAGAAGAGACGAATCGATGTACTGGATATAGTTTTAACTTTTGCTACACAGCTTTGAACATTCTTTTTTGATACTGTACTGAAACGGTTACACCCTTACTGGTTAGATCTATTGTTAGTGTTTTCTCATTAGCTCATCTGAAAAGGCTGTGACTCAGACCTTCTGTCATAAAAATCTACAGATGTAACCTAGTCTGAAAGATTTCCCTTAACTATTTTTAAACATACACGTCTGTTAAAAAACTAACAGCTAAACTGCTGCTGATTTTTTAGACTGCTAGCAGCTTACCATGTTTGTACTATGACAATCCTACAATGTTATTCTCAAGTGAAATCCCACTTTTTCTGAAGTATCACACTTGAATATCAAAATTCGTCAGAGTGTACATCTATACTAACGACATATTTGCAGAGTACTAGGCACAACCGACTACTGCATTTCTCACTAAGATCAGAAAGGGTACTGGTACATTCATGGTGCATTCTTGCAACATTACACAACTATTATTTTTTTTTTTGCACTTGCTTTTAGTACAACCACTGGAAAGCCTTCTATTCTTGTGAATAATGCCTGCCATAGTGTCTTTTCAAACCACACAGCAGTGTGAAGTGCCTCAGCCATATGAGTGGTACACTAAGCAACTGACTCACCACATGATGGACGCAGTCAGGCCTGCTTGGCTGGCGCAGAATATAGGGACTGGGGAAAAAAAGACTGCTGCCATCTCTCTCTCGCCCATTTAGACTGGGATGAACTGTAACTTGAAATTTCACAAGGCATAGCTAGGACCTTGAATCAGTTCATGTTTTCCATGTTATTCTACATTCTTTGCCAGCCCTCCATAAGCAACCTGGTAAATTCGACTGGTAAATTATGAGATCAGACACTCAATTCAAATTATTACAACAATGACCTAAATAAATGCATAGACCTACTGATTGTTTATAAGAGACAATATGCAAAGTTAAAGGACCAAATAACTAAGCTAAAGTAAGTAAAGATCGTCTGATTCTCTGAGCTCTAATTACATACCACACAGATTGGTTTGTCCCAGACAAATACAAACCATTTCCAAACGAAAGATTTTAAACAAATAATTATGCAGTATCTTATGCAGTATTGTGCTACTGTAAAACAGTGCAACTGAAGAATAAATAATACAGGAATATCTCATACAAACCTAAAAATTGCCCATTTTCAACAGTCAAAACTGAACTAAATGTGCCGCAAAAGCACAATTAAAACGTGCAAAATTCAAATGCAATACGCATCACCTGTCTTTAACTGTTTCAGCTATTTCATGATTCATGGTTTCCATAAAAGATACCTGATCTCAAAACACACCATTTGCACAATACTTTATTGAAACAGTTACACCCTTACAATTAACACGGCAAAAGACTACAGGAGCAAATTTCTCTCTCTTGAAACTCGACGTAACATTAAATCACCAATAAAAACTGTTTATGACTGTACAGAACAAGTAAAGACACAGCCTGAAGTTCTCCTTTCGGCAAAAGGAAGCATAGTTGGCCATTGTGGCTGAGCTGACTGTTTGTGCAGAACAGCGTGTTCTCCTGCTGAGTCTCTGAGTGAGAGAGAGGAAGTGTGGAGGAGACACCCAGAAGCTGCAGCCACAACACTAACTGCGCTGTCACTCCCACAGGGCCTGAGCCACAGCCAGCCACGCATCAGTGCTCACTCTGCCGCCTTCTGCTGCCTACAGCCCTCAGCCAGGCCTCCCAACACTGTGGAGCGCGCTGTGACTATGTACCGAAACGGATGAATCACTGCTAATCACAATCGCGACACGTCTCAAAATAACTGTCATCATTTTATTATCGAAATCGTGTGGCACCATCGGCCCAGTTAACTCTCCCTCTGCTACAGCTTGCAGGGCAACAATGCACTGATACAGACTGCTGCAATCAACAAACTCTTATACAATCTTCTGGCCCAAAGCACCTGCTATCAAAGAGCACCTAATACATATATGAAATGATTTGTGCCTTTGCTTGTGAAAATGTCCATTATATATAAAGCAAGTTTACAGAAGCTCACATGTCCTTAAATTAATTTTAGTCCAAGCTTAGGTCTGATAGCACTAAATTGTCAGAAGAATTCAACATAACCAAAAAACAACAACAAAAAAAAAAACTATACAAAACAAAAACAGTACAGACTCTGAATCCCATGATTTCACCACAACATTTTACAGCATATGATGCAATTTCTCTTTTACTGTTTCACAATCCTCTTCTCCCCAAATAAAAATCCACAGACATGAGAAACGGTTAAAAACTGCAATGACTAGGTTCCAGACAAGAGATTTTCAGTTGAACTACAGTGATGATATCTGGCCAATCCATTAGTCACGGTCAGGTCTTGCTAACTGGCAAATGCTTGATAACTAAGTATCTTCATGGAAAGAAATTTCCAGCATAAACCACTGATGGGTGATGACCTAATGTAATCTGAAATGAAACAATTTCATTACACATTGTAAGAAACAGGGCCGTCAGTCAACTCTGACAAATTCCGGCAATTTCACTGAAAAAAAATGTAATGTAGAAAAAGACCATTCAAATGTTAAACGCTAAATCTTCTGTGATTGCCTGTTTTAAAATACGTTTGAATATTTGTAAACCTCTGACAGCTCTTTATATACTCACACATTCTGAACTAAGTGATATATTTTTACTTTATTAGCAAAACAACAGCAATAAGCAGTCATTAGATGAGGTAATTAAAACATCTACTTCAGATAACAAGCTTTTTCTTACAAGCCAACACTCCAAATGTGGCACAGTAAAGCTAACAACCATATAATGTTGATAAATCTGCTGATTAACTGCTCGACTACACAATTCTTCATTGTGCAGCTCCCTGTATCTATATCTTGCTATACCTAAGTGCGAGCACCTTCACTCGTGCAGCCATTCTCAGCTTTACCTTATAATGATAACAGGATATCACTGCTGTAAGGCTGTCACTATTGGTCTGATGCTCAATCATGCATAAAACGTGTCCACCAGCCTCTGTTTCTTACCGTAAAAGAGACTAGTAGAAGAATATATGCATTACCAGGGTATTTGCAGGTTTCAGCAAATCTTCATTTTATAAGTACCACTGATCAGAGACATGGAACAGTCTTGGGAGATCAAATATTTAGCACAACATTCTCTTGTTAAAATGATCAATTGTAAATAAATATCAATTGTATTGCCCCTCATGCCAAGCAAATACATACAGGCTACTGCGGCTCTGGTTGGCTTTCTATTCTATAAGTATATACTTTTTTTAACTGATCTAATAAAAATACTGAATAAAACTATTTGTGTAATAACATACTACTAAGTAACCCAACATCTTTTTAAAAATCCTTCACCTGTCGTTAACATACTGTACAATGCATGTTTATAACAATATACGTTACTGCAAACAAGTGCATTCATGAGCTTCTTCTGGTGCAGATTTATGACTCGCATGTTAACAGCGTTCACAGCAGGAGACACTTCAGACTGTAAGTGATTTCCAAAGCCATGTCCACGTGTTTTACGAGAGAGAGAGAGAGAGAGCGCGAGAGCGAGAGCGAGAGAGAGAGAGAGAGAGAGATTTTCTACTGTTACAGTGGCGTTTTCATAATTTAACTATCCACCGGAGCACTTACAGCTGTACTGAAAATACTGCACATTTCACTCAGTAAATCACACAGCGCAGAGACAGTGGGGAATTTATTCTACTGCAACCTTTTAAGTCCCTATAAGTAAAAGTGAATTAAACAACATATTTATTACATTTTCTGATCCTGTTTTTCCTGATACAGATGGAGCTCAGAAAAACTCTCTCTCCAGGTTAGAGCTAGCTGCTATACAGTAATATCAAGTCATGTTAGATAGTTTTACTGCAACAAGTGACTCTAAAGAAGCAAGCTGAATTTCCAAAGCACAATGGCTTTTATTTTAGGTTTTCAGTAATTTTCAGTCTACATGCATTCAAGCTAAACTTAATGTAAATTAAAGTTTAAAGAAGGGAGCTGTGTGGAAGGTAAAGCTAGCAGTACAGTGCATAGCTAACAGGCCGCTTCTTAAACTTCAAACTTAACAATCTTTCTCTCCCTCTGAAAAAAAAAGATTTGGACCCTTTGATGGACCCTTTTCAGCAACTTCACAATTACTTGGTTATTATACTGTGCTTACATCAGAAGCCAAATGAGATAACCGTGAGAAGTGAAATTGACCTCCATAGCAAGCTGCAAACAAGTGAAATTCAAATGGCCATCAAAAAGTCAACACAAACTCCAATTTAAATAGAGTAACCAAAATCATCAAAATGATCACCTTCACCTATATTTTGTTTTTTATTTCAGGCTTCAGATTTTTAGTTTGTATTTTAATCGCTCTAATCTCTGTGTACACTATTAAGATAAACTTCAGATTTACTCATTACTTGCAACTCAATAACTCATTCCTGCTTCTGTCTACAATAATGCTAATTTCCACTATGCAAAAGAGAATTTCAATGTCTTGTTGGAGCCCAACTAACAGTGGATTCTATCTTCCACACAGGGTTGAATACTACTCTGGCCAGCTTGTTGTACCTTTCAGCCTGTTAGCAAATTCACTCAGAATGTAAATTTAAATGAATTAATTTTTTGTGTCAAACATATAGGCTAGTTATAGGTCATATGGTTTTTCTTGGCTTGAAAAACAATAAAAATCCAAAAATATTTGACTGAAACAAGAAAACGGCACCTGGGGTGACAGTGACATGTGATGGTTAATAGTTCACAAAAGACGCTTTGAATCTAGCTGATACCAAACCAATATGTTATGAGTCAAGGAAAATTCCATCTAAAAGCAAATTCGTCAGTACATGTCTCAACAGCCAGTAACATGACGGAGAGGTTTTCCAAGACTGAGAATGCTAACTTCCTGGTTTTTAGTAGCTAGACACAAAAATTTAATAAAATCAGATCCTATTTCCTTGTTAATCTGAAAACAAGGAAATAAGCCTTTCCATCTTGGCAGCAGCACCAGATCAGAAAACCTTTTTCCCTCACCATAATAATATGAAAGAAAATTGAAATCAAAGCATTTGTTTTGAGTGAAGCTCCTTATGACAGTGACCCCGCAGTGAGTGTCTTCATGAGTAAGGATGGGCAGTGTAGTCAGGCAAAACTCAGCAGAGAGATCTCTTGTAGCCAAAGTGCTCTTCTGAAACCCAGCTAGAACTCGCACCTCGGTTTCCATAGGAACAGCTTCCACAGGCTGATGGGCAAAAGACCTGTAAACTCTCCTCTCAGCACCGACTCTCTCTCGCATTGCCTGTTTGCTTAAGTGCATGCTGCTGACTGAATGGCAGACAAAGCGAGACAATGTAGAGCGAAAGATAAAGACAGCTAAACTGCAGCTGATCGTCACAGCTCTGGGCAAAGCATTCCTGCCATAGCATCAGCCTTTGTTCAGGGTTCTATCATGATTTTCTAATATGCAGTTGTAATACAGTGGTACTGAAAGGTAAGCAAATGTGGAGAGCACGTAGAATATAGTCACAATGGATGGTTTTGATGAGTGAGGCTGTGCAACGTTTCTTGGATTAACCTTTCAGCAACAGTGCCTTCAGGAATACGAAACAGCAAAATGCAGCATTCCATTAAGGACTGAGCTCGATGCAATAAATTCAAACAGGCTACTCAGCAAACGAGTACTGTTACAAATGACAAATTTCAGCTGTTTGCTCTGAGAAACCAGATCAATCTCTCAATGACACTACTGAGAGCATTCTGATGAGCCACATGTGAAAACCTTCTCATTGATATCTTCAGATTTAAACGGTGTCTGCTTCCCATCTGAAGGTGGAGGTTTTCACACATGGCTCATCAGAATGATAATAATTCACATAATCTCAAATTTACAGCTGTCTTTAACCATCAAGTTAAAAAAAAATGATGCTCAGATTCTCATGTTAACTCATTTTGAAAAACCAATACTGTGCATCCTTATAGAGTAGATGTAACATGCATTACTTGAACAATGTCTGCTTGGCATCTGAATCTCACATTTACTTTCACCTGGTTGGTTGATTAAGCAAAGACAGGTGTTCTAACACCAAGAAACAGCTAGGAAACAGGAACTACAGGGATGGAAACTGCTGTCATAGGCTAATCTTATAACTACAGACTAAACATAAATTCTACTGTGAACAAATTCATAACCAGGCAAAGGAGCAGTAATAAGACAACAAAATATTTGTCTAATTTGACACTAGTGATGCACTGATTCTATACTAGGTTGGTATTATAGTGCATGTCTTAATGTGAAACAATACGTACCTTCCATGAAAAGTTTAGACTTCTAGTCTTCATTTAAACAGTGTTGATATATAAAGGTGACATAATTTAACAACTGCCTGTAAGAATTGACATCCTTTGTATTTCTGATGTGGATAAAGCAAGTACATCCCTACATACATCACTACTCTAAATGAGTCAAACTGAAATCAGGTAGACTCAGTCAGGTGTTAATGATCAGAACACCATTAGAGAAACTTGGAGGAACTTGTCTTATTTAAACCTCAGATATCTGGTTTGGATTGCTCTTTGTTATTGGAGGGTGTGGTACCATCACGCCTCTGAGCTCTCTGACACTTAGAGAAAGAAAGTTGTAGATATCTGTAAGTCTGGGAAGGGGTTTAAAATGACATAAAAAAATTGGAAATCAATCATTCCACTGTCCAGACGATCCTCACGCAGAGAAGATTTAAAACTAATACCAACATGTCCAGGCTGCCCGAGCAAATTCAACCCAAGAGCAGATGGTAATTGACACCGTTGATGTCAAAGTATATGCAGCTAGCATAAAAAAAGCATAAATTTGACCTAAATGAGAGGTGTGCCAGGAGAATCTTTGCTATCTATAAAGAACACCAGGGCATGACTAAAGATTGCTAATGAATATCTAGGCAAATAACAGAACTTCTGGAAGACTGAGCTATGAACATGTGCCATCAATGGTAAAGCATGGTGGTGGAAATGTTAAGGTTTGGGGCTGCTTTGTAGCCTCAGAGTCTGGACAACTTGCAATCACAGAATTGCTTATAAATTCTCTTTCATACACCAGAGTGCCCTTGAGGGGAATGTGAGACCATCTGTAAAAATGTTGCAGCTGAAGTAGCGGACCATCCAACATAATAAAGATCCCAAACATAAACAAGTAAATCCACCAAGGTAAGACTCAAAACGAAAACAAAAAGACGGAGGCATACTGAAAAAACTTTCAACAGACAAAAAGGCCTACTTTTACCAAAAAGGTTTTAAAGTGACGTATGCAAAAAAAAAACCCTGAAAAAATGTGAAAAAAGTGCTAGATCAATTGACAAGTGTACTAGTAACAGTTTCAACCAAAATTCTTGATTAACCTTTAAAGACAGGATAGTGTGAACCCGTTTAGTTCAGTTCTCATTCTGAAAAGCTCACTGCTTAATGGTGTGCAGAGCTGACAACAACTACTAGCATGTAACCATATAATCAATTGTTCGTTTCCTATTAATCAACCTCTAGTTAGCATCAATACTAAAAATGGATCAGATATTGGCCAGATATGTTGTTCATGCTTGATGGCGTTTTGTAGGCATGGTTATTATAACAGTGCAATTTTATAAAACTAGAAAGATGCAATATAATTTCCCCAATCATAAAAACAACATTGATGCATGACCGTCTCCACTGATATGGTACATTAATCTATACTGTATACTCATATTCTTTGCTACCATGAAACAAATGCTTTGACAGAGCTCTGGGACTGGACCGATTACTTGGTATCAACCGATGCCCTTACTTCACACATACCAGATTTAATAATGTGTCTAGTACTAATTTGACAGTCTAAATCCAGTTATCTGATGTGGTCTGCCTGTGAGCCTTACTTAAATCTTGTCTCTTGTCTTAGTTTGCCCGCTATGCCATTATAGCCTCCAATACAAACTTATTTTTTTAGTAAATGCAAGCAGAGGAGCGTATGGGAATGACCTCATTCCAAAATAGAGCTTTGTTTGTTGCTTGTGCTTGGGTCTGTATCACCCCCTCCTGCTGAGTGCTGCTCAGATGATCAGCTGCGCAGACACAATGCTGAGAGCTGAGGGCTGATGGGCTGATGCGTTGGTCACAAGACTGGCCCAGGCTCCTGCTGCCTCCCACCACTCACCAGCTGCCTCACACCCTGGAACTGTGCTCCACTCTCTTACAGCACACACACATAGCACTGTACCACACAGCACATGGCTCACACGCCGCATACAATAATACCAATACACAGGACCCAGCATACAAGAGAAACAGATAACAGAGCCTTGCTGACAAACACAGCTCATAAATCAACAGATCGACAAAGTGACTTATGCAGTGACACACTAAGATGGAAAAAACAGACACCTATGACATGAGCTGGACCGAACAATACTAAGGGTATAACAATACAAATTTTACAATACAATAAGTCTTAGGATTTTTGCATTAAAATATGATAAAAATCAAGTTGACAAAAACAACAGTGGACCTTCTTAGACTCACAAGGCTAGGGCTCCTGGAACAGCCCGGTAAAAACTCATGTACTGTCAACTTATTTCATGCCAACTATAGCAAGACACTAGTATTCTCACATGTGAACACAGCTGAACTTTTAAACATGTAGGTTTGTGTGATGTCCCACAGTCCATTTATACCCATTTATTGTACTTAATATAGATGTGAGGTGGGTACTCTGTATCATTGTGGCAGGCAGATATCACGCTTGCTCCAAAAGCTGCTTCTGGTAACGTGTACATTTTAGGACATCTTAAGACCACAGCATCAGCTTTCAGACATCACACTTTAGGTTTCAGGAAAAATACTGTGATGCCTCAGCTCTCATACAACTGGACAACAGCCTCTGACAAAAAGGCATCAGGCTAAGCAACAACATAAACTAGGAGCTCAGATGCCCCAGACAGTAAAGTCTGTGTAACATTCATAATTCTGTGCTTTCTTAGTAGATTAATTAAAGCTTTATGGCCAAATTAAAAATGACAATTTACTACAACCATAAACTTCACTGAACTATACTATTATGTTCATTTACTCAACAAACATTAAGCTTCAACTAACATGCTATCGCTGTGTTTGCTCACACGTCCACTTCAGTGTAACAACTGTAACAAAACTGTACAGAACTGTACAATGTTGCTATTATCATTATTTTTGCTACGTGCTACATATAAATGTGACAGGTGAAAAGCCTCACCACTTTCATGGTTCAGTTTGATCCTCGCTTTCTGCGCCACCATAGAAAAAATGAAAAAGACCCGTCAGCTGACTTCTGAACTGCTGTATGTATGACGTTGTTTGTTTTTGGCTCCATTCAACACTGCACTTTTAAAAAACTTTCTAAAAGTTTTCAAAGACGCTAGCCACTGAAAGCATTGCTGCAAAACAAAATACAAGGCTAAATCGGCCTTCTTATTCAAATTTTACCCTTCCATCTTAAATGGTGCAGTGATAGTCTAGTGCCTGAGGCATTATAATAACAACTGCAGCATTTGAAGTGGAATGGGAAAATTCTAACAAGAGGCTGGCAGAAAGGAGGCCTACTTCAGCCTCAGCAGCAATAGCGTGCTGTACGAGCACCTGAATATAAAACACACAGAAAAGTCAAAATGACCATCACTGCTCGTCTATTCATGTTTATTAAATTACCATTAATAAGGTGAACTTTTTAAAAGTCTGTTGTCCTTGTAGCTGCTAAATACACTCATTATTAAAGCCGTAAAGTCGCCTGTCTGCTAACTGAGAATTTCTATTGAATAAGGGTTTGAGAAAATATTCAGGCTAGAATCTGGGCTTATTCTATGTTGACTGATCGTGTCAGCGTGTATCTGATTGTGTGTATTTGATGGGACATGTACCTTATCTAATTATTTTACTTCTGCGATTATTGTAGGCACATTTCTTTGTGTAAGAAATCCCATAGTTAGATGTTTTGGATTAAAATCCATAACTTAGTTTAATCAACTAATTGGTAAAATAGTCAATAAATTAATCGATAGAAAAAAAACTGTTATTGGCAGCCCTAATAGTAAACACATAATAAAAAATAAAACAAAGAACTTCCTACCTCTCCAAAACCAGTTTAAACATTCTGTTTCTATTCTGTTAACAGCACAAACCTTGTTGCAGCACAGGGGAATTTGTGTGTCTTGCTTTTGTGGTCATCTGTTTTAGGAAAATCAGTGACTCTTTCCCCCCTTTTTTTTTTAATAGAGCAATGGAAACCATTCCAATTTATGCCAGGACATCAACAAACATTTCTATATCACAAAATCTAGCTGTATTCTCTTCACATGACTTATTGCAACCCAATTATTGGGACAAAATATTAGTGCACTTATAGATTTGTTACATCTGTTTATGATACACATACAGACACAATCTGACAGACCAAAGGGTTCCAAGATACCCAGCAACACCCAAAGCTGACAGACTCTGGCTTATCACTGTAGATTTACTGCAGGGCCTCTATTATTATGAAAAACACAGTAGTTTGACCCAGACAAAATTGCTCTAGGTGTAGGATGTTAAAAAAGATGAGACCATGGCATGCCATCCTACACATGCACACGGAATGTAGCAGGACAGGACAACAAAGCAGGAGGGCAGGAATTCCTTGAGCATGCGAGCCGTCTCACCATTCAGCTACTTCCTCTTCACTCAGACGAGGCACAAACTGGGCTCTAACAGAAACAGAATCTGCAAGTCAAGTCAACATTGACCTTTTTTGTGTTTTTCACCACCTTCAGCAAAAAATTCTGTATGATCTGAGATATTAAAGTGACCTTTCCTTTTTGGATCCATTATCATATGGGAAGATACACAGATGAGATACAATATCATTATCCTTTTAAAAAAACTGTGACACAGGCAACTGGTTTCTATTGCTCTGACATGGTCCTATAGAGGCCATGCCCTGTTTCTGCTGTGTATTAATGACTGCCCTAGTTTCAACCTTGTGAGTCACAGGGCAATGTGTGCTGCATAATTGTTCATCATGTAATTAGTAAATAATGGGGTCTGATTTATCAGATAATTCCTAGAGTCAGAACGTTCCATGTCAAAGGAAGTACATTTTGATTACATTTTTCAGAGGTATATGAACCATTCTGCTGGGTTTGTTCAAACTGTGGTCCCACAGTAAAAATACTAGCATTAACTGAGATAGCACGCACACACACACATTTTCTAAGCTCATTTTCTCCCTCAGGGTCGAGGGGGGGTGCTGGAGCCTATCCCAGCGGTCATCGAGTGGAAGGCAGGATACACCCTGGACAGGTTGCCAGTCCATTGCAGGACCATACATTTAGCTTATTGCTAACTGAGATAGCAATAAGCTAAATGTATATAAATATATCATTTATACAAAATCACCATTTCTATTAGGAGGTTTCTGTCCCAAACCCTAACCCCTAAATTTCAACTTGTGAAAATAATACTTTTTTGTATTATCTTTTCAATTTTTAAAAGCCTTTTTTAATTCTTTTTAAATTGGAGGACAGATTTATCATCAGTTTCAAATTTAAATGAAAAAAAAAAAAAAAAACTTAAAAAATGCTCTGTCATTTTTATGCTAACGTTTCTGAGGTAAATGGAATGTTCTATCGTTTATTTTAATACAATAAACAGTACTGAGGTATAGGGTCACTCAAAGCAAAAGAATTTTAGTCTAATTATACTATAATATTCCACAATCAAAACACAAACCACAGGAATTGCAATTATTTTCATCATAGCCTAGTAAAGGTGACTATGCAATGGAATCACTGATAAAACGATAAATATTGTGTAAATACAAGAATTTTATATTTCAAAGCAGATGATGCAATGAACTGCGCACAATATAATAATATACTAGGGACAATGTAAAATGTCCATTTTAATTTTAGGTTGGCTTTAAAGACAAAACAGCACAACAATATATGAAAACGCTCACTATGCCCACCACGCTTAATTCAAATGGCACGGTTTCGTTAGAGTGTTCAACTCAGCTACACAGCAGCCGAATACAGAAAGAATCATGTCAGAAATGATTGGCTGGAGCTGGAGACAAACGTTTGCTAATCGCCGCTAGACATCAATGCTAATCAGAAGTCAAATATGAACAGTGTGTGGGTGTGGAAAGATCCTGGAGGCTTCATACAACTGATGCTGGGAGGAGAAGCGGCAGCAATGAGGTCTGAAAAAGACAATTGCGGGGAGAAAGAGGACAGTGTCTCCCTTAAACAGAGGCACCATTCAGCCCCTTTCACACACCCTCACAGTTTGCATGTTTCTGTGAGGCAAACCCATAAACAAATCCAGTAGGCCACGGCAGCAGAGGCTTACGAGATTACAATTACTGCGCCCTTTCTCTATTACAATCAGTGCAATGATAGAGCAATCACATCAGGTCACTTTGAAGACCTCTGAATAACAATGCCAGAGTGATGGAATTTGTTTTTGCTCCTGTGGATGAAACCAAATAATTGTGAAAGATGCTGCAAGTGATGTACATTTACACAAACAGGTTCTAATCTACACATCTCCGTTCCCCTTAACTGGAAAGAGGAAAGGGAGGAGAATACCAGATAGTTTCTTCTACCAATGTCGGTCTAGCATTTTCATGCCTTCATTCCTTCAGATTCACTACACTTAGGCCTGACTCCATAATGAAATGAACCCTACAGTGGGATCAGGTTTTATCAGGCCTTCCAAAGGAAGTGTGAACACAAGCGTCTCTTCCAATGAGGGGAAAAAACAGCCGATCGCTTTAACCAAAAAAAAAAACCAGTATAAAACAGACCTTCATACGAAGGCTGAAAGTATCACTTTGTACGCCCTCCTTTGAATTAAGTTAGCAGTGGAAACAACCTTGGAAGATTAACTTGGTCTTTTTGAAGTAAAAAAGCGATAAAGCACGAATAGTGTTGACTGGATGTTAAGCTAACATTAATGGACTAGAAAACAACTCAAGGCTCCAAAACAGCGATACGTCTCACCTCCATTCAGCGACGAGAGCAAAAAACCCTCAAGACAACATAGTGAAATAATAACTTTTAAAGCTGGATGGATAACATATTAGCACGAAGCGTGGCTAGCTCGGTTTCTTCAATATCGTTATTAAAGCTGGCTAGCTCGTTAGTTAGCTTCTGCGAAGTTTCCTCACAGCCACCAGCCAGAACTTCAAGGCTGAAATGAGTCAAACAGTTATCTACTCGGAAAGACTCATGTTTAATGACAAGCCAGAATCACTGTTATACTCAGAATACAGAAGGTAAGGGTGGGTGACTCGGGTGACAATGAAATGAAAAGTCTGACAGGCGTTCACACTTGGCTAACAGTTACAGCTACGGTTACCGTTAATGTAAGACGCAGAGTGCAGAGCAGATACGCTGCTGTATCTTGACAACAACACTATCCTAGCAGTTATCCAGTAATGTTATACGTCTAATTTACTAGCTGCAAAGTACAAATTAGGACTCACCCCTCCTGCAGGTTGTGTGTTTCTTTAATCGTCGCTTAAGTGAAGTGCCGTAAGCTCTAGAAGTAAATGTGAACCTCAGTAACGTTAGTCCACCCGTTATTAGCAGCTGTTTAAGTGAACTGTTCACGCAAGGTTTTCTGGAGCTCCGCAATGACCTCTGAATTAATCTATACAGTGGGCTGTCGTTGTTGAGCTGTGTAAACTGCAGTGAAGAGATAGTCCCCGATAGCCGAAACTCCACCCCGGCGGCTCTATCGGCGGCCCAGCGGCTCGGCTCCCTCCCAGACGAGTCCTAAAGATGGCGGCGTCCCGGAGGTCCACTCCCTGACGAGCTGGACGGCCAAAAAGCGAACTAACATACCGAAAAATAAAGCCCGAAAATTCGCGATGACCGCACCCTAGACTTAGGCCGAAAGCTAAACCTACGCCGTTTGTAATCAAGCTATAGGGCGTAGGGATTTCGCTCCTCAGTGAACAACATGTTGTGGTGGTTTTCTCCCCCTTCTTCTCCTCCGACTTGTTCCTGGAACGCCAGTTCCGCCCAAAACATTTGGGGGGCGGGGGGGCGGGGGGTTCACTGCCCGATTAAAGAGCTTATTCTAGGGTAACAGTAAGAAACAATGCACCAGAAAACTAAGGGGAAATTATACCGTGTTTATCGATTAACAAACTTCAGAGGACAGGTTCACAGACATTTACATCCGATTTAGATCAACATATTGCTCATGATATTTTATTCCCTTGCTGCTAAACAAATATACACTCAAAGCAGATCTTTAAAGAAACTGAACTTTTCATTCCCTCTTTCTGAGGTTTTGAAGTTTTTTTCAGAAGACACACATAAAATGTCTAATCGTTCTGTTTGTGGGTTGTTAGATATTAGAAATTCGCTACTGATGATAATTTTAAAACAATCCGCAAACAGGTAGAGGACACGTGTCACATGTATGTCTAAAATGTTCTGAAACATAAATGCATGAACATTGAGGTTAAGCAGGCTGGGGAAAATCGCCTCAATTCCAACCAGGTACTATGTGAATTACATGCTATGCACTGTAGTAATGTGCTTCCTCTGTTAATCTACTGTGGACAGAGCTGTGAGCACTATGAGCTAAATCTATAAATGAAACAAATGGAAAATTCTAATGAACATTTTGAGGAGAGTCCATTACCAGAATGTGGCAGTGCACGACTAGATATAGATCACCAAGAGGTTAAAAGTGAACAGCAGCACAAATGCATCACGGTGCTGTCCTCAGGCCTGAAAACAACCAATTGGTAAACAGACCAGGGAGCTGCTGCTCTGGATTGGCCCAGGACCAACGGAGTCTGCAACCAATGGCAGAGCAGGATGTCTTCTCTCTGTATCCAGGCGAACAGGAGGCTTTGGAGCTTATGGAGGCAGTTTTATGAATGGCATTTAAAGAGCTCGGCTTCATTTTTATGTTTTATTATGTCTCTTAATAACATATATCAAATAATTTCCTTTTGGACAGGATGTCTGATCTGTCTTTCTTGCCAATGGGTAATTTGTGGAAAAGTGCACTTTGGTCGGGTTGTTCTGTGCTATAAGTGCACATGATCCAGTTCACTAATCACATTTTACACTGTCTCAAGCCAGTATTCAGACCATATACTATAAGACAATTTAATTATGAGATGAGCCCTCAAGATATGACACAAACAAACAAGAAAACAAATTATAGCAAGCAAAGTGTATCCTGCTTTGGACTTCCTCTGTGGCATATCTCTGCCTGTTGGCATTTCCTGAGTAAGACCCCAGTGAAGAGGGGACCCTCCCACTGAAAACCCAACACACTTGCAATTATGTCTAGCAGGGGTGTGTTCAGCTAAAGCCCAGCAAAAATCCACGATAGTTGTCCTAGCCATTATTAGACCCTATCGTTGCACTTTTCTTTCTGTAGAATTTAGTTTTTTGCCCCTTTCTAACTCTTCCACTACACTCTGCTCTATATAGACGTTCATTAAGGACATTTAATTGGTGAGTTAATTCACCCGTTAAACGTGATTAAACCATTAGAGCCTATTATTACCCCTCTTAATTAAAGAAATAATAAAATAAATAATTCACTTAGTTCCATGTGTAATTTTAACAATACAACTGGCCAGTAGATGGCACACACACACTTCTCAGTTCTGTAGCGTTGTCCGATGAGCGAATCGATCTGTCGAATCGGTTCTTTCGACAAATCACCCATAGGAAAGCAGTAATTAAGCAGTAATGTCGCTTTAGTTTAGTTTCGCTTTAGTTATCCAGTTTATGCAGAAATACTGCTATATGAACTTTTCTCTGACTTCATTTGGGACATTAGACTCACTCGCTAATCTCAACAATATAAAAAGGGATGGAAATTGACCTCACTTATGAATCACTGATTTGTTGAGTCGGACGGTCGATGAATTCAAACACGGATAGTTCTAAAGAATCGGTTCATTTAATGAATCAATCTTCCCATCAGCTCGCGCATGTATATGACGTAGTTGAAAGTTTACAAGTGCGGCGTGAGTGAAAATGGCTGCTGGCAGAGAACAGCAGCAGCAGGCACATCGGCCTGGAATTTACAAACAGAAGAACAAGCAGCACAAACATGGAAAGCATCGAACCAAAGGAGAGATCGAGCGTGAAAACAAGGGTACGTGTGGTTCCCTGGGTTTTTTTCCTTTTCGCCGCGCTGGCCGCGCCGCCTGGCTAACGTTAGCCAGACACGTGTTTAAGGTTCAGGCACTTTTAGTGGCCAAAGAAGGGAACTGGACTACAGCAGATACGTTTGGATATAGTTTACCTAGTTAACTTGCAGGTTCTCAGTAGCAACTTTATTAGGTCCATTTACATCGTATCTACGTTTGCTATCTTATCATGTCCGCTTATTTAGGTGCATTTTGTAGCTTTAAGTTAAGTGATACTTTATTAATCTCACAAACGGAGAAATTCCACCTCCGCATTTAACCCACTACATACACAATAGACACACACATTGGCAGTGAGCACTCTTGCCCGGAGCGCTGGGCAGCCCTATCCACGGCGCCCTGGGAGCGATTGGGGGTTAGGTGTCTTGCTTAAGGACACCTCAGTCATGTGCTGTCGGCCCTGGGGATTGAACCGGCGACCTTCCGGTCACAGGGCTAGTTCCCTAACCTCCAGCCCATGACTGCCCCAATTAAAATTACAGATTGTAGTTCATCTATTTGCTTATTGTGTCAGTATTCCTTGGCCTTGTTCATCAGTGCTTAGGACCAAGTTACCACTGCGCATATTATTTTGGGGGTGGCTCAGTCTCAGCAGTGAAGTGACACTGACATGATAGTGACATTTTGTTGTGCTTGTGTGCAGAGTAGATCACACACATGATTTTTTTAGGCAAAGAATGGTACACAGCCCAAAAACATCCAGCCATCAGCATCCTGTGGCCAAAACCTGAACACTGATGAGGAGCTAGAGAAGTGGTCACCATTCTTGATCCTCTAGATCTAGGCCATCCTTCCTGCAGAGTCTAGTTCCAACCATAATTTGCTACACCCACCCCTGCAGATTGAGTTCCTCAGACGTTCTTGCTTGATTAAATACGAAGCATTCATTTTAAGTTACCCGGGCAACATCTTAGATGCCCATTGGAACTAAACTCTGCAGAAAAGTAGATCTTTCGGAGTAGGGTGGGTTACCACAGGGTTAGAAAATGGGCAGTGCAAACTACAGCAATGAGGAGCTGTCTCCAACTTTACATCTAAAGACTGGACCACTTGATTTTTAAACTTCAGCAACACTGCTGTATGTGATGGACTTGTAGCAGCAAACCCCAATAGCATAACACTGCCACTACAGTGCCACTACAGTGCTAAGACGGATCCGTCATCCAAATTATATCTGTTAACCGTACCTGATGCCAGTGGTGGCCCTGTGGGGTCCTGGCATTTAATGAACAGGATAAAGGTTAAATGGTGATAACAAATTATGCAGAAAAGCACTACACTCTGTAACTATAGAACTACAGTGCATCTATATGGTAAGCAGAACTGAAAAATTGGAAAACAAGTGAGATGCAAGTTAAGTGTTTTAGTAAAGTCACCAGCGAGTGTATCTAATCAGAGATGGTATTTCCTAAGGTTTAAAATTACTTAACTTGCTGTCTGAAATTTCTGCATCATTCAGGCAGAGTTGCTGTGGTGGCTCTATCCAAAAAACAGAGGCGAGAGTTGAGGAAGATGGACCGGAGACATAAAGCCAACCAACTGCGCCGCAACAAGAAAGACATGGTAAGAAAATAGTGAAGCTCACCTTATTACTATTAACTTGTTGTTTACATGATTTTGTGAGCAGTGTCTCTCTTTTGGCTTGTGCTAGGTGCTGACTGAGAAGCGTCGCTTGGGCAGTAGGGATGGCCCTCCTCATCTGGTGGCTGTCATTTCTCTGCATGCTGGTGTGGATGCTGGAGCTGTGACGCAGATACTGAGAGGAGAAGGGGTTGGTGGGGTGCTACATGAAGATCAAGGAGTCAGAGGCGCTCAGGACAGTTTTGGCCTGGTTCTTCCTCGTTTTAAACAGAGATTCACTTTCTACCGCCCAGACACAGGTATCTGTTTGTGTGGTTCAGCTAGAATAGTAGCAATAATAATAATAATTCATTTTCAGACATTGACACAGAATTGAGTAGGAAATAGATTATTGTGATGACCTTCACTGCACACAAACATTTGCTGTAATTTAAGATCAGTAATGTTTTTATATCCCAGCATGTATATATGTGTATTTCTATATTCCAGAATTGTGCTATACGCCTTTCTATTCAAAAATATCCTGTCATTTGTAAAGTTGTTTTATTTCTATATTTATTTTAGTTATGAGATTTTGTTTCTGATGAGCAGAAGGCATTAGAGAGTAAAGCTGTGTTTTTAGATAAGCTTAAAGTTAGATTTGGCTGTTGTAGCACTATATGGTATGGGGATTCATTGTCTTCTACTCAAGATAAATAGGTTAATTATGTGCCTGCATGTTGGCTACCACGGAGAGCTGTTAATGCACACCTCATGACCAGGAAGGATAAGTGGTATAGATAATGTGTGTGAGTGAATATGTAGTTTAGTAAATAAACCCTCTCTTACTGAAGACGCTAAAAGTTGATTTATGTAGAAGGATGCTCTTTAATGTTAAACGGTCTTTCTCTGTTTTCAGCTGACCTGCATTCACTCTTGGATGTGGCTAAGGTGGCGGACACTCTGGTTTTTGTGCTGGAGTCCACTGAAGGCTGGGACAGTTATGGAGAATACTGCCTTTCTTGTCTCTTTGCACAGGGATTGCCAAGTCATGGTGAGACAAAGCTAGATGAGAGTCAGAGACTGTTGGCTTGTACTGTTGTGCTGTTCAGATTATCAGATGTCCTGTTGAGAATGATCTGCAGGTAGCCTGTAGTAGTTGTATGTCAGTACACTTCATTTTCCAATTGTACTTTTTTCCCTGTGTTTCTCAGCATTGGTGTGTCAGGGCATAGCTGACTTGTCTGTGAAAAAGCGGACTGAATCCCGCCGCGCACTGTCCCGGTTGGCTGAGGCTCGTTTCCCAGAGGCACGTCTCTTCCCTCTGGACTCTGAGCACGATGCAGTGCTGCTTCTTCGGCACCTGGGGGCCCAGAAACAGCGACGGCTTGCTTTCCGCTCCCGTCGCTCACACATGCTGATTCAGAATGCCTCTTACACCCCTAATAACTCCCAGGATGGCACAGGAGGTCCTGCCACAGGACTGGGTACCCTTCATGTGTCTGGATATGTCCGAGGCTGCCCCCTGCAGGTGAACAGGCTGGTGCATATCGCAGGCCATGGAGATTTTCAGCTCAGTCAGATTGACGCACCTGCAGACCCTTTACCCATTATTACAGCTGCCCCTCGCCCCAGAAAGCCAGCCAAGTGTGGAGATGTCGAGATGATGGTGAGTAGATGCTGGACTCTTAAGGTATTTTACAATGTGCCTGTTGGTAAAATATATGCTCAGTGATGATCAGATTCACAATCAGATATGCATGTGCAATATTGATGTTTCCCTGCTTGTAATTTGTAATGTTGATTAACGATGTAATCCTCTAGAGCCAATAAAGAGTAATATAAAACTTAAAACCACAGAGTGGCGCTGTTGAGTCATTAGGTTTAAGAAACAAGCATTCTTAAGCATTCGCATTTCTTTTAAGTACCCTGTTATGTATATAACTTGAACAAGCTTTATTTAGTTATTTAAAAATTGTAGTAGTAGTAATAATAATAATAATGATAACAACAACAACAACAACAACAATAACTTAATCTTTATTATTATCATGTTGTTGCATTATGAGGGCATGTTGAGGGAGCTGAAGCTTGATTTGGGCCATCTGAAGTTGTTTCCTGCACTGCGTTGTAAGATAATGTTGACCCGTGCTCTTGGTTGGAGTTTGTCAATCCCATATGTAAGTTGCGCCTGAAACGACTCAGCCAGGTCCTTTTGGGTTTTTCGACAGCCACAACATTTTTGGAGCTGTTATTGGTTTGTGATGCAGGGGAGGTGACTTCTCCAGCCTCCACTCCTCTGAGCAAACTTGTAGAGTAGCAGCTATTGTCTCTCATGTGTGTCTCTGGGAAATAGCTGGTTTTGAGGTATTTTGACTGGCCACTGGTATTGTGCAGTAACAGACATGTATGGCTGTAAATTAATACTTGAAGTTAGTGCAAGCCTGGCGCATTTTCCACATCAAACAAAGTTCCATGAAAGTTTCACAGTGTAAAGCCAGCCGTGGATGATTACACAGGTTCAGAATGTTACCATCTTTTGTGATGACTTGGTTACTTCAGTTCCTGTATGTTGTATTGTTCGGACTGAGTGTTGACCTTTTTCATCAGGTAAAAAAAAATGCCACTTTGGAGCATAGAATTATTTTTTTTTTTCTGATTTTTTCCCCATTATCTTTCTGCATTTTTGATCACAAACCATGGACTCATAACAAGCTAGCAGTGCCTGTTTAAAACGGTATTTTAACAAGCTGCTTAGTGGTAAATGCAAAACTGGTGAAACGATATAACCATAGTCATGCAAATGCAATGTGAGATTATGTAGGGATGATCAAATCGTTGTCACACAAGTCACATACGGTCCTTTGCACGCAAGATGGGTATTAAAAATTCTTGGCAGACGTGCTATTCCTACAGCAACTTGCACACCAAGCCCAGAAATACTGTTGTTTTTTTTTTTCATCTTTATCATTATTAGTATGCAAGTACCCTTATTTTTGATTCACCTGAAGACGTGTGAAAAGGTATTATATATTATATTATGCAGTTATGCGTGGTATGACAGTGTTCTCACCGTATACTGACTCAGAGTTGTTTACCTTTTTGTATTTCTTATGTATACCATGCAGGATGGGTGTGCTGGAGAAATTAATGGAGCTGCAGAAGTGCGAGTGCTCATGAAGGCTGACCCTTCTCAGAGAGAGAGCCTGCAGGCAGAGGCTGAGGTTGATCCCATGGAGGGTGAACAGACGTGGCCCACTGAATCTGAGCTCCAGGAGGCTGAAGGTACAGCAGTATTGAGCTTCCAAAAACTATACTAACTATACTCAACAGGAGCCAGGCATGTGGCGGTATAACAATGTAATATCATGATAATTAGTTAAGCTTTTATCAATTTACAGAATGATCATGGCATTATTCTACAGGCTTAAAAACACTGTGCTTTCGTTTCTTGGGCAATGGGACAGCTTAGTGGGAGCATGTATAACCAGACTTATTCTGCATATCTTAAACGAAAGATTCTTCCTCTGGTGAAGCTGCAACTTGTTTGAATGAATGCAATGTTAGTATTTCAAAGAGGCCTCTGTAACTGTAATGTGTGTGTTGAGAATCTTCATTCTACTAAATGTGACTGTGTTCATTGGTATTTAAAAAGAATTGGAAATTGGAAACATACTTCTCAAACAGCTTTCATACCTCAGACACTGTCTAATTTAACTTAACAGAGCAGATCAGCAAAATTAATCTACAGGCATTCATAGTTAGCTGGCTAGGTGCAAACAGTCTGTTGGCAGAACAGTAGGATAAACATCATAGTTTTGTGAGGCTGTCAAATGTATTAAAAATTCATTTAGATAGAACAGCCCTACTGTACTAACAGATATGTGACTTTTCCTCAGTTGTGACAGTTGCATCTGTCTGTGCAAATGTGGTTGGTTACCTATGCATGAGAATGCTTATGGAAAACATCAAACAGAAGCGAGGATTCTGGAAGTTTGAAATTCCTGGTCAAATAACATACATTTTGATTTTGTAAATGACAATGTGATAACATTCTCTACAATAAATGCACTCGGTTTATATTTTCTGTGAATTTTCAAGTGATGGCTATTTATTTAATGAGTTACATACGGTGGAAAAAAACCCAAAACATTAAGTATTCCATAACCTTTATATATGCCATATTTTATGTTTTATTTTTCCCCAAAATTAAAATTAGAAAATAAACGGTAACTGTGACAAAGTATACATAAGTTTGTTCTCTGTAGAGGATGTGCAGCTTATTTTCATTTAGAAAACCAGCAAGACAAGTAGTTTGACCAAGGTGCCCAAACCTTTGCGGTTGACTTTATCTATGTGATTGTGAAATTGTGCTTTTATTAGCAAAATTAGTAATTTTTAGCAGCACATTCTTTTCATGTGCTCCTCAGCCCTGCAGACAGGTAATGGTAGGGATGCATCAATATCAATACTGGTATCGGGTATCGGTCTAATACCGCATTCATGTACTCGTGAAAAGCCACGTCTGATACCAGCTGATAGCGTGTGACACAAGCCAGTGTACGCTGCTGTGCTAATGGAACAAATGATTCAAGTGGGCAGTGAAGGAGGGTCTGCTCAGACTCTGCGGTGGTTGGTCACTGTAAACATTCTGCCTTGGTATATTCCCAACAAGATTATACTTTGCGATTTTAGCCTGTTTTAGCCATGCAGATGCAATCAGAACCACTTCCCCAAAACAAAGCGCAGCTGAAAAAAGCCGTCTTTTCAGTATTAAAGTCTGGCTGTGCTGGCTTTGCTCTGTTTACTGAATAGAATAGCAAAGTATATACATTATTATTATTATTATTATTATTATTATTATTATTATTATTATTATTATTATTATTGTTGTTGTTGTTGTTGTTATTGTTATTGTTATTGTTATTGTTAATAATAATAATAATAATAATAATAATAATAATAATAATAATAAATAAAGTAACATAAATTGACACTTTAGTCCCACAACGGGGAAGATTCACCTCCGCATTTAACCCATCTGTGAAGTGAAACACCACATACGCACTAGTGAGCACACACACTAGCGGGCAGTGGGCAGCCCTATCTGCAGCGCCCGCGGAGCAGTTGGGGATTAGGTGTCTTGCTCAAGGACACCTCAGTCATGTACTGTTGGCTCTGGGGATTGAACCGGCGACCTTCTGGTCACAAGGCTGCTTCCTTAACCTCAAGCCTGTGACTTCCAAATAGACTGTAAAAGCCATATTTTCCTTCTGTGTACATCACTGCCTGGGTTTAGTGGTCAGCAGCACTGCTGTAGCTCAGTTGTTTGCTCATTTGCGTGTTTCCTCAGTACTCAATGTACAGGGTCTTATTTTGAATGAAATGGCTTTATTTGACATTTTCTGTAGACAAGGCTGTCTGTAGAGGCTGTGTTTCAGTAGTTCAATCAGGCTGAGCATTTTCATACGGAATAATATTTATAACAATGCAGTGTATGTCTGGCTGTAGAGGACATTGACCTACAGCTCAACCAGCCAATGCAAGACTTCAACATGAAATGTGAGCTCTTCAGATAAGCCTTGGATGTGATACCTGCTCTCACTGGGCTATAGAGATTGCTGTTGAGACATCAGAACTATAAAATGTTTTAACATCTGTACAAAAGTGCTTTTCTGATGTGTGACAAAATCCACTCTTCACTACAACGCTGCTTGATTCAAGATAGCTAATGCGTGTCACTTATCAGCTAGACTTTCGATTAATTATGGTATCAGACTTGGTATCGGTGAGTACTAAAAACATGTAATCGTAATCGGTGTAAAATGGTGATATTGAAGGAGTGAAACGACAATTCTTTGATCTTTATCCTCTGTGTTTAGAGGCCAGGAAGAATAGAAAGGTGGTGAAGGTGCCAAAGGGAACTTCAGACTACCAGGCCACATGGATCGTGGATGATGCTGAAGAGAATGGAGATGATGATGAAGAGGAGGATGATGTGTACAGCTCTGATGATGAAGACGACGATGCTGAGGAGTTAATGGAAGATGGAGAAAATGAGTCTCAGGTAAGCCTGGTTAAGGCTGTTCATTTTATTGTTGTCCAACTGAAAACATTTTTCAACATGAAAATAAATGATTGTGTCCAGTTAGTGTTTTTTCCTTCTTTTTTTTCTTTTTTCTTATTAAAAGAATCCCTAGAGAGAACTGTGAACTGTGTCCTGTAAATAAATCACAGCATTTAAAAAAAAAAAAAAAAAAAAAAAAATCTCGGAAGTATGTAATTAGGTCAGGCCTGTAAACATAGCAATAAACTATCCATACGTGACTCTTTGACCCTTTGGAAAGGCATTGGCATTATTTGTTTGTGCGTCACCATGGCGTTGTCCAAGGTGGCAGCGGCGGAAGGCAGTGAGAAATGAGGCCAGAGCAGGTCAAGCTAAAGTGCTTCTCGACTTCCACCGCATTTTCACCGCACAAAGCTGACAATGCAGAGCGCGCGTGTAAATATAGGCGTTGG
Organism: Pygocentrus nattereri; assembly: GCF_015220715.1. NCBI lineage: Eukaryota > Metazoa > Chordata > Actinopteri > Characiformes > Serrasalmidae > Pygocentrus > Pygocentrus nattereri. Next base: position 31,904,922 of record NC_051227.1, on the reverse strand, counting down.
GAGCGGGCGATTGGCTGAAATGGGGGCAAGGGGGCGGGCATGGCGCTGGCGGAACACTGCATACGTGACTGGCTCTTTGTGTGCTGCATGGTGGAGAGGCATTGTTTGTTTTTTCAGCGTCTGCCTCTCAGCCCCAGTGCCAGGCTGCTCACCGCAACAATAGTGTTTGTAGCTGGAGGCCTGTCCCGAGAGAAGCCTCCCGTCTTCCTGCTCTTTGGACAGGGCTTCCTGTCGGGACCTGTGGAGCGGGCGGCCATTTATTTATACCAGCTGGGCTTGAAAGAGCGAGGGGGAAGCTCCTCATGTATGGAGGCTCTGTTAGATTTATTTTCTTTCAGCGCAATTAGCATGTCTCTGATGTCTGGGTGAGCACCAAAGAGGGCTTCACAATGCAAGATGTGAACAAGGAGGGAAGTGGTACCTCAGATGATTCGGGGAGATTATTTTTATTAGCGCACCTGTGATTGTTCTGCAGGTTGACCCCTCCGGGGTGTGGATTCACCCCAGCAGCATGTCTTGCCCCTTTCCCTTCTCAGTGGCCACATGCTCTCCTGAAAAAGGCAGTGTATATTTAGGGTTGGACATCAAAGAGTACTCCTTTGGATGAAGTTTGAGCCTGGATTAGGAGAGAAAGGGATTTTGAAATAATTCCAGTTAAAATAAAGTGCTGGAGCTATGTTCTGCTCTCATTGTTGCCTGTTAAATTCAGCAGAGCTGGCGTCTCTCATGAAGCAGGATTCATGGCTAAGCTAAACCAGCTAACTTATAAGCTTAGCACAATATAACCCAAGATGGATTACTTTTTAGTAGAATACATTGCCATGGCAACCTATGCTGCACACCTGATTCGCTCAAGGGCAGGTTAAGTTCAGGATTTTGAATCATAAATAGCTCTTGGACCCATCAGAGTGATCTTCTAACCATCATGAGGAGGTGGACCTCTCTGTTTATTTTTGTTTATTTTTTTTCTTTCTCAGTTGTGATGCCAATCATGTAAAGTCTAGTGGAGGAAGCAAATTGTAGTATATAGGTACATATGAGAAGAGAAAACAATTACCACTCCATTAAACAGACTATACACTGTAATCAACATAATTAGATCATAATGTGAAAGTGCTGGTTCAGGTAAATGGCAGATTTTATTTATTTTTTTTTTTTTGGCTGATCTCTCTGGGCTGGCTGACATTCATATTTTTACATATTCCTTTTCTTAAGGATGGTGAAGCTGGCTGTGACTCTGGAAATGATGATGCTGATGACGATGAAGAGGAAGAGGAGATAAGCTTGACAGACTGCGTTGCAGCTGAGCAGAAATATGATGAAGCAATGGACCAGGCAGAAGAGGAACACGGACTCAAGCATTATCGAGAAGCTCGCTCTCATGAAATGTTCCCTGATGAAGTGGACACCCCCATTGATGTGCCTGCTAGAACAAGGTAAGGATGAGGGAAAGATGTGCATGAACTGCACTGTGTTAATGCCTGTAAAAACCACCAGTGAGCCTTTACCTTTACTTACTATCTGCTTCAGCTCAGTCTGTGCGCAGAACTGTGCATAGAAATGTTCTGTTTCCTTCCTTGCAGGGGGGTTTGACACATTTTCAATTGTAACGCTAGTACAGATGCTGTTAGCACAGATGCCTTTTTCACCCTTGTTGTGCAAAGCGCAAAGGTCTGACTCATGACTGTGTTTGTTTGTTTGGGTTTGTTTCTCAGATTCCAGCGCTATAGAGGTCTGAAAAGTTTCCGCTCGTCTCCGTGGGACCCCATGGAGAATTTGCCTCTCAACTACTCCCGCATCTTTCAGTTTCAGAACTTTGAGCGCACCCGCCGCCGTATCCTGGCTGAGGCTGCAGCTGAGGAGCAGGGAGCCATGGTATGAGCGTGTGCACAATAACAGGCCAAAAGTTTCAAAACAGGCAATTGAAATTATGTTAATTATGCTTAAAGTCTTCAAAACTGGCGTTTAATTTTAGGTCATCCTTAAAACCAGTAATATTTACATTTCATAATTAGCCATAATTGTTAGTATTTAGGGCTGAAGCCCAGTTGCCAGTGTGCCGTATTTTGATGATGGACATCAAGAGTAACAAATTACAGTTGTCATTCTTCTTTGCTGATGAGCTGTGATGTCAGACCAACCCTTATAAGTAACTGAACTGTAAAATGTGAACATTTTGACAACTGTGGCCACACCATGCTTAACATATGTGAGAAATCTGTTAAAGTTTTCAGCTTCTAAGTGGCTTCTAGCTGACTGACAGAACGCCATGGGTGGGGAACACTGCAGTCTGTTTAAAAGGAGCTGCTAAAATATGTTTGTTGAATTGTGTAATTTAATGTTTCTTCATAGCAAATCTTCACTATTGTTCTGAAATGTGAAAGTAATATTAAATATGAAGTTAGTTTGAATCATATGACTGCATTGCTCAGAGTGTTACGGAAGTCTTAGGGCTTTCTAAGGCTGCTGTTGAGATGTGCTGTTTGGTTCTGCAGGTTGGCTGGTATGTGACACTACACATTGAGGACGTGCCTTCCTCAGTGATGGAGAGCTTTCAGGCAGGCAAACCTCTGTTACTGGTCTCTCTGCTTCCACATGAACAGAAGGTATCTTTCACCCTGATTCTAAATGATAATTATTTCTTGCTACTACTGTTAACCAGTGAAGTTTAAATGATGACCTGAAATTATTTAAACAAGATTTTCTGCTGTGAGTAAAAGCCATGTTCCCTCACTATGTTCCCCTATGTAGATGTCAGTGATGCATGTGCTGGTACGGCGGCACCCAAGTTTCACAGAGCCTGTAGCATCGAAAGAGGAGCTGATATTCCAGTGTGGCTTTAGGCGCTTCCGAGCCTCTGCCCTCTTCTCTCAGCACACCTCTGGTATGACCCTGCTACCATTAATTTCCTACTGGTTTTATCTTGCTGTGGGCAAACTAGAATCCAACATATGAGTTCCTGTATACTGTCGCTGTCAAAAGCACAACTGGTAACTAATAACAAATACTATTGGAAAATGACAGCTACCGTTTACATTGTATGAACATTTAATTACAAATTGACCAAAAGAAGTTTTATGAACCTTCTTCATCCTCCTATAAAGTTACCATTGTTGAAAATTTCTTGCTACAGTGATAGATGTTTTGGTGGGGAGAAGGTATTCCCTTCTGTAATGAGCTAGTTTTCTCTGTGTTAAATCCCAGTACTGGCTTGTCGCACTGCAGATGAGGGATTAGTGAGCGTTCACCCAAGGCTGTGAGCTGACCTATTTGTCTGTGCAGGCGACAAACACAAGATGGAGCGTTTCCTGCGTGTCGATGCTCCTATGGTTGTGTCCGTGTATGCCCCTATCACCTTTCCCACCGCTGGGGTCCTGCTCTTTAAACAGAGGGCCAATGGTAATTGAGATACTTCTACAAAGTTAGAACAATGAGTTTGAGTGTAATAAGTTGCTCATTTATTGAAATCTCCTATTCCAGGAATGCAGGACCTGGTGGCCACGGGCAGCTTGCTGAGCTGTGACCCCCGGCGCGTGGTGCTGAAGAGGATTGTCCTGAGTGGACACCCCTTTAAGATCAACCGGCGTTCTGCTGTTGTCCGTTATATGTTCTTCAACAGAGGTGAGAAGAAGGGCTTATTAAAGGGGAATTCCATTGATTTCTCTGAATGTCATGCAATGTGTTATGCAGTGCATGCATATCAGTGCAGAGGGTTTTTTGAAGAAAAATTGTCCATGCTACGCAAACTTCCTCATTTGTATTTCTTTATAATGCAAGTGATGGGAGTTAGGGGTCATGTCACCAATGAAAAGATTGTTGTTGTTGTTGTTGTGTGGTGTGTGTTTTTTTTTTTTTTTTTTTTTTTTTTGTTATTATGTAAATCAGTGATTCAGTTGGTCCTTAGGACCCCCAAACTGTTCAAATTTTTGCTTTATCCCAACTTGCAGCACATAGTGATGAAGCAAAACTGTGATAGGATCAGTTTGAAAACCACTGATATAAACAGCCAGTATTGTTTTTAATGTAACGTTGATGGAACTGAAAGTAAATTTCTAAAGATCACTTTTCCATACATACACATTACAAACCTCAAATGTCTAATGCCATTGATATATATTAATGTGTGTCTGCATGTGCACATCCAGCTCACCATGAATGAACCATGTGCATCATGAACAGTCACAAATGAAATGTTCTTCTTTCAGCTGTTTGTTATTAGAGCAAGACAAAAGGGGCCACAAATCGGATATAGGACCACATACAGAAGGTGGCTTAATTAGAAAAGACCACAATTGTGTATCTGCACAGCCCTGAAAACATCAGATCTGATTCACATTAAAGCAAAAAAATCTGATTTGTGCCACTTTAGCAATGTGAACATAGCATGGGAGGTTGTTATTGGAGACTTTAAACACTTTGGACCAACGTTATATGTCAACATTATACACAATTCAGATGTTACTCCAGATTGTTGCTTCATTCATCAAAACAATTTTTTTGGTTTTTGATTCCTTCCCACCGAGAGACTTGTTTTGAAAAAATGTGGAATTCCTCTTAATATGCAAATAGTTAATATGCTCTAGAACAACGCATACGAGGAAAATAAAATATTCTGAACTTTTTATAATTAAGAGCTTGATGTAGTAACACAAATAATCCTAAAATTTCACATACATACAGATCACGCTCCAGTCCATTCAGCCTATACATGGAACCTAAGTTGCAAAAACAGCCTATTTTGTATTCATCGTTTCTGTGATGTCCCTAAAATCCACACATTTACCCACATCCTCCTATTCAGTCTACCAGTTTTAACTGACTTGATTCCTCCCACTCATGCTGAAGTTATAAGGAGTGTATCAGCCCAGATCGCTTTTTTAAAGAGGTATAACACAGGGCAGCCAATTAGAACAGAGCTCATTTAATAGATCAGTCCTAAAAATAAATTATTTTAAGGGATAAAGAAAGGTGGGAGGATGGTCATGTAAAAATTAAACATGACTGCTTTTGGTACATAAAACCTGCAATAAAATATAACAAAATGCAGGGTATGGGCTCTTTAAGAAATCTCTGGCTTTGGATGTTTACTAGTTTTGTTCCCTTCCCCTAGATGATATCTTGTGGTTCAAGCCAGTGGAACTGCGCACCAAGTGGGGCCGAAGAGGACACATCAAGGATGCACTGGGTGAGGAGGGGGAAAAGCATATACTAACGATGTTCTTAATCATAAGATTGAAATGAGCTGTTTTAAAAAAGTCATAAACCATTCACATAGTAAAAGATTGTTGAGACTGAAATTTATATTACAGAATGAAACTAATGCATATTTTTCTCTGCTCCGTTTTCTGTGCAGGTACTCATGGTCACATGAAATGTGTATTTGACAGTCAGCTGCGTTCCCAAGACACAGTGCTCATGAACCTGTACAAGAGAGCGTATCCTCGTTGGACATATGACCCCTATGTGCCTCCAGCCCTACCCTGGGTCAAGAAAGAGGAGCCAGAGAACCTCCATGACATTGACATGGAATAGAAGCAGGAGAGACAGTCATGGACTGACCGTTGCAGTGGACATGATGGCCAGTGCAATGGTTACTAGCACACTATATATATCTATAAGAAGAATAAATGATTTGGTGAAATACATTTCGTTTTGTTATGGTTGAATTTGTCGTTTCCAATGATGGCCACTAGATGGCATACCTGTATTAAAATGAAGGCGCTGGATGGAACTGTTGACTGACTGGTGTCTGTGCACGGTCTTCCTGTGGCCTTTTTTGAGAGGAATTCAATGAAGTCTGAAATCAGTGAAGGCGTAGATAGATATAACGCATACAATTAGTAAAGCCATCTTTAGGACATGCCACCACTAAAAACTGCACAGTTAATTCTTGGCCTTAAGCACTGCATACTTGCTGTATGTATTTGATGTGTAGTTTCTATTAGCATAGCAAGGAACACTAAGGGAGACTGAGTCAAATTCCAGCTGAAACCTCAAGTGATAGTGTCCCTGGCTTTATGAGTGGAGCATGGGTGAAACCGCATCTAAACACTAGTAGTAAATACTGTCATTGTGAGTTTTCATTTCTCATCCTCTAGCTCTAGACCAAACCTCACTGGAAGATAATCGCCCTCAAAAATGTCCAACCAGCAGTGAAGGCTGCAGTCATTACCTTCGGCTGGCTGCTGTCGTTTGGACGCGCTGGAGTGAGTGAAGCATGACCATCGCTGGCACATGTACACGCAGTGTCCCATAACTCACTTTAACTGACTGCAGCTCTGCACTCTGGGTCACAGTGGCCTTCTACGCATCCTCACAGTGTAAGCTTATGGCTGCAGTCTGGAGCCACTGGCTGCGATAGCTGCTCCCACTCCCCGGTGGTCCTTCTGACCTGAAGCCCCCTTTTCACTACCATTCACACTCGTGCACACACAGAGCATGGCCCTGCTCTTGTTTTCGCTCTGGATTCCCAAATGCTTTTCTGCATACTCTTTCTCTCCCCCTTTCCCCCCACCAATCCTGTGCTTTTTCACTCTTCTGAGAAACAATGATTTATGGTTTGTAATATTTATCATAAAACAGTGCTCTTGCATGCTTGCAGCTACATGATTCATCCTGGGGTTCTGCTGGGACCCACACCACAGACGCATGCCAATATGTCTGGGAAAAGAGAAGGTGAAGACTTGGGCTTGGAAAGGCAAGCGCGATCCAAGAAAAGAGGGGATCAAAAGTTCAATATGTGCATTTTTTTGCACACTGAATTTGATTACGGTGGAAAAAAGTCAAAATAATGATAAAACAATCGCACAAGGGTAATACTTCTTTATTGCCTGGGGGTGCGCTTGGAGCTCTGGACGGTTAAGTCGAGGCACTCAATTTATTTTCTTGTTCATTTTTTAGCCCTAGTGCACTTGGGGCATTGAGCCGGGATGTGTTAAACACATCTTTTAAAAAAAAAAAAAAAAAAAGAAAAAAGTTGAACGGGTGTGGTGCACCCAGCCAAATGTTCATGATCTAGAGAGGAAATCTAATCCTCCCACGCTGGAGATTGTCCTTAACTTTAAGCAACACACGCATGGAATGTGAACGGGGAGCTTTTCCTCCAGGGCCGCACCACTCACCCAAAAAGCATCTCTGCCAGTTTTGGAGGGAAATGTTCAGGATTTTGCGTGTGTTGAGTGAAAGTGAGGCAAGCTGAAGAGACGTATGGGATGCCTCATCCATACAGTGGCTGAACGGGGCCAAATCGGGGCCAGAAGGAGTTAACGCTGGTGGCTGTGGGCCGCTTTGGAACAGGAATGTCCTGCGGTTCCTAGTTCACTGCCACCACACTCAGCTGGCTTCCACTGAAGATATAATGGGTGAGAAATTTTTCCGTTGGAAGGGGATAAGGAGGGGGTGGGAAAGAGACAGAGAGGGAGAGAGAGAAGAGATGGAGCATGGGGTTGCAGAGAAGAGATAAGAGAAGAACTGCTGCCTGCTTAAGGCTGGATGGAAAACAAAGGACCAAGAGCAAGAAGAAACAGCACTCGTCCTGCACAGATTGGCAAAGCAGGAATAAGCAAAACAGTCAAAGTGGAGGAGGCAGGGGGTGATGGAGTGGTGGTGATGGTGGGGAGGGGAGAGTGAGAGCAGGCCTCGACAGTGTGGGCGAGGGAGATGGAGATCGAGAGTGGCTGGCGTTTATGGATAGCAGATGTGGCGCTGTGGGGTTTTGGCAGGGGCCCACTGCGCCTCAGTCCCGCACCGGCTGGGTGGCACCGGGTTGAGAGCGAGGTCAGCACACCGCAGCATATAGCCTATAAAACACAGAGAGAGAGCAAGCAAGAGAGATGGAACAATCAAAAGAAGACAGCATGGAATGCTAAAATCCTCTTGCATAGCTTATGCAGAGCCCCTCAAATCCACTGCTGCAACACCTCTATAGCTCATTCACTAGCTAATGCAATTTTAAGTGTACTGTAAAAGAGCCAGAGGAAGAACCTTGTAATCCATGTGGCTTTACCCTGACCTCATGAGTTGATTCTTCCCAACCCCAGGCATTCAAATAGAGCCTATAAGTAACTTTGAATGGAGCTTGAGATGAACACCCCCTCGACCCTATTTACTAATAACTGCCTCATTACCCAAGGCTCCTAAAACTGATGCTTTCAAACCTTTGCTGCCATTTTTTTTCTCCCCACCATTCAAAAAAGCCATCTTCCATTTACACGGAGGGAACATGTTACAGTGAACGGACCAATAGAAATGTTCAGAATTACTTGGAGCAAAATCTTGTTGCATTAATATACACTTCGTCCTTCTGATATGAAGTTTCTTTTTCAGAGGTGCAAGGTTTTGTTACAACAGTTACTATATTTATATGCTTTTCTCACCTATAACTAACTAATGATCTAAGCATACACCAGTTTTTACTGTCCTCGTGTTGATTCCAGTGTCTGAAAGTCTAAACTCTGGCCGGTACTGATCTGATATTCCAATATCAGTGCTCTTTTAACTCTTTTGAGGCACTTGTTTCATCATAGCAAAGTACATACACACAAATATACAGGCTAAGTTAACATGCTATAGAGGAGACTATGTTGAAATTGAACTGTGATTGTGCCAGGTCTTTTCTCAATGGCAATTTCCAACTGTTGGCCAGGTGTTCCCCAATCACATAATGCTACCTACCTGGACAAGCAAATGATTCCAGCCAGACATGTAAAGCTAACCCCCACCTCTTATTGCAGTGCCACAACGTGCTTGGAGGAGAACGCTAACTGCCAATTCTTTTACCTTGGCTAACAGGGCCCAGGTTGACTAGCATCGCCTCACACATGATTATGCTTGCTTGGATGCCCAGCTTTGGATGGCTGCTGCATTAGCAAGGATTGAACAATCTCACAATCTCCCAACAGTAGGCCCAAAGTATTGGTGATTCTGTCGCTCTGTCTGTCTGTCTGACCGATATCTGATCTGTTACTATGTGTCCCAGGACAAATCCAGTATACCAGATCAGTGCGTTGCTATTATGAACTAATTAGAAAGCTCTAGTATGTAGTAAAGTGAGTGTGTTAAAGCTGGAGTGAGACATACTAAAATGTGCTGCATAGCAGGATTGGGAAGCACTGGCATACAATATTTAAAAAAAAAAAAAAAAAAAAAAAAAAAAAAAGGATTCATTAATCAAATGATCGCCCTTCTGCCAGTTCAGTCGCCTTTGTTATGCAGCTATCTCTTCGAGCCTCTCTCTTTCTTGTCTAACCCCTTTCTTTTCCTCCATTAGCCTGGTCCTGACTCGCTGGTTTCCTGGGGCCTGGCCAAGGCGTGTGTCCCCGGAGGAGCCAGAGAGGAGATGGAGAGAGAGAGAGGGGGCAAAGCAAGGGCTCAGAGACAGGCTCCAAAACCACAGCTGCAGCAGCAGCCCTGCCTTTGCCTTCCCCTTCCTTTCCTCTCCCCTCACTTCACTAAGCAAGGGAACTGGCCTGGCACACTCCCCAGCTCTGCCATTAATCAGAGGGAGAGGAGAGGGGTAGTGTGTGCGTCTGTGTGTGTGTGTGTGCTGATAGAGAGCTGGCGGGGACGGGGGTGGTGGTATGGAGACCAGGACCTCCCAACAAAGCTGAAGAGTTCACCCAGCGAGCGAATGAGGGAGGGAGGGAGGCTGACAGACGAAAAAGCCTGGTGCACAGATTGCGACTTTGTCAGCAAGAGAGAGACTAAGAGGACGAGAGAGATACGGACAAACAGAGCCGAGCACTTGGACGGATCTGAGATGGAGCGAGACAGAGTGGGGAGAGAGGGAGAAAGAGAGAGAGAGAGAAAGAGAGAGAGAGGGAGAGGGCAGCGGAAACAGACCTGAGGTCCACTGAGGAGGAGGAGCAGAGTGTCCAAGATTCTGTCTATCATAGCGTATAAACATGGAAAATCTCACGGTTCAATACAAACAGATGTAGAATGTGCACTTTTGTCTCATTAAGGCAACTCGGTGAAAATAGTTGTTCACATCGTGCCTCTTTAATGTATATCCCAGATGTCAGCTCTGCCCTTCCATTCAAGGTCTCCACACATTACTGCGCTGCACTTATCAAAACAGCTCAACAAGCATCAAGTCCAACCTATACGTTATAGTGATGTGCATGCGGTTTAATGGCTTTCATCAACAGCGTTCTGAATGTTTCAAAACAAGAGCCACGTCCAAAAAAATGTCCTATTCACTGTGTAGTGCACTATTTTGGAAGTAGTTTCTGAAAATGTGGTGGAGAATCCAGCACACTTTTACAATCCCACAAAGCACTGCAATAGATAGAGTACAAACTGTGACCGAAATGGATTTCTATTCCATTTTAGGACACTGTAATGTACACGCTTAGGTTTAGTCCAAATCATGAAATGGAATTCCAGGCTGAGTTTGAGGGCACTACACTATGCCACAACGTACTCAATTTCTAGTGAACACCGTACATTGCTACATCAGCTGAATGCATAGTCTTGAGCGGCCAGACATGATCATAAACAAGGGTACAACCCCTCTAAAACCTACACCAAAGTATCTGATTTAACATCTGGAATACAATCGGAATACAACCGTTTCCCCCTGCAAGGGAAAATGTTTATTTTTATTGCATGTAATGCGTACATGTATCTATGTCCTCTTTCTCCAGGACAGTTTCACTTTTTGAGATTTTAAAAACTCTTCTGGCCAGGATTTCTAAGTTGCCTAAAATGTCTGGGATTTGGTTTTGCTTTCATGTTGACATTTCCCTTCTACACTGCCCTGTGGTGCCTCCTTCCTAGGGTTGCTACCAGTCCAGAATTTCCCTGGATTGTCCAGGTTTTTGGTTGCCTGTCAAGAAAAAATAATTCCAGCTTCATCATATGTTAGTATTTCTTATGAAGTTTCAACTGCTTCTTGTTATCCAGCAAGAAGCATTTGATCAGTTCAGATTACTCTTAATGTAGGGACAGTTGTTTGAGAAAAGTGTGCTGCTGGTGACATTTAGGTAATAACAAGGATTTCAAGGCTAACTCAGAAGATTAGGTTCTATAGCTGAGCTCTACCTAGACTGCATTGTGAGCATAGTTATCTGTTTGCTAAATTTAGTAAAAAGTCAATCACTGATCAGGGTCCAGGAATTTTTTCTAGGGCTGAAACCCTACTCCTGCCCCCAGTGTCCTGTTTTGAAAATCAAAATCTTGTCTGGTAGGCTTGTTTGAGCTTCAGCTTCAAGAGAAGAGGGACTTGTTTAGAAATTTCACACTCAGTTTGCTACCACCATAATAAGCGTATGTTCCCACCCACATTTAGCCCAAAATTTCTTATGGTTGTCCCCTGACCTTCTTGTAATGAGATCACGTCTGGCCCTGCTAGACTACTGAATGTGGCCTAAAGTATGTATCAAAAATGAAAACTTAAAACTAAAAATGAAACTTCTCACTCTTTTGACTCAGTTGAACTGTGAAAAAAACTACAGCTACAGTTAAAAACGAATGTGTGTACTGCCTGCCACTAACCATATAGCAAAAATACTGACTAGTGACTGTAGGTTACTGCAAACATGGACGAGTTAAATGTGTAGCCTTGTCAAGTTTAATACTTTTTCCAGTCCTCCTACTCTGTACAGTACACTCATGTCTATGGCTTTGAAAAGGAAGCCAGGTTCAGCCTTCTTCAAGGAACTTTTGTTATGCACATGCACATGGATGGTCAGAATTCCTTTTGAATTCCTTTATTGATGGGTGAATTTTAAAGTATTAGTCTTCCCCTATGTAGGTTAATACTAATGACCGGGTAGGGATCCATTTCAGTCACAGCCAGTATACCTGAGCAGACACAAAATACCCATAATACACTTTGCCGCATGCTACAGAACATGTCTACTGGTGAAGAGTGCTGAGCAAACTTTGTTAGTGTACCAAATCGTTTATTATGATTTCTGTGTTCTATTTACAGCTGCTTCTCCAAATATAGGGAATAGTGGTTGTGACTATTTTAAACACAGTGATGCTCTTCAAAAGTAAACAGTGAGATGTTAGTCATTTTATTTTTACTTTGTGTAATGTGCAATGACTCCAAACATCTGATTGACTGTACCATCTGTCTGCCAGCTTGTATGCGAGAGTTTAGCATGCAACATTATTAAATGAATCAGCTGGAAGTTTGGCTGTATGCGACAGTGAGGGAGGACAGTTGTTTGCCGTTCTAGCACAGGGACACTTCCCTGATGGAAAGTAAGAAGTTCGTGCAGAGTACACACATACACACACTTTCTCTGTGGGCCATGGCCCCCCGCCCTCCACATACACTTTCTGATTATCCAGGTGGGAGTGAAATCTGAAAAACCTAAAGCACTTCCAACCTGCTCCCCTCACCCCCAAAGGGCCTCCCAACATGCTTGTCTGCTGACATCACTGTACAGGGACCTGGCAATGCAGTCTCTCTCTCTCCTCCCTTTGCTTCAGTTGCTTTCCCTCACTCTGTCTTTCTGCTTCCTGCCCCCATGATGTCACGCGCCATATGGTTTTCAGCGAGAATCAAGCCGGAAAAGAGATTTAGTTGGTGGACTGGAGAGGAGAGAAAAGGAGGAGGTAAGATGAGGGCTGTGCATAGGACACTGAAAACAAAAGCCTGCTCTTCCGTCTTGTGTGTGTGTGTGTGTGTGTGTGTGTTGGGGAGAGGGTGTGTGCAAGCGACTGGTGAGTGTTGGGCTAATGAGGAGAGAGCAGGCAACAGGCATTAGAGAGCATGGATGGCCATGTGCCGTGCAGATGCCCATCTGGCTGTTCTGCGTACATCCAGAGAGCCAGCATCCATCAGCACCACCGCCATACTTCACCAGCTCTGTATCAGGCCTGTTTTATTTGCAATAATAGTTCAGTATACTATGTAAATTTTGTTGAGAATATACCGTGCAAAAACAGCCCATTCACAACCATGAACACATTTACATATGCCTACCCATTCTCATTAAAGTGCAATTTTATCAGTGTAGCCTTCCAAAGAGTCCAGACATCCAAAAGAAGTGGGCAACGTTTATATTTTTGACATCCTTGCAGATTTTAATTGGAACAGTTTAACTGTGTACATTTCATTCTGGACTGCTTTCTGAATGAGGCTCAATACAGGCCGGCCGATCAGAGGTCATCTAGTTAAAGCCACAGATACAAAAATAATCTGTTAAATTATAAAAAAATAGAATTTCTGCTACTTTAGCCACATACAGTATATACTCAAAGTGAACTTGAGAGGAGAAAATGCAGGAAAAATGTAGAATATGGGCTCTTTAAACAAGCCCCACTGACACCCTGAGACTTAAAGGCCTCATTTCAAAGTGACATCTGGTAACAATAGATAGAGAAGGAATTTTGAGAGAGTCACACTGCTGGGCTGTGCAGAGAAGCGGTTGGCTGGCGAGTGGCGCACATGCCTTTCCCCACTGATCCTGGCGTGCCCGGTTAAAGCCCGCATTCACATCATTGCTATCAATCACGGCAGCCTCTCAATTTAGGCTTTCATCTCCGGTGGATGGCGGGGGCTGCCAGTGGGGGACGAAGGTGGGCGTTGGCCAACGTTCGCGCACAAAAGGCTGGGGCGATGCAAATGATCTCCCTGTGCGTGCCCATGCACTAAAGCTGTCTCACAGCATCTCATTACAGTGACTTAGGATAGGGTGTGTGTAAATGTTGGGCCTACCGCTCAATTTCTGGTGAGATGTTGGTTCTCGGGGGTGTGTCTGGCAGGCAGCGACAGGACGGTGCTTATGTGGGGATCTCAACGGTGCTGACCACAAGGAAAGAGAGAGTGCTCATCACACTGCCATGAAGATTATACTCTGGGCCTGGAGGTGTCGTAGGGTTGCCAAGTCCGTTGGACAGCAATCTAGGACATTTTTTTGGACAGGACAAGGTGTAGTGAGGGTTACTGCCACTGTCAACCTGGCTGTTGGTCTGGTGCTCCAATGACACCTTCTTATCATCTTGTTTAAGAGCTACAGTACTCTAGTAATAAACAGTGTTGGAAAGTAAAGTGCTATTTTTCATTTGGATGACATAATCTGATTAAACCAACAATGAACTTGTAATCGGAGTAGGACACCTTAAAAATGTAATGTGTAATGAGATTATATTTTTGAGGATTATTGTTTTTAACCTCTCAGAATCCCAGGCCTAACTCCATCCTAAGGCTTCTTATTCAGTAACTACTTTGGAAAAAAGCAAGCTGGTTGTCTTTAAATTATGCAAACCCAATTTCAAAAAAGTTGGGATAGTTTGTGCAGTGTTGGTAGAAACAGTGATTAGTGATCAGATATTCTGTTTGACCTGCATTAAGTTTGAAAATAGTACAAAACACAATATTTGATATTTTATGATATTATCTTAATAGTTTTATGTACATATACTTCCATTCAAAATTTGATGCCTGCATAAAGTTGGGACACAAGGATGTGTACCACTGTGTTCCATCACCTTTCCTTTACACAACAATTAATGAATGTTTGAGAACTGAAGACATCAAGAGAACTAGCTTTGAAAGTGCACAGGTCCTTCATTGTTGTATTTTGCACATCTTTTCAATGGGAGACAGTTCTAGACTGCAGGCAGGCCAATCTAGCATCTGTACTCTCGGCTTAAGCAGCCATACCATTGTAACACATGCAGAAAGTGTCTTGCTGTTGTATTATTGAAATAAGAATGGATGTCACTGAAAAAGATGTTGTTTAGAAGGCAACATATATTGCTCCAAAATGTGTTCAGTATTAATGGTGCTTTCAGAGATGTGCAAATTACCCACAATACCATGACAGACACTGGCTTTTGAACTTTACATTGGTAACAATCCAGATGGCCCTTTACTTCTTTGGCCTGGAAAACACAACACCCATTATTTTCATGAACAATCTGAAAGGTTGACTTGTCAGCACACAATGCATGTTTCCTCTGTGCATTAGTCCATTTTAGATGAGCTTCAGCCCAGAGAAGTCAGTGGCATTTCTGTGTATTGTTGACGTATTGTTGGCCTGTGTATAGTACAATATTAGCTTGCATTTGTGGATACAGCAACAAAAAGTGTTTATTGACAATGGTTCGTCAATGTAATCCATGTGGGCACATGCCAGTTTTTAATGCTGTGCTTTCTGAGGGGTCAAAGGTCATGAGCTTTCAATTGTGATTTTTTGGCCACGCCTTTTATGCACAAAAATCTCTTCACTTTTCCTAATCTTTTGATGTTATTACACACTGTAATATTATTATGCACTGTGGGTGAAATACATATGATCTCTTGCTTTCCTGGACTCTCCTTCTATATCCAAGCATGATTGCCTCACCAATTTTTCCCAGTTTATTCATAACATTTTGCAGGCATCAGTTTCAGAATGTGTTCACAAAAATAACAACAAATTTGAAAAGGTTAAACATTACATGAATTGTTTTGTACTGTTTACGTTCCAGTACAGGTCAAAGTAGATTTAGGAATTGCAAATCGCGGCTTTCTGTTTTTATTAGCATTTTACCTACTGTCCCAACCATTTCATAAATTGAAATTTCTTTAAATTTCTTAAAATTTAAAAGTGTATGACTTGTTAGAGGGCCCTGGCTATTTAGGGGTTAATGGTTGCATTTTTATAAACGGCATAATAGCATTTTTATAAACTGCATAATAGCTGTGCCATGATGACCGACAACTGCTTGTGGTTTTCGAGGAAAGAAAAAAGTTGAAAGGTTTCTGGGCAATTTATAACCAGTTACCAGATTAAAAATATTCTGAATACTACATTGTAAACATGATTACTTGCCTCTTATAATGGTGCTGCAGCTGTCCCTTAAGCAAGATTTCCTGGTTTAAAGAAAATAACCATTCTGATGATGTATCTTCAAGGTAGAAGTTTAAAGAAATTTCAAGGGAAGAAAGGAAATTTTGAAATAGACATACTTTGCTGTTTGAATTTTTTTCTGCTACCTTGCTGCATTATTTAAAATAGTCTGATGACCTATTGGGTTTCATGTTATATCACAAATGCTAGCAAGTGCCACAGATGGATTTATTAGCTTCTTGGTCTGTGGTTATCAGTCAGGTTTTAAGTGCCCAATTCTGTGAATTCTGTCAAAGCAATTAGGGATGCAAGACTGCTCTACAGAATACTACATAACACAACCAAGAACATACTAAATGCTAGTTTTAGGCTGGAAAGCCCATTTAAGTAATCAAGTAATTTATAGTACTATGACTATGAAGCTTAAAAAATCTGTATAATTCTTGAAGGCCTTGAGTCATGAGATAAGGCTAATCATTTCTTGCATACTGGCAACCCTGGGGGTGGGTGGGGGTAGGCAGGGAGCGTCCAGATCACCCTTTGCTTTGCTGCTCCCAAGCTTCTCTGCCATGACTTGAGGCTCTTTGCCAGGCTCTAATGGAGCAAGGATAACTTGATTGGAATGTTATTAGTCACTGCCAGTGTATATTGAAACTAAATGCTGTGGACCTACGAGCCCAGTGACCTGCTCAACTGTGAGAATACAGCAGAAAACATGCTTACAGCACAATCATGCTTCATTACAGTTTGATGCAGTGCACATGCAGCAAACAGCACAGCAAATATTTGTGCAACCCCCCCCCCCCTTCTGTCTCTCATTCACTTTCTCTCTCACTTTTATAGACTCACAACATACACACAGGCCCATACAAATAAACAAGGGAAGGTGTGTTATTTAGGAGGTGAGGGCTGACTGTTAAGTGCCTGTAACTGTGCACAACCTGCCTGAACTCCAGCTGCTTCCCAGCAGCAGGCCACAGGGAAGTCGCTCTGTGCTCTCAGACTTGTGTTCCAGCATAATTTTCATACACGTAATCGAATCATGGCTTACACCATCAATTTGGAAGTGCCTAACTGTTGTCAGTTCATTAAGAGTTCAACGCCTCGCATCTGCCTTAACCCAGATTACATTAAACAGTGTTTTGACAAGTCAGAATTAAAGTCCAGCGGAGGCCTCGAGAGGGTGATTGATTAGTGCAATAAAGCTCGGCTGGGGATGTGGCTCAGCTGAAAAAAGAAATAAGAAAAGTACATCTACACTAAATCTACACACTGGTTAAACAATCACCTTTTATTCCGCCAGTTTATATGCTAGCGTGTTAATGCGTTCCTGTATTGGATTGTTGAAGTGGTACTTCCATCACTGTGGTTAAAAAACAATAAAGATTGTTCATGAAAAAGATTTTCTCACAATAACGACAGGCTGACTTCTGCTGTCACTCTCTGAAAAGTCCTACAAATATGAACTGAAAATGTTTGTCCCAGACTGTGCCCTCCTCCTTCGGTTTAGTCTGAGGAAGAGTTATGGTCATTGAAGTAATTGCAGAGACTTTAAGAAAGTTTTGTTTACTCCGGTTTCAGTATTCTTTCTAACTGAGCAAAAGCAATTAATAAAGCAAATAAGTTCAATTACAAAACTTAACTTTTAGTGGTAAATTGAACAAATGAATTGTTTGTCTTGGACACACAAGCCTTATATTGCCTCATACACCACCAGTGGAGTGGTTTACTTGTTGAAGGGGAATTCCAAGTTTTCAGAATTTCTACATAATCCAATCAGTGAATTAGACTCTTGGAGTTTTGACCTAAAATGGTACATTATAGAGGCATCGACTCAGATATTATTTATAATAATGATGAGAGGGGTTGTAAAATAAATAAATAAACAAATCAGTGAAACCTCTCATGTTTTCTGGGCTTTTATATGTAATGTTGAGAATGGTAAAATAGTGGTCATTCAAAACAATGCCCTGGATGTGCCTCCCCACCATGAATGGACTAAAATTTGTTGTAGGCCAAAACTGTGTCCCAGGCTTCAGGCAACGTATTCATATCCACTTCATGTAATAGCTTGCTTTGTTGTAGCATTTAGAGGCAATAAATATTTTAGACATCTGATTCCTATCACTAGCACTGTAAATAAGTCTGACCTGGCAGGTTTCTTTAGAATGCTGACTTTCATATCAAACCACTCTGAATGAGTTTGTTTATGTCTTAACAACAGAATTATGCAGGAATTTTTTTAAATCTGTGGAATTTCTCTTTAACTCATTCACTATTCTTTTAATAATGTTTGACCTACGAACAACTGACAGTCTGTCACTGAGAATTTGAACAACTACAAAAATAACTGACCCAGTATGTAGCGCATTCTTTCTGTAATAGGGAGAAACACTGCCATTTAGAGTGAATTTGGATATTGAATGACATCTCGCAGAGAGGGTCAAGCAGCAGATGCAGCACCGCATAGCTTTCTCCTCCGCTATTTTGAGGTACAGTGATCCAACATGTATTTGGACAGTTTATGCATTTAACCACTGGTAAACTTTAATGAAATTCTCTAGGTTGCTGCACAAAATGTTTAACAAAATGATTATAATGATTTGTTTCAGAGAAAAACATTTTTAGCACAACATTAAACTGAGGTTAAAATCGCGGTTTGAAGAAAGCCTGGAGAAGATTTCCATCCCGATTGCACTGAGGCTACTGTAAAACACAGAGGTGGAAATGTCAATGTGTGTTGTTTTTCTTGAAGTGTAAAAAGACATTATGGGTGCAAACTTACAAAGAAACTGCTCAAATTATACCACATTTGAACATATTTGAATAATACCACAGAAAAGTAATGGCACAGAATGGAAATCACAGTCTTGGAAAGGTCTGTTTAATATAGTGCCACTTGGTTTGACATTTTGTTTCCTAACATTTTTGAGAATGGCACAGGTGTCTAAACACTCAGGATGCTGGATCTCTACCCTCCGTTTCTGTCATGTGTAGGCCTATGTATGGCTGACGCCACACTTTTGACTTTAAAAGTGAACTGAAAAACAGCCAGGTGCTTGGGGGCTCGCATCTGTCCTTTGTATAGCTCTGCCTATCTGTGTCACTGAGGTTATCAGCAGTTCATCAAGGGAAACTGGAAGTGAAAGACAATACCTCGCCTTCTCTTAAGCTGGACTGCTGTGACTTTGACCAGTCTAATGAAAGAACAGCATCTCGGTCTTGGGTAATTTGGAGGGAAAGGCCCTGGAACGGACGTCAGTCAGCCGTTAAAGAGATTCAAAGGTCAGGGGCAAGCAGTGACAGGAAGAAGTGTCTGCCAAGGTGAGCCTCTCTCTCTCTCTCTCTCTCTCTCTCTTTCAGTGACTGCTTTTATCTCAGTGCTGAACCATGAACTGTACACTGTAAAACCAAGGAAAAATTACATTTCCACTATAAATGTATGACAACTTCCACTGTACTGGATCGTCTGGCTGGGTTTGCAGAAGCTGCAAGTGCAGTTATCTGCATCACTAATAACTACACCACATTTCATTTGTAACACATATTAGTGTAACCGATGTGTTGGTTTGGCTTATGCTGAAAACTGCAAGTTCTGTTCAGTCAGGAAACAAGAGCGTTCAGTTCTACTGAGCTTGCCGGCCATCAGGACCACATCTGTAGCTGGTTCAAATCACAGCTCAGGTTCATTTTATAAGGGCAACATAACTACATTAATTAACAAGGTCTATAATGCCAATGGACAGTTGGAATGTGTTACCTTGTTTGTTGAAGACTACTACTAATTTATTAAACATGCTTTCTGATAACGTGTCTTGATGACCACAGCATGTTAACTTAGTGGTCCACCCTTTTATTTCAGGCCACCAAAGAAGTGAGCCTGTCACTTCAATGGATATAAAGCTTGTAAACTGCCAGAACAGTAGTCAGAAGCCTGGCTGCCAAATTTTTTAAAAGCTCTTAGTTTATAAGGGCACAATCTAGAACACAGTGAAAAATAAACTAACAAAAACAAACAAACAAACATATTAATCTGCAAAGGGTAGGACGTTCCTCTTAGTTCTGGAAAGAGATATTTATAAGGAATCATTATGATTTTACTATATTATTATTTGTAGAAATATGTTCAGTGTTTCGACACAACAAAGCTGATACCTTGAAAACAGTTGTACTGCACTAGATATGTTCATTATTTGGCAATAGTAACCAGTTATGTTTAATATATCAGTTATTTATAATAGTTAAAAGTTCATGTATGCAAATATGTTCAGTTTTATATATATATATATATATATATATATATATATATATATATATATATATATTATATTATATTTTTTTGTTCTAAAAGTCATTAAAGACCACGTTCTAGACTTTCATATACATTCCTGAAAGTGGGCTTTACACATATGAGAAATATGACTGCTATATTATTATTACAATAATAGGTATTGTGCGTATATATATATATATATATATATATATATATATATATATATATATATATATATATATATATGTACACAGACAAATGTCTTTCTGGACTTGCTGTAGTGCATAGGTAGTGAATCTATTCTCCTCCCCACAGGCCATTTGATCACCGGTAGGTGTCGCTGTCCGCGCGCTCTGCAGCTACAGCTCCGGTCGGTAGCGCCGCGCGCTGCGTCCCAACACGAGCACGACCGACCAAGACGCGCTGTAGCACGCGCAGAGCAAAAGCTTGTGAAGACAGAGAGAGGAGAGAGAGAGAGAGAGCGAGAGAGAGAGAGAGAGGAGAGAGAGAGAGAGAGAGAGAGAGACCCGGGGCTGGAGTTCAGGGGGACCGCGCGCGGACAGGCTCTAGGGCAGAGAGCTGTAGAGGAGGTGAGCTGGATGGGGGAGCCGCGCGGAGAGAGAACGGAGCAGAGCGCGCGGGACATCAGACATGAGTCCGAGGTGGGTAGAGCTCGAGGGGCGGGGGAGGGGGGGGGGTGTTTGAGAGGGGGAGGCTGTTTTATTACCTGCGCCGTGTTCAGGTGCTCTCTCTCTCTCACACACACACACACACACACACACACACACACACACACACACACACACACACACACACACACGAACACTCGCGCGGATCAACACAGGAGACGATAAGGACTGCTTATTATTTAATTAATTGTTTGTTTGTTATTAAACATTCTACTGTTAGGTTTTTAGGCCTTATGCTTTGCAACAAAAGTTATTATTATTATTATTATTATTGAATCATTTTAACTACAAAAACAAAAATAAAAAATATCCAGTAATCTGCTAGAGATGTTTTTCATTTTTATTTAATTATTTTCGTGCGGTAATAGCTGTTTGGTATGAATCAGACGTAGTCAGTATATCCTAAGGCATGGCCTCCTACAAGTTGTGAAATGAAATTAGATTAAATTCGCAGCCCTGATGAGTCCAGCTGTGGATGACAGGTAGGCCTTTCAGAGCAAGAAGAGACTAGAGTTACAGGGAGCTTCTTAATGATCCTAATTACAGTACAGTGTATGAACACTGACTGTGCGTTCAGCACTACAAATCTACAGGATCGAGCAGTGGATGATCTCAAAGTGAATATAAAACTGCTGCAGGGAAAGTGGATGGCGTGTCACAGGAGAAGTGAAGAAAGACAAACTATTTCACCAAAGCTCACCTTATTCATATTCATACTGCGCTTTCACAGCCCAGCATGTGTCAGACAAACACGTTAATTTATACGCCCAGCACTCATGAGTGCGTCTCCCTTTGGAAACGCACAAGCGCTGTGGACATTCACTCGGCCAGTAGATGAGAGAAAGTCAGGTGAGTCAGAGACAAAACCTTCCAAAACAGATGGACTTATTTTTAAATAAGCTCACAGCAATAGCCAGACATTAATAAAATATTTTCCCTTGTTTATTATTATTCTTATTACTACTACTACTACTACTATTATTAGTAATGGTTATGAAGAACCTAATGTGGAGCAGAGACTAAAGAAGTTATTTCTAAAAGTTAAGCTTAACACCTCAGTGTGCTTTTGTCTGAAATACAAGGAATGCAAATTTACCTCACACTCAAATTGCACAGCATTTTGTTTTGCTCCTTCATGGACTTTATGTTTAGAAGATATTCTCTGATGTCCTCCTACTCAGATTTACAGCACCGCTTTGAGCTGAAGTGAATGATTTTAATAGGCTTTTCTAACTCGTGCTAAATGAAGGATTTATTAATAAGCAGTAAACTCCAGGCTCCCTGGGAGCTTTATCCCGGACAGGTGAACTGTCCCAGAATTTATTTAATGGCACTGAAGAAGAAGAGGTCTCACCGGCACGAGGCTTTTATTTTTTATTTGATAATTCTCCATGCTTTTCTGCGTTCCCCTTGTAAAACCCCAGGCCTGTGATATACACTAAAACGCCTGTCTCTTTAAGACGGAGCGACGTGTTGTGCAGTTCAAGTTGAGGTCACTGTAAGTTCCTGCCCTCGATTTTACCTTTTAGTTTTATTGTAGCTTGACATCACACACAGGGGCTGAGTTATCATCATCTCCACTCGCCTCTTAGAGGTTCCACACCGACCAGCAGCCAAGCAAATCACAGATATATAGGAAGAAATCGAAGGAAACTGATGCTGGAGTAAGCACGGTTTTTTTAAAGGAGGAGTGAGAGCGGAGAGAGAGAGAGGTGGAGAGAGAGAGAGAAAGAGAGAGAGAGAAGGAAGAGGGAGGGAGGAGGAGGAGGAGGAGGGCGAGCAACCAGAAAGTCGTCGCAATTAATAATAAAAAAAGAGCTGGCAGTCGTGCTCGGAAAACTGGCATGGGTTCTTGGAGGCTGGCAGTTCAAAGTTGAGACGTCAGAAATGACTGCAGAAGAGAGCTGAGATGATCATGAAGGGAGACTTAGAGCGGATGGCAGAAGAGTTCGGGCATCCAGGTAAACTCCAGCAGCACTTTTAATACGGCTTACTGCGATACTTTACTACACTTGACATCACTTTTACGGACGCTTTGTAGACGCTTTGGCTGAGGGGGGGTCTGTACTCCGCCGATAAACCCATATTTCTCAGCCTACACGTTCATTTTCGACAGTATCGTGATTTTTTTCTGTGTAGCCTAAAACCAGATAAGACGCGCACCGCAGCCTGCTGGCTGTCATTTGATACGAATTACTCTTATCCTAATTACTTTCTAGACGTTTTGAGATTAGTCTGCTTTTTAGGCTTAGCTTTTATGTCCAGACTGAGCGCTATGGCTCGCTCTGTTCCAGACTAATGGTGTAACTAGTTTAAGTTCATAATTGGGTTAGTGGCCTCCAGCTAACCAAGGTGTTGAGAAAGCCTCTTCTGGAGCAGCTTTACTCCGCCGCGTCTGTCTGTAGTCTGTCTCGTCTCTCCTCTTCAGCGCTGGGTCAAGGAGCTGGAGCTGTTAATGCATGAATTTTGCACATCAACATAAACGTACACATCTATGTTCATGGGGAGTCTGGAGGGAAGCAGAACGGCACTTAGGATGCGGGCAGAACCGACCTGTTGATGTTCTCACACAAATACATCTGGAGGAACAGAAGAGCTTGTCCTTTTTCAGTTTGAGTGCCCTCAGCTTTCATGACTTCTTTTGTTTAATAAAACCTGTGTAAAAAACGAATCACTATTTTTGTTGCTTAAAGTTTGTCTTTGACCTTATTTTAGAGACTTGAGGCGTCCGGAGACGTGACATTTCGCTGAGATGTTAATCACAGTCTTGGTGTAATAAATGCACAATTTATGGGCCTACATGCAAAATGAAGATTATTAATGCTTTTCCTAGCGGGGTGCATGTGTAGGAGGTGAGGATGGTGTAAGCTGTTTAACTGCATTGACGAGAAGCAGTTTTTCTTAAAGAAGTGTACAGGCTGGTGATTCTTCTGTTTACCGCAGTGAGTTTTTAGCGGCTGAAATTAGCACGGGAATGTCCTCTGGTGGCACATCCATCTCCTCACGGGTGACTGGAGAGAAAGTGTGTGTGAGTGAGCCGGCTCTGCTCAGGGACAGAGTGTGTGTGAGAGAGAAGAGGCTGACTTTCTGCTCTCTCTTGCTGGCCGTGAGGGTAAGATTTGTTAGGTGGTGTTAGCCGAACACAGCAGTGAAGTGTTCGGGCTTTTATTTGCTTTTTGCCCGAACCGGTTCGGTCCGCCATCGATGACTGGAAAGCTCAACCGCTTGTAGCACTTCTGCTTCACGTTTCGAGTAAATACGCCTTCGTGGCTAAATTGTGTTTTACATTTCATTCACAAAAACCCTGAAGCTGCATTTTCAGTGAGTGGGGCAGGAGTCTCAGTGCAGACGAAGAGCCGAACACAGTCTGCTGTTGCTCTTAATGCTCAGACCACTTAGCAGTTACTGCAACACCACAGCCATTTTTCGTTAGAGTGACAGCGACGCTTTTTTCTGACGCCTCAGGGGAACAAATGGAGTTTATCTCCTCATTTGAATTATTGACAGAGGACTTGTCTGAAGAAAGTGCACATTTCGGGTAGACACGCTGTCACTGTGGTGCTGTCAAGGGCTCCTTTAGATAGAGAACATAACTACCAATAACTACCATACTACACTGATGTAATTTATTTTTTAAAGTTACTCTGACTCCATAGACCTGGCTGCCAAGATTTCTATTCTATTTTTCTACTTTAAAAGGTTATAAATGCACATAATGCTTACTTCATGAACGTGTGAAAGAAGTGTGCCTTTTACAACTAATTTAAGGACCAATGTTATACTTGTGAGTACATTTTCATTATTTGGAAGGTCAAAAAACGCCCCCTCTCTGACAGAGTACAAACCCAACGCATGCAGCTGCGTTGGAAACACACTGTCATTATGTGCTGCATTTTTCATGAGCTTCTTTTAACCCCATGAACTGTGCTCGCGTTTATTTCCACGATATTCATCTTTAGTGTTATTATTCAGTACCTGCAACAAATTACTCAGCAAGTGCCATGAAACTGACAGGTCAGGTCAGTGGTGTTATGAGAGGGAGGAATTGAAGTGAGGAGCCACATACTGG
The DNA here is from genome assembly GCF_015220715.1 of Pygocentrus nattereri. Lineage (NCBI taxonomy): Eukaryota > Metazoa > Chordata > Actinopteri > Characiformes > Serrasalmidae > Pygocentrus > Pygocentrus nattereri. Next base: position 31,880,097 of record NC_051227.1, on the reverse strand, counting down.
TCAAAAGGCTTTAAATGCGCTACACAAATGGTAATTTCCATAAGTCAGGGCTAGATATGACGCCGTGCGCGAGCGAATATGTCCCTCGGCGTCTCAGTAAAGTTAAAGCAGACTTCGAGAGTCTGAAGCTGAGAGGGAGGGAGGGAAAGCGAGAGGAAGTCCCAGCGCTGTTGCCCAAGACGAGCAGAGACCCCCGTTCGCCTTAAAACAGCGAGGTGACAACGCAGACAAAACACAGGGCTAATAAAGAGCAGCCCGGCTTCAAAAGCCACGCTGCGCTTTAGAGCAAAGAGCCACATCAGACCAAATATAGCAAAGCCACGCTCACAGACACCCTAGACACGGGCACCCGCATCTACACTCTCAGAGAAAAGGGTCCCTGGGGTGGTCCCCTGAACGGTTCGTCTTCAGTACCATAATTTGACGAATATAATTGTACTATGATCCACTGCAAGTATATATTTAAAAGTTGTTTAGTTAATTTTACAGATCCGTTTTAAAACATTCGGTTATGAAAAAAAGGCATACAGTTGGGGAAAAGGGTAAGGTGCACAGTTGGACCTTGAAACTGTTGTTGAGGGAACATTTGTTGTGTTTCTACCTTGAACGAAACATCTACCTGCACAGTAGCTTTTTTTCCAGACACTGGCCACTTCACTCTCGCTCTGATAGGACTCTATTACGGTTCTTCAGTGAATGCAGCTCTGTTAGACCTGGCCTGCATAGCGAGAGCTGTTTTGTGTAGACTTTGCACTGAGGTAAATGAAGTGGAATGGGAAAGGTGACCTAGGAAGGGCTAATATGGGATTATTGGGATTATTGTGTTTTAAATGCATTAGTGTTGGAAACGTGATTACTGGCGCTTTATTTATTTTAAGCCACAGAGGAGATAGCTGTGTTTGGGTAAGACGTGGACAGAAGTGTTAAAGTAAAGCTTCTAACGTGATTTACTCGTGTTAGCGCAGCGTTAAAGTGAAAAAGCACGCTTTTTGCTGCTTTACGCCTGAGCGGATTTACTGTATTTATTTGTATGTTTGAATACAGTATTTTATTTTTTTCTGTAAGCAGCTGAATAATCTGTATAGGCAAGGGTTTGGCTAAAACTCTGAGCAACACAAAGAACAAGGGGACAGCTGTCCGTGCATGTGGAGATGATGAAGCTCAAACGGGAAGGTTTTGAGGCAGAGCCGGTTCTTTCACCTTAAATCCACCTGCAGGTGCTGAGGTGTGTGCGCGTATGGTCAGTGCGGGGGGAAACGCCGTCCTGCAGTGTGATAAATTTAGACAGAGCTGGTTGAGCACCGCGCATTCAGTTGCGTGCAGTGATGTCGACTCATTTGCTTAAATTATTCTTAAGCAGCATAGCTAAACAATAAGAGTGGAAAAAGATGAGCCCGTAATGCGCACTCTCAGAAAAAGGAAATAACGATCATTAGGGCTTGTCACAGAGGTGGCACCCTCAAGGGCTCGTCTTCAGCTGCTGCACATAATCGTACCCTAATCAATTGCAGGTATATTTCTGTACGTTGTTTTGACTCCACACACCTTGTCTTCAGTCTTTTTATTCTACTGTTTTAAAACTATAGGGACAAACACGCGCCGTGTCTCTGGGAAAAATGACTTTAAAGACATTATTGTACTTTTGAGGGTAAATTAAGATCGTTTGCACCTTGATGAACGAAGATGTGCCTTCACAGTAGCTGTACTCCTGACACAGTGGGCTGATCTGAAGCTTTTTGGTGCAGGTGCATTACTGTCTTCAGTCAGCACAGTGTGCGCTACTCCACCAGACAGAATTTCCATAGTGTTTCTGTGATGATTTATAGTAATGCTAAAGGCACTTTAAGAAGGCTGCATAATACTTTTAGAAATGCCTGTATTATTTTCGCCTAGTATTCCTGTTGCTTTATAGTAATCTATAATGCTTGTGTAGTATCCTGTAGTAAAGTAGTGTAAATTGTTAAACTTACAAAGGGTTTTTTTTTAGAAATCCTGCAGAAATTCCTGCAGGTCTTTTTCACTGGGGTATCACTATAATTAAAACGACACGATGAAATATTTCTATTTTTGTTTATTTTGTGTTTTTTATATATTTTCTGTCACCAGCTAGCTGTGTTCTGAACGGCTATTCAGAGTTATCTCACCGCTCAGAGCGGTCAGTAGTTAATCCTCTGCAGCAGCGTCTATAGTCCGGTTGTCGCGCGAGAAACACGAGAGCGCGCACGACGTGCGGCAGCTCTCCGATCTGCACAGACAGAGAGAGAGAGAGAGAGAGAGAGAGAGAGAGAGAGAGAGGGAGAGTGTTAAGTCACACTGCTGTCATATCGCCCCGTTCTTCATTTGATTTGCTTTCAGATCGACTAAATGAGTTAAGTCCTTATTCCCTCATGTTAGACGACAGATGAACAGGATTGTGGTAAAGTTGCATTGCGCGCTGCTTCGCTTTTACAAGTGTGACTGACCAAACACGGTCCACCATGAAACGAAATCTGAGCTTACTGAAGGGCAGACATGCACTAAAAGCCTGAAGGTCGAATTAAACCGAAGCTTATAAATCCAGACTTCCTTATTCCTCCAAGAAGCGTATATACAAAGAAATAAACAAAAGGAGGATGAAGTGATGTGGAGATGACTATGGCTGGCCTTATTTATTTAGCTGCTTGTTTCCCATCAGTGAAACCAAGCCCTGAGGGACCTGAGAAATCCCTTTTATCTCATAGACAGAGTGCCAGCATGAAATAGTGTTTGAACAATACATCCTGGTAAATTTGTACAGTTTGTTATGTTTGTGTTAGAAGGGATTAGAACATCCGATTTGGAGCTGGAACCTTTGGAGCATTTTAAAAAAAAAAATCTTTTTTCTATTTTTTGTGAACATCCTGGGTAAGAGGCAGCATTTACATTTAACCATGATGGAAGATTGGTTTTCAAGTCACACTCCGAGTCCCAGAGTTTTGATAAGATTTACAGTAAGTGTGTCTGTAGTTCCTTATTTGACCGAGCTGAAAGGGAGCTGAGTGTCCTATCTTTTATTGGACACATTTTTGTCCCCACTGGTTTATACCTGCTGTTCATCACACTTGCAAACCCTTCAGTCTGACTTTGTTTTAAAACTCCGCACACCACCTCTGGAATGCTTTATCAGGAAGACAGCAATATGAAAACACATTTATATTGCAATTTTCCCCCCAAAGCTTTTTTAAAAATTTGTTTTATTTTATTTTGCTTACTTCTTAGCATGTTTTTTAAACATGGACTTTTACAAAACTACTACTACTCATGTTTAAAGAGTTGTTGCTGATGTGTTTTTCATTGAATGCACATCTGAATTCTTTCAAAGTTCTTCTTAATATTCGTATTCTGTAAAAACAGGGTAAAAGTAAACTGGGGCTATGTTGGAGTTCAAGATGCAGTGTGTGTTTTTCACATCGTTCTGCTGTGCCAACCAAAGACCCACGGTAGATCCTGGCTCAGGTGCTCCTATCCTGTTCCTGAGTAATGTTCATAGTTAGTCATTTGTTAGAACAACAGTTATTGAAGTGGACAGATTGGCACAGCTATACCTCCTGAACTCTAGTATCAGTTTACTGTGCTGCTTTCCAGCTCTCCCTCAGGGTTCTGCAGGATTTCTACAAGGTTGTTTTGTAATGCGGGCAATTAAGCCCACCTGAAAACCCACTGGTGGTCTTGAATTCACATGAAAAATCGTTGCTTAATGTTTCCATTTCTCTTCCTGCTGTTTCAGGTGGTGGACTGAAGACGATGCTGGATGCCATGGAAGTCCCAAGTCATGCTAGGCACCTCCTCTTGCAACTAAACACGCAGCGCACCAAGGGCTTCTTGTGCGATGTAATAATAGTGGTGCAGAATGCTCTGTTTCGTGCTCATAAGAACATTCTGGCTGCCAGTAGTCTTTACCTTAAGTCCCTTGTTGTCCATGACAACCTCATCAACCTGGACCATGAGATGGTGAGTCCAGGCGTCTTCCGAGTCATCCTCGACTATATCTACACAGGACGTTTAAGCGAAGGTGACCCCACCTCTCCCACAGAGCCCAACATAGGGGCAGTGTTGGCAGCTGCCAGCTACTTGCAACTACTGGACTTGGTGGCACTGTGCAAGAAAAAGCTGAAGAGACCTGGGAAATACCACTTACGACCCACACCTGGGTTTTTGCCTTACAGTAAAATGGGTCCCAGCGGGATGGTGGGGGGTCGACTGCGTGTGTCCACCCCAGTGATCCAGCCCTGCTTTTCTAGTGGGGTGATGAATGCCCACGGACCACGAGGCCCACCACTGGAGGATCTTCCGCCCCATCCCCTGGCCCACCATGCAGGAGAGCTTTATGCCCCAGGCTCTACGCAGGGCCCACAGCCCTACCCTCCCACACAAGCAGCTCTGCCCTCACAGCCAGGCCTACGACTGCCCTCCACTGATAGGAACTGCTCACCAATATATGGACTGGACCTATCCAAGAAAAGCCCATCCCAATCCCAGCAGCATTCTGCCCACCCTCATCTCAGCCACCATGATGAGGAGCCTGATGGAGAACTGAGCCACCGCACAAGCCCCATGCTCAGCCCAAGTGAAGGTGCCGGTAAAATGGAGGCTGTGCACCGAGGAGGCTCTCTCACCCCACACTCCTTCCCCCTTCTCAATCAACCTCTTGCATCTCACCTCCCACACCTGCAGCGTTCCAACTCCCAGGGCCAGGAGCCATACCCATGCCCCCCCAGCCCGGAGCCCTCTGAGGAGCCAGGAGAGCGCAACAGGGATGGCCCTAGCATCTACCGCTGGGTGAAGAACGAACCAATGCCCTACAGTGTGGAGGACGAAGATGAGGATGATGATGAAGAAGATAGTGGGGGCATGGGGGAGCAGGAAAAGGAGGTGCACCAGCACATGAACCACCACAAGAATGGTGAGGAGAAGATGAACCTGAGTGAGGGAGGCTATGGTCGAGGAGTGACCTGCGATGGCGAGGATGAGAATGGGACAGGAAGTGAGGAGACAGGGAGCAGTGAGGGCCGGCCATCTCCCCCTGGAGCCCGTGGAAGGTATCATATGCCCTATGAGCCAGAGTCCTTTGGAGATAACCTGTATGTATGTATCCCCTGTGACAAGGGTTTTCCTAGCTCTGAGCAGCTTAATGCCCATGTTGAAACTCATACAGAAGAAGAGCTCAACCCTGGGGGAGAGATGGACAGCAGCAATAGCAACAGCACAGGCAAACCCTCCAATGCCAATGGTCCCGCAAGCTTAAACAGTACTGGCAGCCTCCACAGCCCTTTCCTGGACAGCAAATCAGGCCAAAACCTGCACCCCATGGGCATTGGAGAAATGATCCGTCCATATCGTTGCTCCTCATGCGACAAGTCCTACAAAGACCCGGCCACCCTGCGGCAGCATGAGAAGACCCACTGGCTGACACGCCCATATCCCTGCAGCATCTGTGGCAAAAAGTTCACACAGCGTGGCACCATGACCCGCCATATGCGCAGTCACCTTGGCCTGAAGCCCTTTGCCTGTGATGCTTGCGGAATGCGCTTCACCCGGCAGTACCGGCTCACTGAGCACATGCGCATTCACTCCGGTGAGAAACCCTATGAGTGCCAGGTCTGTGGTGGCAAGTTTGCCCAGCAGCGCAACCTCATCAGCCACATGAAGATGCACAGCAGCGGTGGGGCTGGTGGGGGGCTTGCAGCTGATGGCAAGCTGAAGATAGACTTCACTGAGGGCATCTATCCCCTGAGCAAGTATGCGGCTGAGCACTTGGGCCTGAAGCAGGAGAAGGCTTCAGAGCTTCTGGCGCAGGCCTCCCAGCATCTGTTGGCTGATGCCAAGGCCATGGAGAGCCTGTATCCACTGTCCAAACTGACTGCTGAGCACCTGGGCCTAACCCACGACAAGATGGACATCCTTCCACTGCCACCCGCCCCCCAGTCTCTCCCCACAGAGTCCCGCACCATTGACCGCTACTCCCCCAGCTAGGCATAGGAGACTGCCGACGCTGCCTTCAAATGCCACGGCTCAGCTGGCCCAGCTACGACACATCACTGTATGCTGCCCACAGTATTTCAACTCTCACCTCAACTGCATTTGAATCTGCACCTCAGACACAGGAGGCCAGAGACAGTTGGCCGTGAAAATGCACACAGAGTGCATTGACTTCTAAAAGTGCCTTTCTCTGCACATTTTGCAGTTGCTTTTTTAAAAAATATTTTCCTAAAAGGAGAACTGCGTTATTTATAATCCGCTCCAAGCCATGGACACACTCGTGTAACAGTGCAGTATTTATAAAAAAAAAACAACCAAAACTTCCTTTTTGTTCAGTTGCCGAGCCAAAGAATCAATCGAAAACCAAAAAGAGATGGTTTTTATTTATTTTCTTTGTTTTTGTATGTACGCAAAAGCCAAAGAAAAGAGATTTCAAAAGAGAGTTGCAATCATACCCTAAACCTGTGTACTAAGTATTATTAGTGTATGTAGAATGAGAAAAAAGCACATATGAACAATTTTCAGGGCTTCTGTCCAGGATGGAGATGGGATTCTGGACTAGAGAAAAGCCACATCTTTGGGATTTTATAGTGATTTGGAGGACTTTAAATACTTTTTGGAATACTGGATATCTCCTGTATCTCAGTTTCCTGCTTTGCTGAGTGGCCCAGCTTTTCCATACAAAAGGGAGCAACTAAGTGAAGACAGTGTTTGTTCCAGCACTTTGGTAAAGTGATCTAAGCTTTTCTATGCATTGATGCAGTGATTCCCATCAGTGTAGTGATGGATATCCAGAGTGTCTTATATAGACTGAATTATTTTTGCAGTCAGCGGCCTTCAACCCTTTTGTATTTTCCACATCCCCCTCAGCCCGACATATTACTTGACATCCAACCAAGTGTCTTGAAACTTGTTGTTCAGAGAGTAGCACAGCACAGCCCTGTGAGCTCACATCTGGGATATCATTGCACATACTCTGATCATGACACAGTAATCCGTATCCACGACTTTCTGTCCATATGGTGCGCTAGACTAAGCATGGGTGTAGCCCAAAAATCGGGTAATATTTACAATGCAGCCCAAAAGCCTTCTCTGGGAAGACACAGTGAACCCATTAGAGAGAAAGCAGCCAATCTTCAATAGCACTCACAACCAAACAAATAGCAAGCAGAACAAAAGCAACCCTTCTCCACATCTAGTGTATATAAACTCTTTCCAAGAAGCCCACATCATTTGATAAATGATTAATCTACCAGCGTTTGCAGTATGTAAGCTTCCATATTCGTCACAGAGAGCTGTGTATATTCCACGGTGGCGCTGTCACATCCTTGTTAATGGCTAACAAAGCGGCACTGCCTCATGCCCGCGCACACAGAGTTGTTAATGTGACAGCTATAAGGATTAGACGCAGGGCACTCTCTCTGACACTGAGAGCACGGATAGGGCTCGGCACGCTCACTGCAGCTGCTCCACTCAGGATAAGCTCTGTGAAATCCCCAATTCTCTCAGACTGTTCGCACTGTCTGTCGGTCTGATCCTAGATTTCATGGCTGCTGAACAGTTGCTGTGATCTACATGCTGCCGGGATAAACCCCTCTCCACCTGCCCCATAAGCTACAAACAGCACACATCCGATTGTCCAAAGCCAAGAATGTCATGAGATTCTGCTTTGCCACATTAGTGAAAATAATGCCTTAAAATAATGTCATTTTGTGATTATGTGGGCTGTATATTTTAAATGGCACCCTAAAGCTTAAGCTTATTTTATTATACTCCCGAGAACATAATGGCCTTTCTCTTTTTCCTATTTGCATCGGCGGGGAGTTTGTTGACCACTAGTGACGATTACAACCTCAGTAGGTGAATGTGAAGACTTTAAGCCATGAATGCACTGTGATAGGACTAATGACCCTTCCAGCCTTAGTGAATATACTGAACATGTTACAGGTTTTGGAGGCTTTTGCAGAACTCCAGAGGCTTTATTCTGTAGCACATTGTCATATCAAGGTGTTCTTTTTTATTTCTTTTTTATTATTTTATTTTGGTCACTTTTTTAACCAAAGCAAAGTGAGACTGGTGCTTACCTCAGGACCTGACCCATCTTGATATGGGGACGCAAAGCTTCAGCAATAGGTTAGCACACACACGCACACGCAAAAACACACTTGCACGCTTATACAAACACAGGCAATATGCAAACACAGACCTTCTGAAGGGAGAGTTGTCCTTTTTCAAACCTGTGGTTATTTCAAGAACATGAAAAATTATGTTCATGTTGTCATTTTTTTTTAAATGATTATGTGATTATTAACAGTGTTTCTTTCTGAGTAGGTTATTCAACTGTCTTCTGTTCGTAAGTAAAGAAATGACTGTGGTCAGGTTGTAATATGAGAAATTTATTTTACATAGTTCAAATGCCATCCAAGGCAAACTGAGTAATTAAACTGCTTTCTTGATAAAAATCACTATTTCTATAATATCCCTCTCTATACACCTGTAAGTACTCCAGTGAACCCAGCTTTGAACTGAAACACACACACACACACACACACACACACACACACACACACACACACACACACACACACACACACACACACTCCCAAGCAATGGCAGACGGCTACATTGGTCCTCTATGTTAATGTTATGCTGTATATAAAATGCTATGTGTTTATCAATAATTCCCCTGCAATGATAAACACTGGGTTGAGTTGGTAAGGGAGAAGCATAGTTTGGAAAGTTGATTGACCCGTTTGTTCAGGGTGTGGCTGAAGGAGCTTCAGCTGAGGCCTTGGCAGAGGAGCACTGAGACTTTGTATACACTGACTATTAAACCACACACAAGGAACCAGCTTGTTTGGGGCCGAGACAGATGCTGCGATTTCCCAACACTCTTTAAGTGGATAGCAGAGATCCAGAAATTCCTCCCGACTTAATTTCGCAAAACACACACATGCGCACACGAAAACAGTCTGGGCACATGGGTTTGTTTGTATCCAGAAGAAACCCAGAGTGTAAACGGGATACAAATCTACAGCCTCGAGGCTCTGAACAATATTACCCCTATCATAACAGCGTGAGCAGCGACCGCAGACGTATTAATACACATCGAGGAGATGTGACAGTCTATTTGAAGTGGATTTCAGTGGTGGGAATATAAATCTCACACTCCCCTTCTCCGCCATTCATTAAGTCACTCTAGTAGAGAACCTCACTCTCTCTTTCTTGCTCTCTCTCTTTCTCTCTCTCTTGCTTTCCTGCCTCCCTAAGACAAAACAAGATAGAAAGAGGGAGAGAGAGCGAGAGAGAGAGAAAAATTTTCCACTTCTGTTCCAGATCTGTAGAGGAAAGAGAACGAGAGCTTTTTTGTATGCACAGCAGTGACTTTTAATGCACCTGAGAATGTGCACAAAAGAATGGCATATGTTCATGTATGGAGGGTGTCATGCTTTTGTCTTTCTCTATGTTCTTAAAAAATAAGGTTTCTAAATTATTCCTGACTTTTATGTAGAGTCCTTGGAAAAGCTTCACATTATGTGAAGGTTCTTTAAATCTTTACATCTCATTTATAAAAATGGGTCTTCAAAGAACCATCCACTGGAAAGTTCTTTGGAAAATTAAAAGTAGTTCTTCTACAGCAGAGGTCTTTAAATCCAGACCTTGAATCCAATTTCCGGTCCTGGGTTTTGTAATAATTCGTAGGTATGACTCTAGGCATTCAATTAGTTACAACAGTTCAGTTAACTACCAGTGAATACAAAATCCAGCACTGGAAACTGGGTTCAAGGTCTGGATTTGAAGACCTCTGTTCTATGGCATCACTCCAAAGAACCCTTTCTGGTACACTTTTTTTAAGAGTATGGGAGCTGTTTGAGTGCGCAAAGAGCGCATGTGTTAACGTTGAGCTTGAGGGAAAGAGCGGACTTGAGCAGGGGAAGTGAATTTTTGGCTCAGTAGTAGCAGTCCGCAGGATGTGCAGTGTGGTTCTGCTCAAAGCCAGATAGGCAGATGAAGATAGGGAGTGAGTGAATGAGAGCGAGAGAGAGCTTAGCGATGAGACTCCAACTGTTCTCCTGACTGTGGAAGATTGGTCTTAAGACTCCTCTCCATTCAGAAATGGAATGCAATGCCTGGCCTCCTTATGCTAGCCCGTCATTAGTTTTTTCTTTTTCTTTTGCTTCTTCTGCATATTCTTCATGCCTTTTCCCTTTTTTGTGCTCAACAATGACAGTGTTTGACAGTTTACAGAGAGTTGTTAACCCTCTGGTCACCCTTTGTGTCCTCGGAGTGGGCCAAGTGAAGAAAAGCAAAGCTTGAGAGATGAAGTGAAATATGTGGAACAATATACTGTACTAACCATACTTCATGAACCAGTCCAAGGGAAATATTCCTCTCAGTCTGAGGAAGCTCCCTCAGTCAGAGCAGAAACCAAAGCTTACCAAAGCCAGCCTTAAAGTTTATATTGATGGAATCTACTCAGCGGAGAGTGTGTTCACAGAACACATAAACAGCCAAATCAAAAGCGTATTACCGCATTACTGCTGGTGTTAAAGGACGGCCATTGTGGTCCCACAAGTGGCTTGATTCCAGTCGGTTGGGGCTGCAGTGGTACAGATCTGAGGTGTCAGCTTGAGGATGAACGCATGCATGCTGTTAAGATAATTTTATCTTGTCCATAGCCTAGAGATTCTTCAGAAGTTTCTTATCCACAATCGTGTCTTAAAACCACTCACTTCCTTGCAACAGTTGGTGCAATCTACGTTTCTGGTTGTTTTGCAAGCTTCTACCACGTATAGATATCACGTATAGATAACAAACTGTAAGTTTTGACTGTTTGAGGACTTTCTTAATCGAGTCTTTTGGGATGGATGCTGTCTGGGCTTTACCTGCATGAAGCTTGTCCATTTGGGAAATGACCTCTAATGCACCTGTCCATCTGCCTGTCTTTTTTTCTCCCAGCTCAGAAGGAGAGAGCATATATGCGAGAGCGCACAAACCTTGACACACTCAGTGCCTTTTATTGCATTCAGCTGTTTCACATTGACTCATAAAGAGGGCACATTTCTGGAGAAATCATCACCTCATGATTGCACTAGCCCTGCAGCCGCTGAGCTCCTACGGTTTCTCTCTTCTTGCGCCGCTCCCTTTGCCTCTGCCCACTCTCCATCGCTCCTTCTCCCAGTATAATTCAGCATTCTTTCTCGAGCTTCTCTGTAAGCATCCCCTGAGTGCCCCCTCCCACTCGCTGACCCACTGCTCTGACCACTAGCCCACAGCCGCGCCTTCTGATGAAGTGGTGTCCAGCTGTTCTTCATGCTGAAGAAGACAGTTGTCTAAATGTTTACGCGAACAACCACTTTCTTTCCCTTCACGCCCCGATCAAGTTCCACGGTGAACTCAAAGGCATGTGTTCCTGTTCTCTGTGGGGCAAGAGTGGCCAAATAAACAGCAGATAGGCCTATTGTCTCAGACTTAATAACTATAAAAATATACCAGAGCCGGAGATGAAAGAGGTTTGTGATTAAGGAAATGCTTAATGATACAAAAGGGGAAGGGACAGGGACGAGAGAGAAAGTACTCAGAAAGATGCTTAGGGAGGATAGCACAGGTTGGCTGGTGCACAGGTTGGCTGGTGCTGTACCTTCATTACACTCTTAAAAATGAAGGTGTCGGAATAGTTCTTGGTATGGACAAAGGGAAATTTGTTCACTGGTAATGAAGCCTTACATAATGTGGAAGGTTACACTTTAGCACAAATGGTCCTTTAAAGAAGTTCTTTAGGGAGCCAAAGTGCTTCTTCTATGGCATCTCTTTAAAGAACACCTTTATTTATAGACAAAGAGAAGGTGCTTAGTATAAACTTGTCTGAACTCTAGAGAAAGACCAAGTCCATAAGGAGACAAGATTAATGCACTTCTGTTTTTCAGCTTCAGGGACAGGTTTGGACTCTACACTTAGTCAATTTTAAAACAAGAGCCTGGTTCTTTGTTAGAGGAAGGTTCTTTTTTTGCAAGTGGCGTTGAATGACAGCGTCATAGCGAACTGGGTTTTACATTTCCATTTTAAAGCTTGTGCCCTAAGCGTGGGTATCGTGTTGCTGGGCCCTCAAATTATCACCCCATCTTCCCACGCAGGGAACAGGCTCTCTGTGTGCCTGCAGCGAGGAGCCTGCCACCGATGCTTTCTTCAGTGTGTTTAGATTGGCACTTACAGCTCTGTTGTACCCTCTCCAAGCTCTGAAACGGACAGAGCAGAACCCTGACCAGCAAGATCAGGAAACGTAGAGCAGCCCATAAATTTGTTTGTATTTGTGTACCGGCTTTAGAACAGCTTCAGTTTGGCCAGCCGAGGAATTCGAGCAAGCATGTCAACAAAAAAGGCGAAGATTAACACTGAGAGAATGGCAGAACGGAGTGGCTGATATTATCGAGAGGCTGATAGTCATGCATGACCGCGCACACACACACCACACACAGACATAGACACACGCAGCTGGATGGCAGGCTGCCCTGTCACTGCTCCCTGTTCCAGATTAGGTCAGATTTAATTAGGCTGCCCAGCTCCTTTTGGAGTGTCGCTTTGAGTTGGAAAAGCCATTACTAAAGCACAAGCTGTGTTACTGATGGGCTGAAGCAGAACGGACAATGGCCAGAATATGACTGGAGGTGACTGGATGGTCGTCAAAACACACATAAGTACAAACATGTACCAATACAACTACACGTACACATGCACATTCACAAAAAGTCTCAGAAAAAAAGAACAGGAGAGAAGTGGTAAGACGTTCAAAGAAAAATAGAGAAAGGCGAGCCAGTACAGAAAGCAGACATGAAAGTGGACCTGAATCAGAGGCATTCATAAACAGTAATTGTACTAGGACTTAGAGACAAAAAGGAAGAAAAAGCCTCAGCTAACTGTGGATGTTCCCACTGCCTCCCAGCCAACCAACACACCAGCACGTCTGTTTTGATTTCAGCGATCACCATTACTTCTTGTTCTGAACTTATTTCAAATATAATACAATTTAATACACCACTTTCAAGTGCTTTCTCGCAAGATTTACGTGACTTCGAAACCAAAAACAAGCAATACAAATAAAACCGAGCAGTATTTTTCTACATTACATTGTCAATATTGTTTTCATTGTTACAAATTGCTTTTAGTGAAATGAATGTATTTATTGCATGTCAAATGTTTTATAATTTTTTTGTATAAATTTCAATTGTGGGGTATTAAAAATTGTGTTCTTTTTTGATTAGGCTTTTATTTGTTTTAAAAGCCATTGTGAAAATGATTTTTTTGTTTGTTTGCATCTGTATTCTAAATCAACTTGGCAATAAAATTAATTGCATTATGGTTTCACAAATGCAGAGTTTTGTCTACTACGAACCAAGTTCATTTTTATGTTATGTTATATTTTATGGTATACATACTATTATGGAGATGGACAAAAATGTAGTAAATGGAGATGGACAAACCTTCTCGTTCTCATTCTTTATTTGGGATTTTTCTCACAAAATGACCTGTGAACGAGGGCTTGTCCTGGAATCTCCTCCAGCCAGAGCAGTACAGTGAGAAGGCCATTCAGGAATGGAAAGGGGAAATTTTGAATGAATCTCATAAATTACAAAAGGTCTACATGAAACATTAACCCGATCAATTACTCTGTCAGCGGGGCCCATGCAAGAACAGCTCCAAAACTAGTCTGAGGACAGTATCTCACCCACATCACACACACATAAACGTTAACATTTCCTGATTAACTATGCGAGAGGACTGCAGAAATATTTAATGAAAATATCAGAAACATAATCACATCCAGGACTCTGCCACGTGTAGCATATTGAGCTGAGAAGAAAGGAAAAAAATCGAGAAAAAACTCGTCCAATTTCAAGAGCTGTAATGAAGTCATAAAAAGTTTATAAAAACAAGCAGGGGCAGACTGGAGGAGAGATTCCAGGAGCTTCAGCAGAGTAAATGTTACAAAAACGACAGCACTTGAAGAGCCGCCTGTTTCAGTGCTAAAGCCAAAAGCCTGAGCGTCATTGGTTTAAGCCTGTTTAACGCAGATTACAGCGGCTGTTTGGGAAACATTCTTGAAAAATACTTGCTTATTTGGATGCTGATCAATTCATGTGCTACGAACATGTGGAAGAGAGTTTGTGAGGATTTGTCTTTAAGACAGACAAAACATTTAGATCGTGGCTGGTTAGCTTTAAGTAGACCTTGTACAGAACAGAAATGCTCAGTATAAATGCAAAGTGAGAACAGGATGTGAAATAATAATAATCAAAAACTCAGAAAGTGAATTCTTTTAAATACTCTATTCCATTTATGGGTGAGACTGATACTGGACTTACTTTTGTTCCTGTCCATATATCTTTGCTGGCAAGTACTGTTCTGGAGAAATGAGATAATGACAACAACTTTGTAAAATATGACGCATCAATACAAATTTCACTCCTTACAGTTATCCGTTATCTCTGTACAAAATTGGCATTGACTTCTGAGAGTTTAAAATGTTCCACAAATTGTCAGTAGTACCAAAGAGAATCCTGCTAACAAAACCAACACGTTCCAGAAAGCAAACATATATCGCTCTGCTGGCATGATAAGTTCAACACCCTGTTGACTGTATGCTATGCAACTGCTAGTCCACTATTGGACCACCCAGGTTATTGCCCTGCATATAAGGTCTGACTAGTTTATAATCACCTCGAACAGATTTAAAAGCCAAATATCAGAAATAATCGAGAGAAAAAAAATTGCCAGGCCTAATCTAAAATAATGAAATATTTTTGTTATTGACACTATCCTAGATTGGTAACAGCTGTATAAGGAGCTTTATTAATTGAATATGTGATATTGCTGTTATAATGAATCACTAATTATAATGGTAGTGAAAGCAAAAATCAGCAAATTGGACTGTGAGTTGGAAATGAGCAAGGAAAAGTGACATTTTGTCTAATATTCTGCTTAACCACCAGTTTGCTGCCTGGAAAATGCTGAGCAGAAAGGTCTCTTGCTATCTGAGATGTTGTGCTTTGGATTGTTGCATACTGGCCAACCAGCATAACCATCCTGGGTGAGCTAAACCAGCATCAGACCTGCATAAACCACCTTAGACCAGCTTGGAATTCGTGCTGTTTCTTGTGCTTCTTTTTTCAGCATGGAAAACAGTGACAACTCAAGAGCTGAGAGGCTGACACAATCAAGTAAAATCATCTCAGGATATTGGTGCATTTGAATTAATTTAATTAGGTGCCTCTAATTAAAAGCTACATTTAGTTTAAAATCTTTGTTTAGCTAACTTTTTTTTTAAATCAACTTTGGGAAATAGTTTTAAAGTTAAAAATATTAAGATGCTCAAGATGCATCTAGCTAGCATCTTACTGCTTAGCTCTTTCTCATGTCATCAAAGCAGCATATTATGAGCAGATTTATAAACCTGTTTTTTCTGTAAATGCAGATATAAATCTGGCTAAAAGAGTTAGAAATAAAGTTTCGTATGAAACTACTACAAGACCAAATGGAATAATTTACAGCTGAAGTTGTTGCTCATTGGCTTGAGTGGCTGTAGCTAGTTAGCACACAGTTTAGCATGCTTCATTCACCATGAGGCTGAGAGTGGCATGGCGCTAGGCTGCTCCTCAGAGTGCCCAGGCTGGCTCTGTGCTATAGCAGGGATTGCACTGGCTGTGAGCCCATCCTGCCACTGGGTGTCATCATCCTGAACCAAATGCCAGAGGTCTGAGGTATCTGGTGTCGGGCAGCGAGCGGTGCCACTGCCCACTTCAAGCTTGCTAATGTCAAAGGGCATGAAGGGAGATTGGATGCCCATGGAGCTCTTATGCCACTCTGGCTTGTCACTTTATTTGAACACTTCGATAGTGCACTGGTGCAGAGAGCACATGTGCGCACAAGACAGCCTCCCCAATATGTATACATACATGCATGCAAAAAAGCACATTTGCACTCATGATTTTTTTGTATCAGAAGTAAAATATCTGTCATTGATGTCCTCATAACTGTTTTTTTTGCACTACACTAAAAGCTGACATTTGACTAAAGCTGACTGTGTGAAGATTTGATGATGAATGAATCAAAAGAAATTGCTGAAAATGAATCTTGCTAAAAATACTTTTTTCTGTGAAGTTACTATTTCAAAGAGTATGAAATAGTACAGTGTTTGAATAGTTTGAGCATTGTAGCCTATTTTTAGATGCTCATCTTAATGAACTCATCATGTTTTTTCCTTTAAACCATCCATTTGAAAAAGCAGTCATTGACACTGTGTGAACATTTTATGATGAATTGATCAATAGACAAAAAACAGTATTACCATATTAATCGTATCTCATTACATTAATGTAAATATAAGTTGAGAATGTTTTCTTCTTTTCCACTAAAGTTAGGAGGTCTTGCGACAATAATTATAACAATATGTTAAAACATCACTGTGCTAATACACAGGTCTTCTTCAGCCTGCCCTGAAAGTGGCAGTGTGTGTGTGTGTGTGTGTGTGTGTGTGTGTGTGTGTGTGCATGTGGTTTCTGGAGTAAGAGCAGATGACCCACCACTGACAGGCAGCGGGGAACAGGGTGGTGGAGAAGGGCAAGGGTGCGTATTGTGCTGACGGGGCCATTACCCTCACAGCAAGGGGCAGAGGCTCCATCCGAGCCAAGTGTACAGCCAAGGGTACACACATCCTGCCAACACAGCACATGCTGCATAGCTACAGCTCAAAGACATGGAGGGTGTGGACACATGAAATATCTTAAGCGGGGCACTGAAGGCTTTAGCTCTTGCCCCAAACTAAATATATGCTATTCTCTAGCTCTCCTGATAGTAACAGCTTTATCAAGTGTTGTCCACATTGAACGGGTGCACTCTGTGTAAACAGGTTGTCCGTTAAAATGCTGACCAGCTGACTAAGAAAGCTTATGAGTTATGCTTTTTCCCCTAAGAATACACCTTAGAGGCGGCATAAGGGTATCGATGAGCATCGGTGTCAAGCTGATATTAGCAGAAAATGCTGGATATCAGCAGGAAACAAGAATGAATGTATGAATAAAGCCTGTAACAAATCTAACCTGAAATAGCACACAGTACTATTGTGTGATGTCTTGTAGTCAGTTATGTACTTCTTCCTGTGGGGTAGTTTGAGCATTACAGCCTACTTTTCGATGCTTATCTTAAGGAGCTCATATGGAAAAAATATTTTCCAGCTTTTAGTTATTTATTTATTTTAATAAAAAGAATTTAACTTTAAAAGTAAAATAGTTTAATAGAGTATGTAAATATTGTTAAAAGTCTGAAATAGTGCAATTCATTGCTGAGTCCATGCAGTCCAAAAACAAACTGTTTTGAAATCATTATTTTTGCAATGTATTGAAAACCAACACATGCACCAACTCTACAGCAATTTAGCCTTGCTAAATGAATGTTTCAGCCTGGGATGCTTTTGGGATGAGGCAACATACAGTGCATTCAACTAAAATAAGGGAATTTACATATCACTCTCCAAAGAAAACAATGTATGTTCATTTTTGTTGGTTTTTATTTATCTACATGATTTCAATACACCAGCTGTCCTTTACATTGTGTGAAAATTTCATGACGAATGGACCAATAGAAATGCTCTAAAATCACTTGGAATAAAACCTCTTTACAATGACTTACTTTGAAAAGTAAGAGTGTTTTTGCACTCTCATGTAAAGTTACTATTTTGGAGATACTTGTTTTTCTTTGGACGGCAACGATATGACAATCTTTATGTATCAGTAATATAAATAGCCTGTTTAAATCTAAAAGGTAAAGAGAGGTATATAAAACCACACAACAATATAAGTGGATATCAGGGGAAAAAAACAAAATACAAGAAAAATCTAGAGTATGTTAAAAACAGCTCATTTAAAAGGTAAGTAGTGTGTAAAGAAAAAATATTGGTATCGGTATTGATTGATGGAAGGTTTAAATGTCAGCATCAGTATCAGAAAAGAAAAAGACTTATTGTGCCAGCTCTAATACAACTTGTAGAAGTGAAATTGTAAGCAGTTGACTATCATAGTATAGTCACACTACTATATGTCCATAAGTAGTTGGTCAGTGAATAGTTGGTCATTTGGGCTCTGTACATAAGCATAAAAGATTGTAGGTCTTAAAACTGCACAGGTATCACAGCTGTTTTTATACATAGTTTCTCAACTGCAGGGGAAAGCATTCATAAGCATTCAGACAATTGGCTGCAGAATTGTTTGTTGGCCAGTTGTTGCATGTGTCAAGGCAATATTAATTCATGCACAAGTGAGCAAAGAGAATATCTAGAGTCCAGATGTGGCATTTGCATCTGGAGTCTGTTCCTGTTGTCTCTCAACATGAGGACCAAAAAAGTGTCAATGTCATTAAAGCAGACCACTTTGGCTATAAAATTCTGAATAATTCAATCAGATGTGCAGCCAAAACAATACAGGGGTCAAAATTAACTTCATGGTAGGATGTCTAAAAAAGCTGATTTGCACTGTTGAGCGTAACAATGGCATACAATCTGGAAGACAACAGATCAGTAGTTGATGACCGAAGAATTCTTTCATTAAGAAAACTACTTAACAGATAAAGAGGGCTATTGAGAAAACTATGAGCATGACTTCAGATATTACGAACATGACCTCAAGGATATTACTGCCAATAAAGGGACTTTACCAAGATACAAACCACTGGTAAATCTCAGAAACAAAGGTGCATTTTGTTAAAATTGCACATAAAAATCTGTAGAGTTACATAACAGATGGGCACATGAAGTATAACTTGATCCAATACCTTGGTGAGCTGATTTATGGAGATATTTCAGGCTGCTGAGCTGCTTTACTGCTCTACTGACACTTCTTTGGTCTTCATATTGAGAGACATCAGCAGAGCCAAAACTGCAAAGACTGTGTAACTGTCCACTTTACTTATCCATGTTCTGTGCACAAATGTGATCTTCTGTAGTAACTGTAGCTTAAAAGAATTATGGAATAAGTCCCATTTAATCTAAATGCAGTGAATTGCAGTTTTTGTCAATATTTATATATTATTCACATCAGACCTCCAGAATGCACGTTTAGTGTCGAGATTCAGTCCAAATGCTATGCAACAGAGCTGGACAGTGTTGTTAGAGCTAACTGTAACTAGGCAGGGCTTCCCAAAAGCATCTTCATGTTAAGATAATCTTAAATGGTTGAGAGAGTGTTCAGTGTGCTGCTCGCTCACTTATTATCTTTGGACTAACAATCTTTCGGGAAACCCAGCTCACACTCTTAGCACAAAGGCTTCCATACAGTACCAAAAAGGGTTCTTTGGCTTGTAACAATAATGGAACACTTTTTGGTGCTATATAGAACCCTTTTCAAACAGGGTTCTGTACAGAGTATCTACTACACATTCTCCATCAATCTGAGGAAACCTTTCACAATGCCAAGAAGCCTTTTATCATGCAAAGGGCTCTTTGGGTGTTCATGGTTGTATATAGAACTGTTTACTAAAGAAACCTTGAAGAACCATCTTTTTTAAGAGTGAGGTTGGAGTGGAATAGACAATGACAGAACTTGCCACCGTGCCAATGTTGACTTGATTACATGACAAAGAAACTATACATGATGAGTCTTAGCAGTATGACCTTTCACAAACATACATAGTTATAAGATGTGAAAACAGTAAGACACTCTACACTTTGGTTCTTTGGTTCTTTGGTTCTTTCTTTCTTGTCACTTCAGTTTCTCATTAAGTTGAATATGATTTTTACCAATATTCTGTAAAGCTTGTCCAGTCTTGCGGCAGTTGCTACAAAATATCACATTCATTGCCAAGAAATGTGTTTACACTGGCATTTGTCATCTCAGGCTGGCCTTTTTGGTCACTAAAAAATGAGAAGTTTTTCAGAGATTTTACTTGTATGCATTGTTTACAGTATAGCACAGCTTCTCATGTGTGGTTTGCTATTTGTTGTCTGGACTTCTAGCTGTCCAACCTAAGAAGACATTTAAACATCAATAGATCTAGTACTTGTAGAATGCATTATATAATCAAGTGTCTATGAATGAAACACATCAGAACTCTGGATGAGCATTGGCAAGAAGTGTGTTTACACTGAGTCATTTGTTTTCTGTGGCCACTCCTTTTGATTCCTAAGTAAAAAAAAGAAAAGTTTTTGAGATGCTTTGCTTGTATTAACTGTTCACAGCACAGATTTACATGCACAACTTCTCATGTGCCTGGTATTGCGATTTGTTGCCTCGTCTTACTGTACTGTGATCCTGACTGTTGTCTGTTCTGAGAGAGCGAGGCATAAATTAAGGTCTTCTGGCACTTGACTTCTTGTTCTCCAACCAAACAGCAATTGTTACGAAAGGGCACATTTTAGTAGACAGACAGATTTATTAGATAGATCAGTTACTTACAGACTGCGTCATATGTATGCAGTGAATACATTGTAAATTCAGTCTTGTCACCACTGAGGGCAGATATTTTAGTTCCATGGCTCCTAAAATGTGAACTCTGCTTTTGACTCTCTTGCCAGCTTAAAAGCTCTTTTCTAATATTTTCATTTCTTTTTGTACCGCTATATTGTACTATGTAACCTTTCTGTTATTGTTATAAAGTTTATTATTATTATTATTTTTATTATTATTATTATTAGTAGTAGTAGTAGTATTGTTGTAGTTGTTGTGAAAACTCCATGGCATAATGTTCAGCAAAAGGACTCTGCTACCCCACCAAGTAGTAAACAATGTTAGACTGATAGCAAGCAGCCCTGATCACTTCAGTTCAGACAGGAGAAACAAGCTAGCAGGAGCGTCAACTCCTCTATTCCTCCCTCTCTCTCTCTCTCTCTGTCTCTCTCTCTCATTCTCTCTCCCAGGATACAATATATATTTCTGTCCTTGAGCTGGATGAAGCCGTTCCTTTTGTTTTCATGTACTAAGCCATATGATTAAGTCATGGCCCTGCAGCCTCCCCTGCTGCCAGTTCAGTCTTGCCAAGGCTGCATCTGGCTTAGACCAGTGTAGCCAAAGCCATCAGGCAGACAGAGAGATGGAGAGAGAAAGAATGAGTGGTTGAAAGCAGCAGTGGATGGAGATCAAGAGATCAGCAGTACCAAGAAGGTTTCTGAATGAGGAAAACTGAAAGAAACTAGTGATGTGTCACTCTTCTTTACCCAATCTTCTATTATTAAAGCTTACATATTTTATGAATAATCTGGAGCATGTATGAAGTTGCAGTTTGGCATGCAGTAATAGACTAACACCATATGTTTATGCACACTTCATCTAACTGATGTACATGTCCAAAAAGTCCATAGATCCAAACATCACATCTACATGCGCTTGGTGCACTTAAAATAATAGATTTTACTATGGAGGTTCTCCCCAATGCTGCTCCACTCTTGTAGGAAGGCTTTACATTTGATTTTGGAACATGACCGTAGGGATTTATATCCTTTTAGCCACGAGAGCATTACTGGATGGAGGTGAAAAGGTCTGGCCCCCAGTAGCATTTTTGTTCATCCCAAAGGAGTCTGATGGCTTCAATGTCCGGGATTTGTGCAGGCCAGTCGAGTTCTTCCATGGCAAACTCGCCAAACCATGTCTTTTGGACCTCGTTTTGTGCACAAGGGTGTTGTCATACTGAAACAGGAAAGGGCCTTCCCCAAACTGCTGCCATAAAGTTGGATTCTCCAGAATGTCATATTGTAACATTCAAATTTTGCTTCTCTGGAACTAAAGTACTTAGTCCAAACCCTGAAAAACAACCCTGACGACTGATTATTTCGCATGCAATTTCACCACAACTTGACACTATGCATTCAGGCAGGTAGCAACAATCCCTGTCTGCTAATGTGGCCTACTGCTTCATGGCTATGCTGCTGTTTTCAGCTTGATCAGCCATGACCAGTGACTGGCCGATCAGACTCATGTATTCAATTCCACGGTGGCAAAATGTACATACTTGCTACACGATGGTTCACATGAGTAACTGCAGTTTCCCTTTTGGGATCAATAAAGATCTATCTATCTAAGACAATGCAAGATCAAAATACCTGCAAATAAAGTGAGACATAGAGGAACAACTCCAAAAACCTTCAGGAAGACAAATTTAATAAGACTCCCCATTGAATAGATATGTGTCTGTGCAACGTCATCACAGAGATGTGCGTGTAACTAGGGGGTGTAATCTGCTGTGTCTATATTCCTGCGTGACACACGTGCATGGGAAGGATTCGGATTTTGCTGGGGAATTGGAATTCAGCACAATACCTGCCAGCAATTTTCTAAAGTCAAGAATAGAGGTTTCAGAAATTTCATAAATTACCTTAGCCCAAGACACAATAGAAAATTGGTGATGCTTTTTGGTCATTTTAGTACCAGAATGGTTTTATCGTGTGTCATGCCACTCACACAGCCTGCTATAAGCCAATTATGCAGCAGCAATTAGTTTAACAAATGACATTTGGGTATCGGACATAAGCCTGATGTCAATGTTGAGCCTGACCACTCAGTGGATGAAGATTTGCAGTTCTACTATATTTTTATTTGAGAACCTAAAGGTGCCTCGTTATAGGGTATTCTTCTGTTTCTATTACCTGTTATCCCCAGTTTTCATTTGGGCAAGTACAAACGCTGACCTTCGTTTTTAGCTGGAGGTTTGTAAAAAAGAAAAGGTGTATGCTATAGCTTTATTTTGAGATGTGAGATTTTTGCCACTAAATAAAAAAGTTATTTATATTTTTATGTGAGAGTTTTTCATTAAAGAAAAGCTGCAAAAATGTTTGTGTAAGCTGTCAATTATAGTTCTTAGAAAGAAAGAAAATCATAATCAGCCAAAAACGGAATTGGCAGGTTAGATAAAAAAAAAATCAGATGTTGGAAATAGCCAAGAAAACTGCAATCAGTGCATCTCTACTTACAATTGGCAGAGGCAGCTCTAGCAGGGCAGACACTTAATTTACTGACTCAAGGGAATGAGGCATTCTATAACTGTGCCACACTAAAAGTCACTGAGCTTGACAGTACCACCTATTCTACTGCCAGGGGAGGATTTTTTTGGTCCCCTAAACCCACCAAAATATAATCAAACCATGGAACATTTCACAGACAATATGTAAATATAGTAATAAAGAAACAAACTATAGCAAATGTGAACACACCAGAGATGGATTGCCCTAGCACTTTTTCAACAAAAGAAATGTAATTGCTTGATCATTTAACTTTCAATTAAAAGCACAAACCAATTCCACATCTCAGTGCAGCTCACTGCTGTCGTTGTTTTGTTCATTTATGGTCAGCAATGCTTATTCTTTCTATGTGTTTGGTAGTTGAATATTACTAACGCTGTATTCAAGTGGAAATGGGGTGGTGTTTTTTCATGGAGGAGGAACATGTTCACCTGCTTATGTTGTTTCTATGAGCAGTCAAAAAACTTGGAGGCTGTGAAATGGTTAAGGGCATCTATCAATTTTTAAGGGTGTTTTAACACAATTGTAGTGGAAATGACATGTCGTTTATTTGCATGCATAAACAAATTACTTATTACTGTTTCGCTTTTTGGCAATGCTGTGGAGGCCCTCTTAAGCTTGGTGCCCCTGGGAGTCAGCTATGTCTACTGCTTATGACTCTGGCGACTGCATGGAATTAGTGATGAAAGTGGAGACAGCTGAACCCTAATTAAAAGGTGTCCAAATAATTTTGTCCATTTAATGAATTATCATCATCATAATTGCTGTTACACATTGAGTTACACATTCTCCTGTAAAGTTACTTTTTTGGAGATGTGAGTCTTCGTTGCACTCTCACACACTCAAAAGTTCAAAGTTTCAGAGCCTAAAGGGCACATAGGCAAGCGAGAAGTGAGAGGTGCTTGTGTCTGTATAAGGAGGGTAAGGGTGTGAACTGAACCATGCCACTTCCTGCCACACAGCTGTGGGTATCTACCTAACTATAACCACCCATCCTGTGCAGCAGAGGTGTTAAAAAAAATGAGGGCACTGCGTCTTAGAACAACAAACACACTCGCTATGTGTTACATAGTCTCAGTACTGACATTCTGTATTTTTCAAATCACAACTTGCTGCATCTCTCAACTAGAATACCAATGAGTTTTTCTCTCTCACACATATACTCACTCCGTAGTGAGAGCAGTTGATGAATAAGTGATGTGAGATGCTGGAAGCACTGCTGAGGGTGCTGTATATAGGGAGTACTGTAGAAGAAGGAATGAAGAAGTAGGCTAGGAGAGAAAGTGAAGGGCTGGCCAAAAAGCCTGAGGACACAGGAGCCAGGGGAAGTCCTGCCTGGGTGAGAGAACAGTAGCCACATGCTCTCTTGCACACACACACACACACACACATTACAGAACTATCCTTAGATCCCCATCAAAACAGCAGAGGCTGCTCACAGCTTGAGGGCTGAGATGTGACCAGCAAGCAAAGAAGAGAGTAAATTGTAGTTAGATATAGTTTGTGTGTATGTGTGTGTGTGTGTGTCTGTGTGTGTCTGTGTGTTCTGACAGTATCACTTTGAGACAGGGAAGGCCAGTCCTTTTAAGCAAATGACTCACTGTGTAAAGCTGCACTATGCACTTTTTTTTTTTTTGTTAAAAGTTAAACAGCATTACTGAGTCATAAGGGAAAAAAAACAAGCTAAAATATGACACCTGAAATTATAATTTTAAGGTTCATCAAGTTGGGCAGTTTTTTGGACCATGTCATACATCTTCATGTATTAGCGTCAAATGCATAGGCTCAAAGAAAACGTCCAGCTCGATGTTTAGGTCTCAAATGGCAAAATTATGGCATTGGTTCAAAATGCAGATGCCAGAGTTCTTGCTAGGAGACAAAGGAGGTAACACATCAACCGCAGGGTTGGGGAAAATAGAAAAAGTGATGGCTGAATAATGAATACACTGTCATAAATGTATTCAGTAATGTATGCTATTGCAGTACATAAAAAGTAACTTATTCAGAAAACATTTAGAAAACACACTGATAAGGCACATGGCAAAAAAGTCTTCAGTCCACTGACAAAAGTGCAACACTGATGCTAAACGTATCCCTTTCAAACATGTTCAGTAAGGAGGAGAATATTAGTTTGACTATCCCGCAATCGAGCTCAGTAATGCTGATATTAATAACTGATTCATCATGTTGATTTATCAGTCTACTCAGACTTTAGCAGGAACTTTAGTTGTGAAGAAGCTATTAATCAAGGTCCTCTTCAGAGTTCATCTAACAGAAATATCTGCTACACTCTGTGTGCTATAACTATTTTAAAATGCTACATTTGTTTTTTTCATTTAGTGAGTAAGTATTCTAAAAGCATTGTCCTTTTGAATGTAACTTGGACTGAATACAGATACTTAATTTCTGAATTCTAAATACATATTTCCAATACTTATATTCTTTTACATTTCAACCCTTCTCACCTCCATTCTTAAAGCCTTGCACTAGCAACACATATAATACAGAATAGACTTTAAGGTACTATTACTGGTCTACTGCTCTTAAATGGAACAAATTGACAGAGAGCAGTAGAACAGCCCTGACACTAGACACTTTTAAATCCAGCCTGTTCAGTCTAAAACACTGTTAACTCAACTGCACTTCTCCCTTGTAATGACACTGTTATACAAATTTAATTTTGTATAATTTCATAATTTTCTTTTAAATGTATTGTTTATAATCATGTGTAAATGATGTTTTTCATTTCTATTCCTCTGCATCTTATATAAACAAAATGCCTTTCTTTGCCTTGCCTTCATGAGAGTAGATGGAATTTATTTTGGTGAAAATGTATATGATTTATAGAGTCATACAAAGCCATAGGTTTTGCACAGGTCTTCGTAGGTGAGCAAGCAAATCAACATTTTTGAAAGTGTTTTTACTGTGTTTAAATCCGCAATTCTCTGGTTTCTGCATTCTTTTTGCTTTAAACTGGCTTACATTCATATTTTTGCAACTGTCAGAAGCATGTCTGCACTGAAAAATGTGTAAATCCATTTTATCTTCGAATATATTAACACAGGTGTCAAATCATACTAAATACAGTTCAGTCAGGACCACTTCGTCAAAGAAGATATTTTGTTTCCATTTGTATTTGGTGGTATGATGCTGTTCCAACAGAAAGACTTCCAAGTTGACCATACCAGGCAAACCACTTGTCAGCAAGAGAATGCAAAAAGGCCTATAGAGAAAGTGGTGAGAATGGGCAAGCTAAAGACGCTTAAATAAGCACCCTGACAAACTTAACCAATTGTATGCATAGCAGGTGACCAGCTGAGCCATCAGTTGATTGAGAGCTGACTGATAACAGCTAGGGATGTAGGGATTTACCTCCACAATGTATCTCTATAGGTTTTATTAAAATGTTTTAAAAAATTCTCCTCTTTGGGCTACTGGACTGCTATGGATGCTACAGACTCCATTCCCTCATACTGATTACACATATTTTGTCTCTGCCATAGTGCTTTATTACCCAAACCTGGGCACCACCACCACCACTCTACTGGTGTAAATTTGTGCAGACTACTATCCCATGGTCAGTGAAGCAACAAGTGTGGATGGTTTACGATTGTGTTATACTCCCAAACACATAGTATTAAAGGGATACTTCAGTGAAACATCAAAATCACAGTTTCTCTTTATTCCAAATGTTGGAATATCAACCAGGATATGTGCTGTTTGACGTTTGCTTATTGGGTTTTGTCCTGGAGCTAGGAGACTTTATGTAGCTAACAAGAAGCTGATATCCAACCATTGAGCACCCTGCAAACTGCATGCCTAATCAAGTACACTATACAGCAGCCCAAAAAATATTTGGACATTTTAACTGTGTAACCAATGGTGAACTTAAATTAAGTTGATTAAGTTACTTCATAAAATGTTTCACAAAATAATATCTGTTTTGGAAAAACACTTTCCGCTCAACATCAGACTGACGGTAGACTGTGTGGAAAAAGCCAGGAGAGGAATACCAACAGACTGCATTAAGGGTACTTATATATATAGTGGTGTTAGTGAGCTTGTGTTCATTTACAAGATCACGAGCTCAAAAGTGTACAAATTCATTTTGCATGCAAACCTACAAAGAAATAATTATCTTAAACACATCAGATGTCTTTTGAAATAATATTTTGGGAAGAAGATAATTACAGTATTAGAATGGTCAGTTACAGTGAATGGTTCTTGTTTTAGATATTTTCTTTCCTAACACAATGAACTGAATATACTTTTAAGTATGACACAAATATCCAAATAGTTTTTAGGATAATTGTGTGTCCAAAAGTTTGTGGACACTTGCTTGTCCAATGTTTCATCTGAAGTCAAATTTATTCATTAACAGTGCACTGATATGGGAACTGTGGGCTGATTCTGACATCTGGTATTTTTTACTCCTCCACAGCCCAAAGCCCACAGCCCAAAGCTCTGGGGTTTTTACCCCTCTAGTTTCCACATGGCATTTGGCATAGGTGAATTTAGGCTCATGTGTGGCTTCTTCGGAGCATTCTATTCTATTAACAATGCTTTTCTATGGAGATTAAAAAAGCTTTGTGCAACTGAACATCTATGTCAGCACCTAGTGCACCTTAAAAACTGCATTCACTTATTAGAAGGGGTATCTGGATACTTTTGGGCACAAAGTGTACTGTAGTTATTTAAAGATATCAGAGAAACACTGACTGATTGGCTACTTTTGAGGCAAATGGAAAATAACATAAATTTAACTGTCATTTTAATGCCGTGAAATATTTATGGCAGTGAAGGACTTGTCAGCTTCAGTATCTTTCTCAGCTCTCTGGGTGGTGTAGATTTGGGCCCAAAGGGTGTTGGTGTAGGTGCCTCTAAAATGTGTGACTGCAGTCTGAGTGTTACTTCTTCAGGCATACACAAAGAGGCCTCCTTACAGGCACACACACACACTGGAAGGCAGGCAATGGGGCGGACACTATCCGTTGCACACGTACATGTTGAGGTCCATGGGAGAGCAAGAGGAAGAGATTTAGGTTATCTCGCTGAGATCTGACAGAGACGGGTGCGGTGCTGAAATTTACAGAGACATAAAACGTCTGCAACCCAAATTAATACCGTATATTTTTGGCAGTAAATTTGTATCTCGTGAGCAACTGGAGGACATGCTGAGAATTTCAAGGAATTGGGCCTATTAAATAAGTCATGAGAGCGTTGAAGGAGACTGTATGCATGTATGTGACAATGGTGTTGCCAGAATTTCATTTTAGGGGGCATTGAGGAGAGGTTGAGGGGGCTAACAAGCATTAGAGTCCAGAGACATAGCCATAGAAAAAATAACAACCACCAATTAGCCTACTTCATTAGCTTCACAGTTTAAAACCTTTTTTTGAGCATTAAATGCAATACATGATTGTTAACTTCTCTTAGACGCCAAACTTGTACCAACTAGTTAGTGTAATAGCTAACAGCACATTATTCGGGTTCTCAAAGCACTTAGGGCAGTCATAATCCACTGGAGCCATCTTCAGAGCCGCTGTCTGAAAATACATTATGCACATATTCATATATAAAACATAAATAATAATGTAAATTGTTTACTGCCTCTAAGCAGTCGGTCATGTGGGCTTGCTCACTCTTCCTATTGGCTGTGTGCATTATAAAATGCTGTCTGTCGTTGGTAGATAGCAAAACAGCTCATGTTCCACCTTACCCTTAAGGTTTAGCTTACCCTTTAGGTTTAAACCACAACTACCTTAGAATGTCCTCTTTTGACAATGAGGGACAATAAAGGTTGTTTATTAAGTTGCCAGGGACAGACCAGACCTAGCTTATGAAGGTCATAAGGTCTATGAGGGCTGTTATGATGGCTGAAGCCTCCATGAGAATCCAGCTCCAGAGTCCTACCTTTGCCAGCTCTTAGCATAAATATATAGGGCAATTGGCTGAAGATTGGGATGTACTGTATATCTGTGCTTTTCAGCAGTGCTGAGCTTGTTTTCTTTAATACATTCATGTGCTACTACTTGCCAGCGGGCTAAGTAGCCTATAGGGATCAGATACAACTCGGGTAAGTTGTAACCATGGGATACATCAGGGCTAATTCTGTTTACTGACTGATAATAGGGGCAGTTCTGGGCTGGAGGTTAGGGATCCAGCCTTGTGACCGGAAGGTCGCTGGTTCGATCCCCAGAGCCGACAGTCCATGACTGAGGTGTCCTTGAGCAAGACACCTAACCCCCAACTGCTCCCCGGGTGCTGTGGATAGGGCTGCCCACCGCTCTGGGCAAGTGTGCTCACTGCCCCCTAGTGTGTGTGTTCACTAGTGTGTATGTGGTGGTTCACTTCACGGATGGGTTAAATGCGGAGGTGAAATTTCCCCTTTGTGGGACTAATAAGGGTCATTTAATCTTAATTCATAATGATGATCAAATGAGAGCTTTTTAAACTTTTCTTTGGCTCCTGTGAACCTTTTTAACAATTTAAAATGTCACTTTCAGACTCCATTCTAGCTATACCCTTGGTTTGTGAATGTTTGTAAGTTAGAATAAATGTGTGTCATGGTGAAGGAGATTAGTGCTCCCATTAGTAACACTAACTGGCCAGTGTTTGGGTGAGAAATAAACATAGTGAGAGGGATTGACCCCTATAAGTTCCACTATGGATTTGTCTGTACTGCTGATAATGCTCAGCATGACAGCACACACACACTGTATCTGAGTCTGAATGTGTATGTGTGTGTGTGCCCCAGAATGTTACAACCCCATTTCCAAAAAAGTTTGGACACTGTGCGAAATGTAAAGAAAAAACAGAAAGCAATGATGTGCAAATAATTTTGAACTTATATTTAGTCAAAAATAGAAATACGACCAGGAATCAAATGCTGAAACTGAGACACATTAATGATTTTTGAAAACTATGTGCCCATTTTGAATTTGATGCTTGCTGTACATTTCAAAAAAGTTGGGACAGGGCAACAACAGACTGGTAAGTTTGAAGTATAATACTAAATAGAACACCTGGTCAAACATCTCACAGCTAATTAGACTAATTGGCAACAGGATAGCAACAAAATTGGGTATAAAAATAACATCTTAAAGAAGTAAAGTCTTTCAGAAGTAAAGATGGAGAAGGGTTCACCACTCTGTGAAAGACATCAATGGCAAGTAAAATTATTCCACGTAAAATATCAAAGAACTTACTTGGGGATTTCATCATGTATGGTGCATAATAACATTAAAAGATTCAGATAATTCAGAGAAATCTACACAAGCAAAAAGGCCAAAAACCAATATTATCTGGCCATGATTTTAAACACGGACAGGATTTTGTGGCAAATGCAGGTTAAAACTAAGACCATGGACTAAGATTACAAATTGAAAATCATGGAAGCTGCATCCTTTGGCCTAAGGATGAGAGTGAACCTCCAGCTTGTTATCAGCTCACAGTTCTAAAGCTAGCATTCATGATGGTATTGGGGTGTATTAGGGCACATGATATGGGCAATTTGCACATCTGTGAAGACACCATTAATGTTGAATGACATAAACAGGTAATGGAGCAACATATGCTGCCATCCAGATGACGTTTTTTTTCAGAGAAGGACTTTCTTATTTCGGCAAGACAACGTCAAACCATATTGTGTACATATTACAACAGCATGGCTCAATGATAAAAGAGTGTGGGGGCTAAATTTTCTTGCTTGCAGTCCAGATCTGTCACCACTGAAAACATGTGGCATATTATGAAATGAAAAACACAACAAAAGAGAACTGTTGAGCCTAGAACCTATAACTGTTGAGTCCTATATTTCGCAAAAATGGGAAAACATTTCACTTTCAAAACTACAATTTTTGTCCACAGTTCCTGGTCACTCCTCAGTTCCCAGTCGTATAGAGAGTTGTTTAAAGAAGAGGTAATGAAACACAGTGGTAAATACCTCCTGTGCCCATTATTTTGTAATGTTTCTGGCATTAAATTCAAAATGGGCAGATATTTTTCAAAAACATTTCTCAGTTTCAATGCTTGAAATGTTGTCTTTGTAAATGCAGAGCTTAAATGATTTGCACATCAATGCATTCTGTTTTATTCACATTTTGCACTGCATGCCAACTTTTTTTGGAAACAGGGTTGTAAAAGCTGGATTTTCTGTTTTTCCTCTATCTATCTCACTCTCTCTTTCTCTCAGTTCATTCCAATGAGCTTTACTGTCATGATCATTTTTAGTTAGAGCATTACCAAAGCAAAGAAATAACTAACATTCAAGTCTAAGATTCAATTGCAACAACATCTCATTTGTGAGAGTGGAAAGAACTGCATAAGAAAATTTACAAATAAAAAAATTCTGTAGTTCTTTTACATATGTGTGAATGTTATTGGGAAAGCCTGAGTGGGTCTCTCACATTGTGATAAGAGGCTATATACTGTCTCTCTCTCTTTTTTCCTAATAAATTACTGTAGGCATTTTGCCAATATTAGCAGAGGGAAACCCTCAAGGTCTTCTAGGCCTACAGGAATAAAAAAGAACATTTTTTTTTTTTTTATTTAGAATCATGCCTGCCATATTTAAACTATGCAAGTATTTTTATTTCATCATTGACTATTGGCTGGGGAAAAAAGGGTTCACTTCTGGAAATGGAAAACTGTCACCAGGATTTTATTATGTAAGTGAACACCACCAAGTCAGCTCTCCAACTGGTTAGGACTTCAGAAGTTGAACTAGTTAAATGTTTCAGATTAACGACTAAAGGTATCAGGAACTGAGAGTGGGATCAACTACTAGCATCTTGATTTCTAGTAAATCACATTTAATCTAACACCCAACAAAATGTTGAATTGGTTATTAGCTTAGCACTAACATATGCATAAAATCACATAGAGATGCTACCAAAAATTACTAATAGTGTGTTTTTCCCTCTGTTTTTGAGTTTTGACATTTCCGGGCCAAACTAAAGGCTCTATTAGTCTATTAGCTCTATTAGTCATGATTTGTCATGAATTTTAACAGTGTGACCTTGCACAATCATACAACATGAATGAGTTAAGATAATAACACATTCTATACGGGTATTTTGACAAAAACAAGAGTGTTTCTCATTAAGCTGAGTGGGATTCTGTAAAACAGTTGTGTTTCTTTCTCTCTGGCATGTGGCCTGCTTGTGCCCTTTCCTACAGCGCACCAACATTTACTGTGCCAGCCGTAACTTGTGCCTCACTCTTTTGCTTTCTCTCTCTCATTGCTTCCTGACGCTCTGTCTTTCTCCTGTTCCCAGGATCACATGTCCCACTGTTGATCGGTGTAATATTGGAAAAAACACACCACACATTTGAGACATTTTAGACAGAGGGACAACATCAGAAGCTGGGCAAAAAGCAAGACTTCACACGCTCTTTCTCACTCTCTCCTGCGCGACACGAAAGGAGAGAGGCAGAAAGAAGGAAAGAGAGAGAAAGTGAGTTTTGAAAGCGTTAGGGAGAGATGCTAGGAGCTGAAGTGTGATCTGTGACTGTGTGTGTATAGGGGAAACTGTGATCTTTTCTTTCAAGTGCTAAATAAAAGCAGTGAAAGAATGAAATGGGCCTTACAGCTTATGGGGAACTGTGCCGTTAACTCCAGTATCATATTTAGTAATCGTAGAATGAACAAGAATATAATGAGTCACTAAAACATCCATCCACAGTTTTAGCCACTGTTGTGCACATCAATAACTGGCTTCTGAGGGTGTCACACACACATATTTGCATGGGTTCAATGTGCAATTCAATGTTATTAATTTTTCAGAGATTTTTCTGAGAAGATCAGATATAAGATAATGGAGGAAAGATAAATGAAAACAGGTGAAAAAACAAGAGTTTCCAAAGTTGGAGTTCAAAAGTGTATTAAAGGATATAGAGAAAATGACACTTCTAACAACTGTGAAACCTGATAGACCAAAATTGTTACCACCAGAAAAACAGCACCTTCATCTTTGAGAGAGAGGAGAAAACAAAGCTCCACTCTTACTTTAGATCTGAAAAATCCACAGGTGTTTCTATCCATCCTGCCACTGTGAAAGGACAACTCAACACTATGAGTCTGAAAGGATGTGTAACTGTGAAGAAGCCCTTACTGAGATAAGAAAATAGACAAAGAAGAAGAAAATGTGCAAATCAAACTAAGACACTGCTGGTGTTCTCATACAAAAAAAATGACCACCCAGAGTCCAGACCACAACTCACTGAATGTTTTTGGGATTAGATGGATTGGAAAGAGCAGATAATGCAATACAACATCTGAGACTGAACTTGAAAAGATATTTCTGCAGATTTCTACGAAAAACTGAAAGCAAGTCAAAAGTAAATACATTAACAAGTAAGTAAGTAAGTAAATAGGTAAATACATACATAAATAAATGAAGCTGTAATAAAGGCAAAGGATGAACACAAACGCTTTAAAATGTTACTATGCATATGATTAATTAATCACTTGTATTCAATGGATATTTAGACTTGTATTGAAATAAATGAAGGGTGGTCTCTGACTTTGCACTGTACTGCATGTAAGTGTTTGTGTGAGCATCTTTGGTTGCTCTGCCCCAATTTACTGGCAAAGGCCCCAATGTCTGTGCTACGAGTCACGTCCCGAGGAGAGAGAGGGGGAGAGAGAGAGAGAGAGAGAGAAAGAGAGAGAGACAGAGAGCGAGAGAGGAGTGAAGCTACAAAAAAGAGGGGGAGGAAAGAGGAGTGGGCGTAAGGGGCATGCAGAGCAGGACACAGGAAGTGGATGAAGATGAAGAGAGTGAAGACAATGAGATGCTAGCACAGAGCGAAGAGGAGGATGAGGAGGAAAAACAAGCAAGGAAGAGGAGAGGGAAGATGGGAGGATGAATGTGGGAAGACTGGAATGGGTCTGGAGAAAGAGCAGAGGGTGACTGTGTGTGTGTGTGTGTGTGTGTGTGTGTGTGTGTGTGTGTGTGTGTGTGTTTGGCACTAGAAGGCAGAGAGATAGTGCGGGTTCGGCTGGCCGGACGTGTGTGTTTGTGTTTGACTGAAGAGGGATGTGAAACACATAGACCCCTCACTGGCTCAGCTCATGGCCTGGAATAGTGCCATCACCACGATGGACATGGACACACACATTGTACACCATGCGCACACACTTAAACACACACACACACACACACACACACACACACACACACACACACACACACACACACACACACATGTCCTGATATTCTGCCTTTTAACAAACAATCAAGACTTCTTGTGACACAGATGTATCTTCACTAACCCTTCAAAACAATTATTAATTAAAGGAATAGTTTGACCAAAAACACTAATGCTAAAAATAAGTAACAATTAACATCATGCAAATAAATCAGGCTAACTTTTGGTTTCTGGGTGCATTATATCAGGGCTAGGTGCTTGCTGCTAAGTCGTGGCTAAAAAATGCATATTTTTCTGCTGCTACCGAGGGTACAGCCCCTCTTAAACCTACCTCAGATTCCTATAGGTCATGCTCTTTTAAAACCCAGTGTACAGTTATTAACACAAGCAAAACAAGCTAGCTAGCGAAACATTAACATGATGGTGGTGGGGGGGGGGTGCTTTTTTTTAGCCATGATAACTTACAGGCTTGCTGTCTGTTGGACAATGTTGACAAGTGCACATCGCCTCTTACTGTGATTTCCACCTTTCCTCCACATATTTTCTTGGTTTAGAAATGTAATACTCAGTTTGCTTCCATCAAATTTAGCCCAAATTTTTCTTGGTTGTCCCCAGATGTTTTCAGTACAAGATCAGAAATTTAAGTGGAAGAGGAGGGGGACAGGGCCCCTATTATGTGCACGCTCATGCCCAAATGACTGATGCTCATAAATTCTACAGGTTGAATTGAGCTGAACCAAAACTGTGTAGTATAGAATTCAAGCATGGTAGAATTAAGACATTTTAAACAATATTTTATCAGTAATTTTGATAAAAAATGTTTAAAATTAATCAAATCTTAAGAACCTATTAGCTTCAATGAAACTAACATTGTAGTAGACAGTAAATCTGCCCCTGGTGTGAACATGTCATGATGAATGAACCAACAGAAACTTTCCTACACTGCTTGGAAAAAAACGTTTTACACTAGCCTACAATAACTTTAAGAATGTTTCCTTGCTTCTTTTCTAAACATGCCAGCAAGTCACTATACCTGGGCTAAGAGGTGTTGATGTGACAATGACAACGTTATGTAGGCATGAGAGGGATCAGTTGAAGTCTGAGGTGTGAGTTTGCCTTTTGGATTTAATGCAAGAGACAATAGTGGAGCTAAGAGTGGTGGGAAGGTGGTGTGAGATGAACTTGTTTCAGGGTCCAAATAAAGAGCAGAAAGATAACAGCTGTCTGTTTTGCAGGCCAACGCAGGAAAATGAAATTGCTCGAGGTCACGGCAGCATCCCAAAACAGGATGACCCCTGCTTGAGTTCAGCCGTGCTATCTGGCAGCTCCTGTGCAGTGATGCCCTGCATGTGGCACCAGGAAGCTGCAGGCCGGCCCGTCCTGTCAGAGCCACTCCTAAGGTGCAGGGGGCCAGGGAGCCAGCGGCCAGCTCGTGACTCATCCCTCACCTATTTATAAAAAGGCCATTAAGCAGAGAACGCCGGAGCACAGGAATGTAAACGTGCCCTGCCACAGACCTCCACTTCCTGCCCCAGCAAGGACAGTCGGCGCTCCTTTACGACATCATGCCTCTCCAAAAACGTCAGACTCTCCTCCAGCCCTACGCCACTGGAGAATTCCTCTGCTCCGAAAGTCACTTCCTGTCTCCACGCTTCAGAGGATGGTGTCCAGGCAGCTACGGAGCAAAGGTGAAAAACATCTGACCTCAAAATTTGAATTCAGGTCAGTGCATTATGAAATGACCCTCAGCTCTTTTTGATCCAATTTGATTTGTTTAGTTTGGGTCAGAATCTGAAATAATAAAAGCAATGTGCTACACAATATACAGTCAGAAGTGCTCAGTAGCTCTACAGAGAGAAGCAATACCTCACCAACACTAAAGCCTGGGCTTGTATACTAAACTAAAGCTAGTCATATGACACACATCTCAGGTGAAACAGGTTAGTATTCAGGTGAACCTGAATGTTGATTGTGGAGCTTATGAATGTCAGACTTGGGAGGATGTGTGACAATTTTGCATAATTCATGATCCCATCACTGAACATAAGCTCCCCAACACCACTGTAAGAAAAAATAGCCCCAGACCTTTTCTATCACTGTACTTTACAGCCCCTTTAAGCTGGTTTTACACAGTGAAACTTTCATTCAACTAGTTGCATGTTGTGAGTTTCTTGCACCATAATTTCTGTGACACAAAGCATTTCAGAAACAAAGTTGCACACAACATATATAGATACTCCATTCTGCCAAATTAGCAGCTTGTATTTTTTTATCACACCATATCATTTTCACTATAAAGTCATTTCCAAGTAATAATTTACATATCTGCAGCATTTTTTATCATCTTGGTATGTATTTCCAGCTGTCATATCAGTTCATTGAAAATGAATATTTAAACAGTCATTAACGTCAAGTTGTCTCACCCATCCTGTTCTAGAAGCACAAATGTGTCTCACGCTACCCTTCTGTAATAATTTTCATCAATTACTTCCTAAATTAATGTGACTTATGTGTAATTAGGAGGTGTAAGAAAGGAGAAAAACAATCTGTAGATCATGGAAATGGCACACTAGAAGAATAAATGGAACAAGCAGTTTAAATACAAAAAATGAGTTGTGAGAAGCTTGTCAACACTGAAAACTATCAACACTGAGTTTGGGGGGGAAGGTTTCTACTGTTTTGTTTTCCTATCTACTGATCTGGTGAAATCAATGTATTGAATGTATGTTTTTCATTTTAAACACATGAATATGAATGAATTTGGCATTTTGATTGCTTGTTTAATGAAACTTGTTCCACAAAGTTTGTGACTCGAAGACTCTTGCAACAGTTGTGAAATGAATTGAAAATGATGTTGAAATGAGTTGAAAATGAATCAAGTGCAATTACATGCAACTACATTTCTCTGAACCTGTACAGAACCTATACAGTCACTGTATAACTAGAAACGTCAGTTGAATTCTGTATTATTCTATACATTTGGTTATCAAACTACATTGTGTGGCAGAAGAATTGCTCAATGCAATTATTCTTAATGATAAATAAAATTATTTATTGAACATTTTATAGTGGCTATACACCCCTTAACCATCGTAAAATTACTGTAGGGTAATCTATAGCCTCCTATTTTGACCTTCTACAATTCATGCAGTTGAACTGGCACCTTCAGATTGATGATTTACTGATACATTTCTACATCCCAATGATGGAAGTGTCACAATGTGGCCTGGTGCATTCCTGAGAGCCGGCCAATCAGCTGCAGCAGGGACGAACAAACGGCCCTGACCATTTGTGGGTGTGGTGGTGGGGAGTGGGGGCTTGTTACACAACATGGGTGCTGCTCACCATTGTTTCTAGTCTATGAGGCAGAACTGCGTCTGTGGGGTGTGTATGTGTGTGTGTGTGTGTGTGTGTGTGTTAGGGGTGGAGGTGTCAAGGGCAAGTTATATTTAGATATTCAACACCAAACAATTTGATGCACACCTTGTCTTGTTTGTTCCTGTGATTATGAATGCACAACAAATTTAATGCGTGATTAATAAGCAATTAAGCAGCTGAAAACGGAGATAACATCATTTTCTCTCTCCAGGCACACGCTCTTTCTATCTTTAGCTGCAGGCTGTGTGCACATGGCCTGTCTGCAGGGTCTCAGTTCCGGCAGTAGCTTATGTGTGTGTGTGCTTGTACTGTATGTTTGTGCTCGCAAGGCTGGCAGTGTTAGGGTTAAGTCCGCCTGTGCAGGGCCGGAATGTCTTGGCCATTTCCTGCGGGCTGCCCAGCCCTGACCTGCTGGCCTGAGCCAGGCCGCACACACACGTAGACAGCTGACCCGCGCTTCCTGTCAGACAGCAACACCCCCGCGGCTCCTCACACACACACTCACACAAACAGAGTGTCCCCAGAAGCATCCTCGCTCTGCTCTACTGAACCCAGCCCTTTTGTCAAGAGTTCAGTCCAGTCTAGCCGCTCCAGTGCTACAGGTGCACCACCCACACCCATTGATTCGTATGCAGGTCAAAGGTCACCCAGGCCTGCTGCCTGACCAAACCTGCCTCCAGTCTCCTGTGTGTTTGGACGCGCTCTCAGCGGGCGCACTTGTTCCAGTCCGTGGCCATCTGTGTCCGAGCCCAAACGGAAGGTGTCAGGAAGTCAGACCACAACAATAAAGGTGAGCCCGTCTATTCTACTGCTCGGGACGGCCTATTCGAACTTTCCTCTGTAGTCCCTCGTGTGTGTATGTTGTTGTTGTGAGTCTGGTTTGTCCATCAGGGCCGCGCTGCTGTGTCCTGGCAGCATGGCGTGTGCTACGTGTCTAGGGGTTGTGTGTGTGTGTGTTGCGTCTGTTGCATGTTGCGTATTGCGCTTCCGTCCATATATGTGGCTTGATGTCAAGCTCCATGGGGTGCGTCACTGGAACCCTATGCAAGGAATTAGGGGGGGTGGCAAAAGCTAGGAGTCATGTGACCAAGCACATTTTAGGAGGATTTGGGATGAGGAGAGGGGGTCGAGTGCATCTGAAGGCCAACAAGTGACCGCAATAAGGGCTGAGAAACACAGTCTGAAAAGAGAAGTGGTTTCCCATTGCCTGTTGCTAACTGAGTCTAATTGACTTCTCTATCTATCTATCTATCTATCTATCTATCTATCTATCTATCTATCTATCTATCTATCTATCTATCTATCTATCTATCTATCTATCTATCTATCTATCTATCTATATACACTAGATAGATAGATAAAAAGTATTCGCTCATCTGCCTTCACACACATATGAATTTGAGTGACCATCCATTCTTAATCCATAGGGTTTCATATGATGTCAGCCCACCCTAGGAATGTGTTTATGGGAATTCTTCCAAAAGTGCATTTGTGACGTCAGACACTGACGTTGGACAAGAAGGCCTGGCTTGCAGTCTCCTGCTCTAGAGTCCAGTGGCGGCATCCTTTTCACCACTGCATTCGATGCTTTGCATTGTGCTTGGTGATGTAAGGCTTGGATGCAGCTGCTAGGCCATTGAAACCCATTCTATGAAGCTCTCTACACTGTTCTTGTGCTAATCTGAAGGCCACATGAAGTTTGGAGGTCTGTAGTGATTGACTCTGCAGAAAGTTGGCAACCTCTGCGCACTATGCACCTCAGCATCCACTGACCCCGCTCTGTCATTTTACGAGTTGCTGTCGTTCCCAATTCCACTTTGTTTTAATACCACTGACAGTTGTCTGTGGAGTATTTCGTAGCGAGGAAATTTCACGACAGGACTTGCATCGGATAGGTTGCATCCTATCACGGTACCATGCTGGAATTCACTGAGCTCCTGAGACTGACCAATTCCTTCACAATTGTTTGTAGAAGCAGTCTGCAGGCCTAATTGCTTAGCTTGGTTTTATTCACTTGGCCATGGAAGTGACTGCAATACCTGAATTCAATGATTTGGATGGGTGAGTGAATCTTCTAAGCCACTAATTCTTCCAGGTCCCTTTGCCAACCCTGGTAAAAAATTATAAATCAGCCACTTCTGTTCCTTTCTCTTTCTGTCTATCTCCCTCTACCCCCACTCGCTAACCTGTAGACATGTGTAGAGCCCCATGCCTCATTGAGCTTAGAGCTACTGCTCTGCAGCCTCTGATTCTGCTGCCGTGTTTACGGGCTTCACATATTAACACTCGTGTTAAACCCAGCGAGGGGTAGAGCTCGCCCAGCAGCTTTTGGAGCACACTTTTGTAACTGACCTCACATCTAAATGCCACACTTAAATGCTCGCAGCCAAAACTGAGCCAAATGTCACCAAGAAACAGCTTCAGGCTGTAAAACAGGGCCTTGCTCTGGGAGAACGGTCTGCACAACACTTCCACAAGCACCTCTTTTACCAAATTATTTGGACTCAATTCATTCGTTCCACCTTTTTTTTTTTACTATAATACAATCCCATAGTCTCATTCACTCTGCCACCCTTTTGGCCAAGACCTACACGCTTATTAACCTTTACTGCTGAGAGCTGCTGCCTGGACATGATAAATAGGTTTGGGTAATGTGTGACAATTATCAGGCGAAGACCAACCTGAGTGCAGAACACCAGAGGACGAGTGTAAATCTACCTCCATGTTTTAGATGACACTGGGCCTTAGACGCCCTGTGTGTGTAATTAGAACCAAATGCTGGAGTGTGTGAGAGTGTCTGAGTGTGCATGTTTGCTCACTCCCCCATCCCTAATCAGAGAGCCCCCTGGAGTACGGTGTGAGGGGGCTCACACTCTGCTCATAAATCTTACTGCCTTGGGAGGACCCATATAATACGCATGCTGATAAGAGGGCTGTCTGCACAGAGCTGGCTCACACACTCACTCACACCGCTAATGCCACTTACAGAACATGCTGTACTCCAACTGAGAACTATAGTTTGGCTTCCATTAAGTTTATGCACATCATGAAAGGGATCTTTTGGTTGTTCTTGCAATTGCTTTTTTTTTTTTTTTTTTACAAAATTATCTTCTGACAGCTCCCTTAGATTCCAAAATGTCCGATTAGGGATCAATAAAGTTAATCAGCTTACAGATGTGGGTAGAGCAGCCTAACTCTACATTCAAGTAAAAGTATTGCTACTTCTGTGAAATAATGATTGAAGTAAAGAAAGTACCAAGTACTGAAGTCCTGAGTGACTTACAGAACTGCAGTGGAGCATCTTAGTACATCTATCATCTATTAGCACAAGAAGTGAAGTATGTTAGGCTCTGGTCTTCTCTTTTTTAGATGTATGCTTGGTCTAAAATTAAACGATAAACGTTAGAGGAGTGACCACTCACAGTACAGTATGCAGTACAGACAAGAAAAAAGAATTAATAACTTTTTTGATTACAGATATACTTAAGAAGAAGCAAAAGAACTGAAAATACTCAGCAAAGAACAAATTTATCAAAGTGAACTAGTTAATCATGTTCATTTGCATCAAGCAAACAGAACTAGTTACTACCCACCTTTGTCTACCTGTCTATACTTGTTAAATAAAGGACGGTGCTTCATATCATGACATCATGTCCTGAAAAAAAGGAATGTTCTGTCACATATTTTTTGTTTTATCAAATTAAAGTTTTATTTGATGCCATCAAGAATTTCATGTGTATCTCAAGCTGGGTAAACATGTGCCTGCTACTAGACTGTTCTATAGCCTCTTGAAAAGGGTGAAGTAACAGCCAGAATATATAGATAATTAATTAATATTGTTCCGTGCGCTATCATTCCTGTCTCAGCTTACATAAGAAGTTTCTATTCTCCATGCAAGAACTATTTCAACACTTTTGTTTATAGATCTATATTCATAGTTTACATGAAATATGAATGTCACATTATTTTCAGTAATTAAACTAAGAAAGCTTCCTCCTTAGTCCAGGTGTAATGCTCTGCTGCTTAGGTGAAAATGACATATTTTCTCCAGTCAGCAATGTTTCCACCATAATTTGTGTTATTTCAAGTATCAAAAAACAATATTATAAATAAATATTATTAGTAACTATCATTAACTACCTCATCTATCACATGCAACATTAAAGTTTTACATTTTTCAGTGAAAGGAACCTGTCTTATGAGATGATGTGTCTCTGTCTGTAAACTGTGCATGTGCTGGATGGCAGGGCCTTCCTCTTGCTGTGGTATATATATTGTGCAGCTCTGGTAGAGGTGCACCTTTGATATCTGATGCCATGCAATTAAATTTGATCTGTATAGAACTTTTTATTCTTTTAAAGCAAAATAGTTTTTGATAGTCGGTACATTAATGCAGAATTGAATTGATGTGTGTGGTCAGATGTGTGTGTATTAAATATTTTACTGCTTCAAATAACAACAAGTAAGGAATTTATTACAATATACAGCAGGTGTATAATATACAGAAACAGATTAGGAGATCACACAGGGACTGGCAATCATGAGGCTAATTATTAAGTAACAATGTAACAAAGGTTGCCAAATTAATGAATACCTCCATTTGTGGGCATTGGAGAAACTCTGATGCGGATGTCATTTAACACTAAGCGGGGGTGGACCTGCATAGAAAAGTGTTTTATTTTTCCTCCATTACTACCTTTAATTCAACACTCTGGCCTTTTTTTTTGACAGTTCTCCATCTCAGCCTTGCTGATGAATGTGTTCATCCTTCCCCTTCCCTCTCTCTCTCTCTCCATCCCTCTCTCCAGAGCCCGTCTCTGTTTCAGGCTCGGCCCCTGCAGGACCCGGCCTCTCCCTCTCTCTCCCACATCTGGCCAGGCAGCTGGGGCTGGCCGGGGTTCAGCGCTGGGGGTGGGGGTGGCCGCTTGGAGCATGAGGGTGGGGGAAGCTATCCGTTGCAAAGCCCAGGGCACTGTAAAAAAGGGGTCGAACTCCGGAGGAAAATGGGGAAAAAAAGGTATTTGACACTTAAAAAAAAAAAAGCATGCGGCCAAAAGAGCACTGAAAGTTAAACTGAATCTCTCCAGTCTCTCTCAGTCTATCTATCAAAGTGTCTCACTGCACACTATTAAGGTGCATTAAGAAACGGGACTGTGAGAGAGAGCGAGAGAGCGAGAGAGAGCTGGAGAAACAGGGGAAGCGGGAGAGAGTGGTAAAGGCAACAATTCCAATATCCTATTTCCACATCTTAAATGCATTAATCAATCTAACCCAAGGGCTCCCTAAAAGCCAGCCAGAGGAAGAGAAAGAGAGAAAGAGAATGGGAAAGAAAAATACAGACAAGGAGAGGAGTAGGTTGGAACAACATACTTTTCGATTTGCCAAAATTCAATCTAGCCTGCTTTGTTTTTTTTGTTCCTCAGTCTCTGTCCACGTTTCCTTCGCCACCTGAACATTGCGGCAAGCCACTGATATCCACATACACATTTGTTTGGCAAGTGTTTTAGACTAAGGTGCCAGCAGGGGCACTGGCAGTAAGGTACGGGCGTGTCTCGTCACAGGATGTACACTTCTCGGCCTGTGCGTTCGAC
The DNA here is from genome assembly GCF_015220715.1 of Pygocentrus nattereri. NCBI lineage: Eukaryota > Metazoa > Chordata > Actinopteri > Characiformes > Serrasalmidae > Pygocentrus > Pygocentrus nattereri. The sequence goes on along the minus strand of NC_051227.1, from coordinate 31,836,984 downwards.
CTCTGTTTGGTGCCAGGAGGACCACAGAGAGGTCCTTTTTGTTTCAGACGAGAGTCATACGACCCTTTCTCTCTTTCTTTCTTTCCCTCTGTTCTGGTAGCAGACCCCTGTCGAAGTTCATGTGGGGACAACGTGTGCTCTCCGGCCGCTCTGGGTGCTGCAGTCTCCCAGTGGCCTGTACCTTTTCAATATGGAATATTCCTCTCCCAGGTTTACAATTTCCAACTTGCTTCACAGCAGCCTCAGCAGCAGGAAACCAGGGAGACCCAGGATGGAGGGAACAGATGAAGCTAAGAAGATTCATCATTCTATCCTGTGCATTATGCTATCAGTCGTATACTTTTCTGCAGTAATGGTTGATTTCTGAGCCTAGTTTGCATTACATACACTTATTGTATTGTAATGTATTGTCCTGTCATTTGTAAAATGCCCAGTTTCTACATTAATTTTCATTTGTCTCTGAGGTCCACTTACAATATTTTTGTAGTGTTATGTGCCAAAAACAGTCAGAATTTATTTTTACAGCACTTATAAGACTGACATATGTAAATCACCAGCAGCTCTTTGGCTGCTCCATTCAAAAAAGCAGTCCAGGCTGAAATGTACTGTTAAGTTCAGACTGAAATCCACAGCACCAATTTCTTTCAGATGTCTGGATACTTTGAAGGTTTCAGTGACACATTTGCTTCCTGATTGCCAAAAACAGCAAAGCGTTGAGTTCATTTCCCTGATATCTTCAGCACCGATAACTATAGACTGAAACTGCAGTAACAACACTCTTTATGTTCATATGTAAATTTGCTCATGTTTGAGACATCAAAACCATGATAAATTCAGTTGACTGTTTTGCTGTGTAGTGTCCATATATGGACTGTTTTGATTGAGGGCTGCCCAAAGTGTGGGCTGGATGTTTGATAAGACCTACCAAAAGCCCCTTATTCAGTGAGAGAAGAACATATAAGTTTGGTAACATTTTATTTGGAGTGGTCCTTGAGGATTAATAATAGACTCTCAGTAACATATCAGTGAAGTAACAGTAGAGAAGCTTCTGAATACACTGAAGTAAATATCTTATAGAGGTACTGTTGATACATCACTTATTTTAAGAAGATATTAAGTAATATGTTACTTACATTACACAAAACCTAACCTCATCCAACCTTACTGAAAACATAACCCTAACTCTGGCCCTAACCCTAACCCTAACATTAACCTCAACCCAAAACCTAAACCTAACTCTCATATGTTTTTGACATGTTACTGAAAGTCTGTTGAGTGTTTGTTTCATTTAAAAGGACCACTCAAAATAGTGTCAATAGAGTTGTTATTTTACTTTTCATTTTTCAAATCAGTTTTTATAACAGTGTATGTTGTAATGTTCTGAAATATATAAATATATATATGTGTGTTTTAAATCAATGATCCCACCACATAGTCGTCAATAACTGCAACACAGATGTAACAACACATACGCAGCTAACAGTTAATGATAGAAATGGTCAACGGTCATAATAGAGAGTGGCACATGGACAAGAAGAGATTAAGGGACCACTATCATTCACTCTTTACAGTTAATTTAAGGGCAAGCAAACTTCTTAATGATAGTGGTCCCTTCAAATTCACTCTTTACAGTGAATTTAAGGGCATGTAATCTTTATCATACACTATATTGCCAAAACGTATTCACTCACTTATCCAAATCATTGAATTTAAGTGTTTCAATCACTTCCATGGCCACAGTTGTATAAAACCAAGCCCCTAGGCCTGCAGACTGCTTCTACAAACATTAGTGAAAGAATGGGTCGCTCTCAGGAGCTTGGTGAATTCCAACATGGTACCAAGATAGGATGCCACCTGTACAACAAGTCCAGTCGTGAAATTTCCTCGCTACTAAATATTCCACAGTCAACTGTCAGTGGTATTATAGCAAAGTGGAAGCGATTGGGAACGACAGCAAGCAGCTGGCTAAGCAAGCCTTACATCACCAAGCATGGATTTGGATAGCTACTAAAAAATTTATAGTTAGCTACTTTGTAGCTACTTTCTCAAAATTTTAGCTAGCTGCAATTTAGCTACTTTTCCTGAAAGAGAAGTGGCTACTTTTTAACTACTTTTTGAAAAGTAGTATGCTACTTTTTAGCTACTTTCAAAGTGTGATGTTTGTGAATCTCCATCTGACTCACCAAACAACCCAACTGATAGTGTGAACAAGACACTGCATTTAATCGTGTGTCAGAAACACACAATTGAAAAGCTACAAATATACAATAACAGAATACAATACAATGACCAAAAAGTGTAAACAACAATCAAACTTACACACCCAAAGACATGATATCCAACAAAAATGAAGACTAAATGCAAAGTCAATCATTACAGGTTTCCTAATAAAAATCAACAAAAATAACTGAATATAAACCAGAGAATTTTGTGCAAAGCATTATCAACTGTTAAAATAAAACTGCTTCAATTTAAACATTTCAGAAAGATACACCAGTCAGGCATAACAATATGACCACCTCCTTGTTTCTACACTCATAGTCCATTTTATCAGCTCCACTTACTATATAGGTGCACTTGTAGTTCTACAGTTACAGACTGAAGTCCATCTGGTTTTCTGCATACTTTGTTAGTCCCTTTTTACTCCGTACTTCAGTGGTCAGGACCCCCATGGACCCCCAGAGCAGGTACTATTTGGATGGTGGATCATTCTCAGCACTGCAGTAACACTGACGTGGTGGTGTGTTAGTGGTTACAAACTAGTGGTTAGTGGTTAGTACCAACCAAAAATATCCAACCGACGGTGTCCTGTGACCAATGATGAAGGACTAAAGGATGATTAGTACTGTACAGCAAGAGATGTCATCTCTCTTTTAATGTCTACAGGGTGAACTGACAATGCAGGTGCATCTAACAGAGTGGACAGTGAGTGGACACAGTGTTTAAAAATGAGTGTGGAAACAAGAAGGTGCTCATAATGATATGTCTGATCAGTGTGTGTACAGACATGCACATTCAGAGTCTTTATTAAAGTTCAGCAACACTTTAGCCTCAAAATTCTCATCAGTGACTGTGGCTCTGCTTGGGGTGAGAATCAGGCGTGAATAATGTCTGCACAACTCGTTCGAATAGTCCCATTCCACTTTAATTTGCGCAGCAGGACAATCTGCCGCCTCAGGCACCATTTATGGTGGAACGAGACAATTCGAACGAGAAACTCGAGGATGAGAAGCAACTTCAACCTCAGAAAAAGTTGAACATTGAGAGATATTTTACAAGAAATTCGCAGAAACGTTTCCTGAGAAGCGAGAAAAGCACTGAAGGGCACTGAACTGAAGGTTAAAGCAGAGCAAAGTAAGTCTGCGTTTGCGTTCATATTTTCAACCTTTACTACAAGATCAGCTCATACTGAAATATTCTTACAGCCAAGATGGCAAAACGGACATAAAATGTCGTGCCTCCCAAGGTGGTTTCATTATTGCTGAAAGGACAAAGCGGTTCTTATTAACATTTCGTTTGCGACCCCTGAGTTAAGCCTGCTAGTAAGGGGTGATCAGCGCAAGAGTGAGCGCAAGGCCCGTTTGCTCGAGCTGACCGCTGCTCAGTCAGGATTGCATAACCGCCACAGGCCCAGTAAACAACCGCACTTTGCGCTCAGGTTTTGCTCAGGTTGACTTGCAGCGAAAATTTTCGCTATACCTACACAAAAAGCTACTAGCTACATTTCATAAAACTGTAGCGGCTACAGCTACTAGCTACTTATATTTGTAGCTAACTACAAAAAGTAGCATGCTACTTCGCTGCCTGCCTATCCCTGACCAAGCGCAATGCAAAGCGTCAAATGCAGTGGTGTAAAGCGCTGCCACTGGACACCAGAGCAGTGGAGACGTGCTCTGGAGTGACGAATCATGCCTCTCCTGCAATCTGATGGACGAGTCTGGGTTTGGTGGTTGCCAGGAAAACAGTACTTGTCTGACTGCACTGAGCCAAGTGTGAAGTTTGGCAGAGGGGGGATTATGGTGTGGGGTTTTTTTTCAGGACCTGGGCTCGTCCCCTTGGTTCCAGTGAAAAGAACTCTTAATGCTTCAGCAGACTGAGAGATTTTGGACAATTTCATCCTCCTAACTTTGTGGGAACAGTTTGGTGATGGCAGATGAGTTAATACTTTTGGACATATAATGTATGTAAAAAAACTATTGTGGTATTTAAAGAACATTCATTGACAGTACGAAAGCAGACATGCCTTAAAATTTTCCATGTATACTGACAACTTTGGCCTTCCAAGACAGAAAGTTTGAGTATCTATGGTCTGTACTATACTAGGTGTCATTCTGATCACTCATACTGTAAGTCTGCATCAAGGCCTTCGAAGAGTGTGGTTTGTTATACTGTAAGGCTGAGCATGGATGAGATGACAGAGTTTTTCTAGATTTGATTTGACTTGAGGAGGAGAGGAGGTTACAGGGTGAGATTGAGGGGAAGTGGGAGAGGGGAAGACAGCCAGTCAGAGGCGAGGGGTGTGGGAGAGGGGAGAGAGAGGGAGAGCAAGAGTGAGCGGGTGAGTGTGTGTGTGGTGTTAGGGAAGGTGAACCCTGGCTCCTCTCGGCACAGGAAGCCCCTGATTAGTGCTAACGAGAAGAGCAGGCCGTATTAATGCAGCCACACACCTCCCACCCTCTGCCATCTGCAACAGCACCGCTCATTGCCAGACAGCAGGAACACACACACACACACACACACACACACACACACACACACACACATCGACCAATAAGATGTAGAAGAACACACACTTATATAGCACACAAGCACAAAATAGAAACCCAGCATACCACACACATACACCAAAAGATGGATGCAACTATTCACACTTCATACCAAACATAAATACTAGTAATTAAGTAATCTAGTGATTATTTTGATGTTTAATCGTGTAATGTTTCGTCACCTTTTAAGACTGGCTATACATGGTGTAACTTTCATGCAACTAGTTGCATGTTGTGAGTTGCCTGCAACATAATTGCAACTTGACAGTTACACAAAGAACTCATAGATTCTCGAAGTTCTCAAAAACACAACTTATTCCTCTAGTTAGCCAAATTAGCAGATCATATTTTTGACACATCATATTTTTTCTCATTATAAAGTCACGCAACTTACATATTTACTTTTTTATCACCTACATATTTTTTTAGTTGCTGTTCCTTCCTATATACCTCTATTTTACATATATATTTATCAATTTCTGGTTCTTTACCGTATATTTTTGTTTGCATTTATTTGTATTTTGCATGTCAAATCCTTGAAATTTAAGTATGTTGAAATAGTCATTATTATTGTACTCACTCATCCTGCCTTAGAAGCACAACAGGCTCAGCAGGGAACATATGTCAGTCTTTCCTTCTGTAATCATTTTCATTCTTTAGATGCCAAATGAATCTGAGCTGTGTACAATTAGAGGGCATCAAAAGAGGAGAAAAAAAAATCTAGCAACATAAGTCATGAGATCAGCATACTCAATAAGAATAAAGGCTGGCACAAGCAGCCGTTAAACAGCTGTTAGCACAGCTGGCTTGATAAAGCAGCTGGTTTCAGAAATGTAACCTTTGAGAAACTCATGTTTTGCTGTCATGGCTCAGAAAAATTGACCAAATGAAAAAACGTTGAATCAGTTTGTGAGGTTCCTTTTTCTATAACAGGCCTTGTAACTTCCTCAAATGTTGAATATAAAAATATCTAAAAGTAAGAATTTGAAATAAAGAACAAGAATATAAAATAAACTGATAACATCTAATGAGTCATTCCTTAATGATTAATGTGACCGCCTACCAGGCTCTAAGTCACTGTCCTACCTATGTAGGTTCCACACTTAGCCTAAGAGCTCTCCCTAGGTACAATGTTGTGAGCCTACCTATTTCTTTGAAAGAATGAATGAAGGGATATTAAGCGATAATCAACATTTACACAAAGGTTTGGCTTATTCACAGAGGCTGAGAAGTAAAATGCCTCTGTAAATGGACACAAATTGGTATAAAACACTGAAATGTCTTGCCAAATTGATGCTGTTACAATGCATACAATCCTACAGTGCCCCAGTCAAATTGCATGCTTTGTTAACACGTCCTCTACAGAGAATACAATTCTGCACATTTTAATGTGCAAAGTACTATTTATTTGCTGAATTTAACATACTGGGAAAAAAAACATAAAATGTGGCCTATGCAAAGTATATGGTAGTTTTTAAAAATATTTTTCCCACAACATATTAGGAGTGTGTTAACCTGGTTTCACTTAGAAAATCAATAAAACATCATTTTATATGTTCAAACTTTGCATACAACTGTATATGCGTATATTACAACTGAGCAAGAATTATGCCCACCAACCAATATTCTTTCACTTGCTATTGCACATGAACATGACAAGGTGTTCATGCTTTGAACTTACTTCCATATCGATGTAAGTATCCTGTCAGACTCCTCTATTCAGCACTGTAAGTCTAAAGCAACCTGAATGATGGTAGCAGCCCCTTTTTGAGAATATTCAAATTGATGGCTTTGTAATGGTCTATGGATGCATTTTTAAATTAAGTATTTATAACTGAGTAATCTTGATTGTCCTAAACATAAGTTCCGATACATAAATGGCTCTTACTTCACACCTTCCATACACACACACACACACACACACACACAAACACACACAAACACACACACTACACGGTCTGAGTGCCAAACGCACTAAGCCATCAGCTCTGAGGCCACATGTGGCGGAGCCTCCTGCAGATGAGGTGCTGAATATGATTTGCATTGCGAGTGGCCGGATGGGGATCAAAGTGGGGTGAGTATGTGAGGAGATGGTGCGATGGAAAGTCAAGGATGGAGAAAAGGTCTGTAGGACAACGCGCACACACGCACACACTATTAACAGCTCCTGCAGATGGAGAAGCAGGGCGTTCTCACACAGTGAGACATGGATACCCTCTCACATTCTCTTCTCTTTCCCACCCACACATTAACATGTGTTTCACATTCAAACAGGCCATGTGGAAAGCTCCAGCCACCCCTTAACTCACTGTACCCCTGGGCTCACCATGGCCAGCCCTCCATCCACACACACACACACACACACACACACACACGCACACACACACACACCGGTTTGTTTTTATCCAATGTCAGGACGAGGGGTAATGCATACAGTATGGAGAGGATGAGAATTTGTTTATCAGGGCATTAATCATTTATCTCTTTGAAAAAAAATAAACAGCAATATAAGAATAAATACAAATAAACCACAAAATATTCTGATTTGATGTTAGTGAATTAGCTAGCATAACCATTTCCACACATCTCCTTGAGGAATCTCAGTAATTGCAGTTACCATCCACTACATGCTCAGCTAATCAAGCCTTCGTTAAATGAAATCAAGTGTGCTGCTGATGGAATTTAACAAATCAATCATACAATGACTTTAGTGCACTGAAAAGCCAGGAGCCAAACCTGTGTTCTTCTAATTGTGATCTTAAACTAACATATTGACTTTTAAAGTCTAATTTAAAATCTTGCTTTGTTTTCCTGAGTTTGTTCTCAAGTTATTGCTATTTAAGTGGTAAAAAAAGCTCACTTAGTGCTAAGATAAATAACTAGATCAATAAACAGCTTTTACAAAGTAGTGTATGTCCTGTATGTATTATAAAACCCCAATTCCAATGAAGTTGGGACGTTGTGTAAAACATATACAAAAACAGAATACGATGATTTGCAAATCCAGTTCAACCTATATTCAACTGAATACACTACAAAGACAAGATATTTAATGTTCAAACGGATAAACTTTATTGTTTTTTGCAAATATTCACTCCTTTTGAATTTGATGCCTGCAACACATTTCAAAGAAGTTGGGACAGGGGCAACAGAAGACTGGGAAAGTTGAGGAATGCTCAAAAAACACCTGCTTGGAACATTCAACAGGTGAACAGGTTAATTGGAAACAGGTGAGTGTCATGATGGGGTATAAAGGGAGCATCCCTAAAAGGCTCAGTCATTCACAAACAAGGATGGGGCGAGGTTCATCACTTTGTGAACAACATTTTGCATGAGCAAATAGTCCAACAGTTTAAGAACAACGTTTCTCAATGTGCAATTGCAAGGAATTTAGGGATTTCATCATCTACAGTCCATAATATCATCAAAAGATTCAGAGAATCTGGAGTAATCTCTGCAAGTAAGCGGCAAGGCAGAAAACCGACATTGAATGCCCGTGACCTTCAATCCCTCAGGCGGCACTGCATTCTGTAACGGATATTACCACATGGGCTCAGGAACACTTCAGAAAACCATTGTCAGTGAACACAGTTCGTCACTCCATCTACAAGTGCAGGTTAAAACTCTGCCATGCAAAGTGAAAGCCACATATCAACACCACCCAGAAACGCCGCCGGCTTCTCTGGGCCTGAGCTCATCTGAGATGGACTGACGCAAAGTGGAAAAGTGTCCTGTGGTCTGACGAGCCAACATTTCAAATTGTTTTTGGAAATCATGGACGTCGTGTCCTCCGGACCAAAGAGGGAAAGGACTGTCCGGATTGTTATCAGCGCAAAGTTCAAAAGCCAGCATCTCTGATGGTATGAGGGTGTGTTAGTGCCCATGGCAGGGGTAACTTGCACATCTGTGAAGGCACCATTAATGCTGAAAAGTACATACAGGTTTTGGAGCAACATATGCTGCCATCCAAGCAGCGTCTTTTTCAGGGATGTCCCTGCTTATTTCAGCAAGACGATGCCAAGCCATATTCTGCACATTTTACAACAGCGTGGCGTCGTAGTAAAAGAGTGCGGGTACTAGACTGGCCTGCCTGCAGTCCAGACCTGTCTCCCACTGAAAATGTGTGGCGCATTATGAAACACAAAATATGTCAACGGAGACCCCGGACTGCTGAGCAACTGAAGTTGTATTAATAAGTCTGTATTTGTAAACTGTTATGTAGATATAAAAAGTGCTGTCTAAACCTAATCCTAAACACAACCCTAATCCTAAACTCAATCTCAGCAACAAAAAAGAAATTCTTATGCCTTTTCAGTTTTAAATGAGGAAATGTGTGCCTTTACAATATATTATAGATCCTGACATTGTAGGTTCACCCAGTTTTTCTCTGCTTAAGATGTGCTTCTCCCAAAAATGTATGAAAACACACATGCACACACTCTCACACACACTGTGTGACACACACAGCTCTCTTGTAAATGATGGCCTCGATGAGGGGATGAGGTGATCTTAAATGAACTGTCCCAGGAAAACACTGTCCAGTCGGACTTTTCCCTTAGCGCTCATATGCTTGGCACAAACAAATGGTATAAAATAGAGAACTCATGAAGCTGTGAGGAACATGGACTGTGTGAATAGTATGAGCCACAATGCAGATCAGACTGTTTGGTGATCAACTTAGTTTAGATCAGTTTGAAGTTACAATTTGACACTTCAGAAGACTTCTTCACTCAAAAAAAAAATACTGTGTATATTGTGTGTTTGATTCACTTATGCTACATATTTCCATGGCATCAGAATAGAGTGGGCATGTACAGACTTTGTTACTTTTATTTTTATTTTTTACCTGGAATTGACTTTTCTGGGATTCCATTCACTTAAATCGACAGTCATCGATTTCCCACAAATAAAACTGATTTGTTTGGTACATGTGTGATATTTTTACTAATCCATTCATGTTAATAAATAAATGTAATTACTTTTTCAAGCATCATATTTGTGATCCGCATGATAGTTTTGGCACAAGTTTTATGCCGGATGCCCTTCCTGACGCAACCCTCACCATTTTTCTGGGCTTGGGTCCGGCACCAGAAGTACACAAAGTACACCCCTAATGGCTGGTTTTGATGTAAAAGTAGAGGAGGCAGTGGATAGGGCAAGATGGAGGCAGATGATCCGCTGTGGCGACCCCTAAAGGGAGCAGCCGAAAGAAGAAGAAGACTTTTTCAAGCATTAAGTAAAACAAAAGCAATGGTGCACATATTTGAGTATATTACATATTTTACAAAGCCATTCAGAGTTTTTTTGATGTGAAATTGATGTGAAAATGTGAAATTTACTGACTCAGGGAACCAGGACCTGTGCTGTCTAAAACACAAATACAGCCATATTATTTACTATCTGAAATGACCAGTGAAACTACGTTTGGGCACAAAAAATGTGCCAATCACAAAATATAATTTTACTATCAGTAAAATTCTCACTGATGATTTTGGCCTGGTCAGAGTTCAGGTTTAAACCCCATAGAGGGTCTCACATTAAACACAAACTAGCTCAGCAATGTTTTTCAACTGTTTAAAGCCATCAATGCTGAGTGTATCAATATTGACTCTTCTTTCTGTAAAAAGCTTGTCTACAAATTTACACACACTTAATGCTTAATGTTTTCGGTTCCCTATAGAACTTTTCACTGGAGAACTGCTTTCGTAAATTAGATGTGTGAGTATGAGGAATCTTTAAGAACCTTTAGGTTTTAAGAACCTTCACATAATGTGAAGAAAAAAAATGGTTAAGAACTTTTATTTGCAAGTTCGTTATATATTTTGAACGTTTAGCGTTTAAAGTTTAAGAGTTCATCTCTAACCTGTATAATTATCTCAGAACTAGTGTAAAACAATGTCTTGGACATTAGACACGTTTCTCTAGAGCAGATAATTTCATATCAAATGACTCCAGATGACTTTATTTACATTTAAACAGAAATGGTGGAATTCCTACTTAACTCAAACAAATTATCCCCGCAATGATTAGGCAGCATGAACTGAAACATTTGACATATTCAAATTATTTATTACCCTCCCATCGACCCACCACCGATGGGAGGGGCAGTAGTAGGGGTTCGGTGCATTGTGGATCGGGCAGTGTCCGAAGGCATGGGCCTTGGTGTTCTGATCCTCGGTTGCTGAAACTGGCTTTTGGAACTTGGAACGTTACCTCACTGGCGGGGAAGGAGCCTGAGTTGGTGCGCGAGGTTGAGAGATACCGGCTAGATATAGTCTGGCTCACCTCAACACATAGCTTGGGCTCTGGGTCCAATCTCCTTGAGAGGGGCTGGACTTTTTTCTTTTCTGGAGTTGCCCATGGTGAGAGGCGGCGGGCAGGTGTGGGCTTTCTCATAGCCCCTCGACTCGGCACCTGTATGTTGGGGTTTTCCCCGGTGGACGAGAGGGTAGCTTCCCTACGCCTTCGGGTTGGGGAACGGGTCCTGACTGTTGTCTGTGCTTATGCACCGAACAGCAGTTCAGAGTACCCAGCCTTCCTAGAGTCCTTGGGAGGGGTGCTTGAAAGTGCTCCTCCTCGAGACTCGATTGTCCTACTGGGGGACTTCAACGCTCATGTGGGCAACAACAGTAAGACCTGGAGGGGTGTGATTGGGAGGAATGGCCTCTCTGATCTGAACCCGAGTGGTGTTCAGTTTTTGGACTTCTGTGCAAACGACAGTTTGTCAATAACGAACACCATGTTTGAACACAAGGATGTCCATAAGTGCACATGGCACCAGGACACCCTAGCCCGCAGTTCAATGATTGACTTTGTAGTCGTGTCATCAGACTTGCGGCCATGTTTATTGGACACTTGGGTAAAGAGAGGAGCTGAGCTGTCAACTGATCACCACCTGGTGGTGAGTTGGATCAGGTGGTGGGGGAAGATCCCGGTCAGACCAGGCAAACCCAAACGTATAGTGAGGGTTTGCTGGGAACGTCTGGCAGAAGAACCTGTCAGATTGATCTTCAACTCACACCTCCGTCAGAACTTTGACCAGATATCGGGGGAGGTGAGGGAAATTGACTCAGAATGGGCCATGTTCCGCTCCTCCATTGTTGAAGCGGCTGACTGTAGCTGTGGGCGCAAGGTAGTTGGTGCCTGTCGGGGCGGTAATCCTCGAACCCAGTGGTGGACACCCCAGGTGAGAGATGCCGTCAAGCTGAAGAAGGAGTCCTACCGGGCATGGTTGGCCTGTAGGACACCAGAGGCAGCTGGCAGGTATCGACAGGCCAAGCGATCTGCGGCTTCAGTCGTTGCCAAGGCAAAAACCCGGGTGTGGGAAGAGTTCGGTGAGGCCTTGGAAAGTGACTTTAAGTCGGCTCCGAAAAGATTCTGGCAAACCGTCAGGCGACTCAGAAGAGGAAAGCAGTGTGCCACTAGCACTGTATATAGTGGAGATGATGTGCTGCTGACTTCGACTGAAGACGTCATTGGGCGGTGGAAGGAATACTTTGAGGACCTTCTCAATCCCACCGACACGTTCTCCAGTGAGGAGGCAGAGTCTGGGGACACGGGAATAGGCTTGTCCATTACTGAGGCCGAAGTCGCTAAGGTAGTTAAAAAGCTCCTTAGCGGCAGGGCTCCAGGGGTGGATGAGATCCGTCCCGAGTTCCTCAAGGCTCTGGATGTTGTGGGGCTGTCTTGGCTGACACGCCTTTTCAACATTGCGTGGACATCGGGGGTGGTGCCACTGGATTGGCAGACTGGGGTGGTGGTGCCTCTTTTTAAAAAGGAGGACCGGAGGGTGTGTTCCAACTACAGGGGAATCACACTCTTCAGCCTCCCTGGTAAGGTCTATGCAGGGGTACTGGAGAAGAGAGTCCGGCTTATAGTCGAACCTCAGATTCAGGAGGAGCAGTGCGGGTTCCGCCCTGGTCGTGGTCAGAGCTGCCCTTTGTCACCGATTCTATTCATAATTTTTATGGATAGAATTTCTAGGCGCAGTCAGGGGATGGAGGGTGTCCGGTTTGGTGACCTCAGGGTCACATCGCTGCTGTTTGCAGATGATGTGGTCCTATTGGGGACATCAGGCCGTGAACTTCAGCTTTCACTAGATCGGTTTGCAGCTGAGTGTGAAGCGGCCGGGATGAGGATCAGTACCTCCAAATCCGAGGCCATGGTCCTCACGCGGGAAAGGGTGGAGAGCCCTCTCTGGGTCGGGGATGAGCTCTTGCCTCAAGTGGAGGAGTTTAAGTATCTCGGGGTCTTGTTCACGAGTGATGGGAGATTGACAGGCGGATTGGTGCTGGGTCAGCAGTGATGCGGGCTCTTTACCGGTCTGTTGTGGTAAAGAAAGAGCTGAGCCATAAGGCAAGGCTCTCGATTTACCGGTCGATCTACGTTCCCACCCTCACCTATGGTCATGAGCTTTGGGTAATGACCGAAAGAACGAGATCGCGAATACAAGCGGCCGAAATGAGTTTCCTCCGCAGGGTGGCTGGACTCTCCCTTAGAGATAGGGTGAGAAGTTCGGTCATCCGGGAGGGACTCAAAGTAGAGCCGCTGCTTCTCCACGTCGAGAGGAGCCAGTTGAGGTGGTTCGGGCATCTTGTTAGGATGCCTCCTGGACGCCTCCCTTGGGAGGTGTCACAGGCAAGTCCACCAGGGAGGAGACCCCGGGGAAGACCCAGGACACGCTGGCGTGACTATATCGCCCAGCTGGCCTGGGAGCGCCTCGGAATCCCTCCCAGGGAGCTAGTGGAAGTGGCTGGGGAAAGGGAGGTCTGGGCCTCATTGCTCAGGATGCTGCCCCCGCGACCCAAACCCCGGAGAAGCGGAAGATGATGGATGGATGGATGGATGGAAATTATTTATTATGAGTAAACACTGCCCACTCATACATATTCTGAGGCAGGAAGGCATCCAATCATGTTTGTATCCTTCACTGCCTTACATATTGTGTAATCTTGTGTGTCAGCATCATTGTGGTTAGGAACAAATAACAGATAACACCATCACTAACACAGTGGAGGAGAGAGAAAGGCATTTTTTTCCTATCCAAATAAATGAGGACCAGTGATTCCATAGAACCATTTTTGGTAATGTCAATATGAAATGTCTGACACATTTGAAATGTTTTGCTGGCCTCTATAAGGAAAATACTTTTTTGGGTTAATTGTGTGTGCTTGTGTGTGTGTGTGTGTGTGTGTGTGTGTGTGTGTGTGTGTGTGAGGCCCAGAGGGAGGCAGACAGAGAGGTTGAGCTGTGAGCACTCTGACAGGAGACGGGAAGAGGAAACACATGGCACAGAGAGCAGAGGTGAGTCTATCTCTAATAACGTCTCTTACACACACAAACACACACACACACACACACACACACACACACACACACACACACACACACACACACACACACACACACACTGGAGGCTATAAGAGGCTATAAGGGGATCCTCTCTCACTCTGGTTTACCCAGCTGGAAGACTGTGAGACCCAGACAGTACTGATGTCACCCCCCCCCGCCATCCAACACACACACACACACACACACACACACACACACACACACACACACACACACACACACACATATTTGGAACTCAATAACTCCCTCACTTCCTGTCCTCGGATCAGTGATGATGTCACAGGCCAGCTGGGGATGTCACGTCCACTCGGCCAGCCCCCAACTCCCAACTCTCTCTCTCTCTCTCTCTCTCTCTCTCAAAATCTCTCATCCCTGCTTCAATCACTTCAATTCCTCTGAGACCCCGGACAGTCACTGAGGCACGTATCACAAACACGAACACACACACACTTAGATGTACAAAGTAACCCTGAACTCATGCACCCACCCTCAATGCACAAATACAAATATTCAAATGCGCTCATACTCCCCACACAAATAAACACACATGCATGAATTCAGGTCAGATATTCAGTGAAAATAGCCAAACATTCACTAGTGTACTAGTGTACTAGAGCGTGGTTAAAATAAATCATTCATGACAGCTCCAGCTTTCTATATACATCACATACATCAGATTCTGGTTTATTCCATGGTTTATTGAATGGAGCATGTTTGGCACTAAAATATAAATGGGTCTATGGATCTCTATGATAATGTATGGACTACAGCTGTCACTACAGACTATGATTAGTATCAACATATGATTATGATTATTAAGAAGCCAAACAATACAACTAGACTTAACTGCACTGGTTAACTCCATTGGTATTGTTTGAAAGGCTATGTAGTCTGCACTGGACTGCAAGGCCTTTCAAAAATTCCAGAATACGTTATTGGAAAATGACATTTTTCTCCAAATTTTAGGGCATCGTTTCTGTTTATCTACTTTTATCATAGTGGGAACAAATAAAACAGACAGTATAACATGTGCAATAACCTTCGCACAGGTATTCACAAAGTATTTTCTGTTTTTTTTTTCAATGTCCCATGTTCAGCAAATAAACAGTAACTATGCATTAAAATGTGAAGAAACCTGTTCTCTGTAGGATGTGAAACAGAACATGTTTATAATATACTATTGTTAAAAAGTTTGGAATAACTTGTCATATTCTATAATTACTTATACAATATAGATTGAAATACTACAATATGTTTTATGGGAATAGCAAGGAGTTGTTAAATGATAAATAATATACCTTGATGAGTTTTCTGCCTAATTTAAATGAGTTGAAACCTATGAACTTGTAGGTTCGTGAAAAAAGTGATTCCAAAGGTCTGTATGGTGATTTCAAACATTTGAATAGTGCAGTTTCTACAACACTGTAACTAAAAAACCAGGCTGCAGTCTAGGTGGGCTGCATTTCTTGACTGCTGCATGATTGAAGGTTGTTCCAATCAGAAGGATCCTTCAAATACAGCCAAGAATTCCAGCCTACATTCTGACAATTTTTGAGGACATAATTTTGTGTGGACACATCTGACCTGCAAAAAATGTAAGACGAATGGCAGCAGATGAAGCCGCTGCACCTGCAGGATTTGTGTTCAGATGTAAGATGTTTATACAAGATGCATTTCAGATGCTAGTAGACGTTGAGATTAGTTTAGTTAATGTGCCAGCTTTCTAAAATGTGGACCATCAGAATTCAGTTTGTATTTGTAAGAAGGGCTAGCTATGTATGCTATGTAAATGTTAAAAAGGTCAGTTGTGCACCTTTCTCAGCTGCAGTCTAGCTTCTGCAATACAGCTTGTGTGGCAAAAATGTATATAAATGAATGTGAGACCACAAAGAGAAATAAAAATATGCATTACAGACATGGTAACTGCCAAATAATCATGCTCAAATGATTGTGAAGGTGCATTATTATTTGATTATTTTATAATAGAGTAATCATGGCAGCCCTTGTATGGACACTGCTTTAATTCCACTTGTAGGGAAGACATATGTTTGACTGACAAGGAACCACTTGTGGTGACTGTGAAAGCCTACAGACTAAAGTTGACTAATGAAATATAAGGTCGCCAACTTCCAGATAATTACATCTCCCTCTTTCTCCTTCGCTTTCACTCGAACTTTATTGGACCTGACACATTTGCTCTGCTCATTAAGGCTGAGTGGCAGTGAATTCCCCACAGCTGCATGGGACACTTCTGCAGCCCCTTTCTCTTTCCTTCTGTCTGTCTGTCTCTCTCTCACTCTCTCCCCTCCCTCTCTCTCTCCCTCTCTCCTCCCTCTATCTTTCTCCCTCTTTCTCTCTCTCTCTCTCTCTCTCTCTCTCTCTCTCTCTATCTCTCCCTCTCTCTCTCTCTATCTCTCTCTCTCCCCCTCTCCCCCTCTCTCTCTATCTCTCTCTCCCTCTCTCTCTCTCTGCCCCCCTCTCTATCTATCTCGCTCTCTCCCCCCCCTCTCTTTCTTTCCCTCTCTCTCTACACATTTCCATAAGAGGTGAGTGAATGTTCATGCTAGACTTCCAACGGAGAGGCAGGTGGGGGTCTCTGTATAAGCCACCTATGGAGAATTCATACAGCTGATTTGATGGTGGATTATTTATGGGGTTCTTAAAAAAAGGCATGAAGTACACCTGGACCCAGCAGTGTTGGGGGAGGATGTAGATTCTGTAGGATGGAGTTCAGAAGCCCCATTGCATTTGTTTTCATACAGCAGGATCCGTTTGGTTTATCTGTCAGAATTGTCCGTTTCAGGGGGAGCGCCATTTTTTATTGATCTTTATTGAACTGAGGAAAGTGTTTAACCTGTGGTGGGGTGAACGTGGTAGCGTGGTTATATTGGTACACTAAAGATAGATATCTCTCTCCCGCCCACTATCGGTCCCTCGTTTTCTCCTTTTCTCCGCTCTGCTGCCTAGCCAAACCACCACTGCACACACTCCATCTGCCAGAACAGCCACTGTGACTCACCCAATCGCACACTTATCCACTTCTACAAGCTCATCTTGCTGCAGCACTCAGCCAGTTGTCTGGTGTTGGTGCACTCACTCGTTAGAGTCAGCTTCAGTCCTCAACTTATGTCACAACAATACAAATCATGTTTAAAACGTATTATGCAATAAAACTCTTTGCAGGAGTTATGCATTACTAATGTTCTGCACTTTAAGCCCATAAGAGTCTGGTGTTATTAATATAATTTTCTAGTGTTATCACTGTGCTTTAGCAATACAAATGAATTGTTATTACATAATAGTTGATAAGTAGTTAAATATAATAATGACTAATGAAATATAATGAATTACAAAACTATATAATGAAATATAGTTTAATTCTATATCAACAAGTTCAGGTCTGTGATGTCAAACAATGGCAAAAACAGGACAAAAATGTAAAAAATAGTTTATTGAAAAACAAGACTGTATGCACAACACTAATATTTCATCATATCAAATTTTTATACATAGCATAATTCATTGTAGAACAATACAATTTTGACCAAATTCCCCTGTTTGTTTCAATAAGAAATAATTAATAGAAGCGTTTCACAGAGTGTATGAAGTGGGGACCTAGAGGGGAAAATCATGGTGTTTTAAGTATAATCAGATGTTTAAAATGGTCTGTTTTAAATGTTCTGCTGTTTGTTTGTTTATACTAATTAAATTGTTGTTTAATGGTATAAGGTATCACTGAAAAAAATACATTTTGGTAAAACTTACAGAATATGCAGTCCTTCAAATCAACAACCCTTGAGTCATGTGTAAGTATTTGACTAATACACTCTCATGAGCAGTGTATGTGTTAATTCTGAAGTTAATAGCAACAGTATGTTCCAAAGCCAGAAACCCTATTTCAACAGTTATTTAGTGAACTCAGTCAGAATTAGTGAGTTGTTTGAAACAGCTGTCCCTTGGTTTTGTACACGCAATTCCCTTTTGCCTTTAAAATCATTTATTATTTCCAGGCCTTCATTTCATTCAGCCCCTGCATTCATTCCCACAAGCCATTCATTCACTGCCATGTCTTACTCCACCATTCATTCACCATTTCCATTCAGTCCAGCACCATTCATCCTTCAGCTAAGAGAGTGAAAGTGAGAGAGAGAAAGAAAGAGAGAGAGAGGGGGGCGAGTGAAGGGGTGGGGGCAGTGCCCCCCACCCACACACATACTGTACGTGCTGGACAGCAGGACCCCCCTTGTTGGAAAATGAACACCCTGATCTGCCTCCCCACAGGCATCCCCTCTTCCCCTGCCCTGAACCCACCCTGTCCCCTGCTGGCCACTGTCCTTACCCAAACACACACTCTGCGACACTTTCTCATACACACACGCTGTACAAACACACACTGACACAGGATTAGATTTCAATAACGGACACACAAAACACTACACCAACAAAACACACACACACACACACACACACACACACACACACACACACACACACACACACACACACACACACACACACACACACACACACACACAAACACTACTGATTACTATACAGTAAGACAAAAATATCCAATGAAAATTGCTTCAAAACCACAACACTTGAAAAAGCACTTCACTTTCCCTGTCTGTGCTCCCTCCATCTCTCTCTCTCTCTCTTTTGCTCTGTTCTTTCCCCCTCTCTCTCTCTCTCTCCTACCTGATTGTCTACTTGTTTTCCCTGGCGACTCCCGGCTTCCGTTCCCAGGCTGGGAGGTGGGCCTGTGGCCACGGCACAAATACTTTCCAGCGCTGAAGGCCAGCAGAGGCTCCTCCTGTCCACACAGGCCTGCAGGAAGCCCTCCACTCCACTGCCACTAGCCCTGCCACCCGAAGACCAGTGTTCAACTTCTATTGCCATTATCACTACCACTAGCGCTGCCACTCTACTGCCATCAGCACAGCCACCCACTGTTGCTCCATTCCACTTCTACTGATACAAACACTGCCACTAATACTGCCACTGCTACTGCCTCTCTATTTCATTGTCACCACTTTTCACTAACACCAGCAATGCCTTTAGCACTACTACTGTTCTCCACTACATATCCACTGCCACTAGCATTACAATTCCACTGCTGCTAACACTACTGCTAGCACTACTCCATTCTACTGCCAGTGCCATTAATACTGCAAATCCACTTAACTGCTGCTAGATATTAGCACTACCACTCCACTCCAGTATCACAACCTCAAAAACTGCCACTCCACTGCTGTCAAGGTTATTGTTCACACTACCACTTCATTCCAGTACCACAGCCTTTAACACTACTGCCACTGACACTGCCTCTAGCACATCCATTCAATGCACTGCCATTCCCAAGCACTGCCACTCCACTGCCACTAGCACTGTCACTCCATTCTACATGACAGCACAGTGATCAACAGGCCCACAGACATGTACAAAACAAGACCTACAGCTTTAGAGCAAATGTTTGGACAGAGAAAGGGTAAAATATCATTTAAGATTGCATGCACTGCATTATGCAGAATCAATTAAATATAAAACAGGTTTTCAGATAAAAAATATATATTTTTGTGATTTTTTTTTACCACCACTCAAGTTGTTTTTGGTAGGTACTTGAGTCATTACTTCACTCAAATAAGAATACTTTTATTGAGTTGAGGTTTTAGGCTACTTTGTCCACTTGTGTTTATAAAGAACTGCCTGAGATTGCAAGACTCCTAGGAGTACATGAGGCCCTCTCTGAGACTGCTGGGTGAATTTCCCACTATTCTGCCAGTGGATTGCCACACACCATTCTGAGGTTAGATGTAGACAGAGAGGTGAACCTAACAAACAACCAACTGATCATCGGCCCACTGAGTTTTATATGAGCTGAGTGTAATAGTAATCCACACAGATTGCATAATGGCAGTGCGGCACTGATTTCCACATTTGGTGGGCTTTTACATTGGTCTAGTAATCACTTGCAGAGACTTAAAAGTTGTACGGCACACCGCTAAAGCTCAAAAGCAGCTGTGGTGGGCCAAATAAAAAGCCATGGAAGGATATGTTATTAGCCACTGGGAGGTTAACAGGCCTTGTACTGGTACTGGCTGCTGTGGAAAAGCTCAGACTGGAGCTTTTGATTCAGCGCTCAGGGCACGAAAGCCTGTGTGTTCACCATCAAGAAAGAAAGAGGTTTATTTACAAAACTAAAGCAGAAGCTTACACAATTTGTATTATATCAGAAGCAAAACAAACCATCTTTAGTCACTCTTTATTTGAAGTGTCTGTGATCTATGAGGCATCAGGCCTATTTCTTTAATGGATCACACAGTAACTTTGCTTGTTATAATAAGCATTTATTATTTAACTGAATTTGAAAGGAAAATGTAAATGGGGAGACCAGTAAACCAACACTAGCATGAAAAAGAAATATACAAGCAAAATAGAAATAAACCCCTTAAACTGCAGGCTTATTATTCAGTAACTGCTATGAATTAACTGCGATGAAATGAACTATGATGCAGTTATGAACGTGGACTAATGACGTGTAGCCATATGGTTTGAAGGTGTTAAACTAGAATTTCAGCAATCATTCATTTTTATGACCAGTTCCCATTTCTGTCATACTTCATTGGAAATGTGTTACATAACATTGACATGACTATACCTTAAACATGTCATGCCAGATGTCATATGCTATGATAAGGTGTCTTGCCAAATTTTGTTCAGTAAGATATCAGTGTCATGATACTATTGTCATCACATATTTCACTGTTTTTGTCATAGTGTCACATGACATAAGCTGTAACTGCTTAAATTCTTGTAATTACATTACATTAGAGACATATTGAGAATGCCATTTTATTTTATTATTATCTCTAAGAGAAGAATACTGCACAAAGTTCCTCTACATAGATTATCTGTGCAACTGTGAACAGCACAACACAAGCACAGGAAGCACCGTAAAGTTGGTGAGCAACCTGCAAAAGCATCAAATCATGCTAATATGAAATGAATGGATAAGAATCCCTGAACACCAGAGAACCCCAACATCACCTAAACAAACCAGACTTCGTTCAGGAACAGATCTGTAAGCTTTACATTTTACTCCTAAAGAAGGACGTTTCTGAACTGTTTCTATGATTTTCAAAAAACAACTGGCTGTGTCTTGGTCAAAGGCAGGGACACTCACAAGCCTTAAAAACTGTGTTTACTATGACTGGCTATTTTTCTAAATACATTACTGAAAATGACTACTGAGATTTCCACTGTACCATTGATGCAGATGTGTCTGGGATTTTACAGAGTAATACAGAAGACAAGTAAGGAATGACCCTCAGCAGGTAGCAAAAACAAGGGACTGAAAGAGTAAATATAAATCTGTAGTAATACAAGTATAACAAAGAAAGTGTAATAACAGAAAAATTACAGAATTACTACTGTACAGATGTCAAGATGATGTTTCGGACTTTAAAGCAAATTGGAAATGTATGATTGCATGGAACAACATCAGTTGTGCTTTGGACCCCTTCCGTGAGTGGATAAATGCGATGTTGGCGAGTGTGTTGAAAGAGTATTCAAAGCTAGGTCAAAACTTTGTGTAGGATGTGCCATCTGAAAAAGTAAATTATCTACTATTGTCATTGTATCATCAAAATAATGCTGATTTTGCATTTGAGACCTTCTTTTTCATCCTGTGCATGTGGCATTAATATGTAAAGATGTATGACATGGTCTGAAAAACTCCTGCAGCTTTTAAGTGTTTTTTTTCAGGTTTTACAGAGTAACTCGCAGCATGTTATAAGCAGGTAAAATTATTAAGGAGAATGGAAGGAGTAAATGTTAAGTAATAATGTAATGACGATAAAATAGTGAAGACAGTTAAAAGAACAACAATAAAAAATCAACTAAGAAACAACTAAAATAAATTAAAAGCTAAAGAAACTAAAGGCAAAATCAACTAAAACAGCTGCAAGTGGCAATGATTACAGAGTTTAAATAAATTAAATAAAAATATAAAATGGTTGAGTGCTGGTGCACTGTAAAAGCAGATTTTCCCAGTTCAGTAAAAGCTCTAAGCATTTAAAGGGTGATACAGTCACTGGAACCAGTTTGATCATTTTCATCATTCACAGTGAAAACTGACATTATGACAATGACAGCGTTACAATATTTTTAGCCTTCACTGGACAGTGAACCACCCCCCTTATTGAACTTCATGCTTATTTCAGAGGAATAATGTAGGAAAAACGACAGCCTTCTTTTTTTTACTCAAATATTAACTGTGCGGCGGTTCAATGATGCAGTATGTGTTATAAAAGGAAGCCTGCCGAGCTCTGCAGCTTTATTAAAAACTGACTAAACATAAGTTATATTATGACAGCACTATTCGTGAACAGAGTCCAGCACTAAAGGCAGCGCTGAGAAGTCATTCCAGAGAAGGTGTGAGTCAGAGGGGCGGGCTGAGATGCACTGAGGTCAGGGGCTGGTGGAGCTGTGATTGAATTAGAGTGGGTAAAGAGAGAGGGGCAGGCTCAAAGTCAGGACAGAAAGCTTTCTGTGCCCTGCCTGCAGACAGGAAACTACCAGCTTCACTCGCATTAAGCCTGCTTCCTCTCTTTCCACTCTCACCTCCCCACGACCCTCTGACCCAATGGCCTTCGTTCTGAATATGGCACTGATCCAACAAAGAGGCCTAGCAGAGATAATGCACACACAAACATGCTTTTTTTGAAGCAACTTTCATTATTCCACTGTAACTTTGTATAGTTTTATTCTACTGTACTACCCATCTGTGTTTATAAAGAGCTGCCCAAGTTTACAAAGCTGTATAAATATGCATACGCTGCCTGTCAAAAGTTTGGAGACACCTTACTTTTTAAAAAGTAAGTGGTCTTAGCTAGATAATGACCCAAAAGGTTGTGTGGGGGGTTTATCATGCCTAAACGTCCATATTTGTAGTAATGTTAATGCTGTTTATATAAAATGTGAATGAATAGTGTGACACTCAAATTCTAAATTTTTCTCCAATTCCAATAGACTTTACAGATGCACTTTTGTGCAGTGTCTATATTAACTGTGTTTTATGTGGCCATTCTTTCCTTCCAAATCTTTCCTTCCTCCGAGTTACTGACTGTCCACCGGTCCGGCCCAATACTGATGGATGTTCCACCCTCAAGTCCCCCTGTCCCCCTGATTGACCAGACTGAGGGAAGTTTCTGGAACGCAGCTTCTCCACTACAGATCACATCCAAATCTATATGAACTCTAATTGTTTCCACTGTTGATTATACACACCTGAATATATTAGAACTGCGTGGATGTAAAATTGACTTTTCAATGTTTAACTTATAAGTTGTCTGACCAGTGGTAGGATGGTCCCCCCTTTAGATGTGAGTCTTGGTCCTCCCGAGGTTTCTTCCTCCTCCTGCTCTGAGGGAGTTTTTCCTTGCCTCAGCGCTCACGGGGGTTCTGTATATTCTGTATATTCTGTATATTATGTTCAGTGTTTTGTCTGATTCTCTGTGCTGTGATTCCCATTTTTGTAAAGCTGCTTTGTGACAACATCAGTTGTAAAAAGCGTTATATAAATAAATTTGATTTGATTTGATTTGATTTGATTCTCAAGGATCCGTTTCAGAGAGACACAGGTCAGTTTCATGCCAGGAAGAGAGCTGGTGAGTCAGTTTGGGTCCGTGAGCTTCATCGCACTTGTGGTACAGGATAAACTGCCTGTAGAGATTTCACCTCAGTGACTATGACCCGTCTTGGATGAACGCATCTCACTTTCTACAGCACTAATAACCTCTTTACGACAGCATCAACATAATATTCATCAAGAAATCATTCAATTCATCAAGAATCACCAAACAAACATCAGTATGGGGCGCTAATAACTTCCCAACTCACCATGTTTTTGTAATTATGAAGAACAGGGAGATAAAGTTGTACCTCTCTGCATTTTGATTGAGGGTAATGTTGCAGCCTTTTATGCTGAAGAGCAGAGTTCAAACCCATGTCAGGATAGTTTTGCTGCCATGATAGAATAGTATAGTGACAGTAGCGGCTACATTATACTTATATCAAAATTTGCGTTCAGGTTACCCTTTTTCCTCCTCTGAAATGTCTGTGTGCATTTCTGGTAGCATCAAACTCCCTCTAGGAGAGTCTATTACCTCACAACTAACAGGACTTAAAGGATCTGCTGTTAACGTCTTGGTGCCAGATACAACAGGACACTTTTGGAGATCATGTAAAGGCCCTGTCTTGGAGGGTTGGCATTGTTGTTTTTGCAGCACATGGAGGACCAATCTATTACATTACATTACATTACATTACATTACATTTAGCAGACGCTTTTATCCAAAGCGACTTACAAATAATGTGGTACATAGAACAAACATAGTCAGGCCTTAAAGGAGGCCAAAGGGTAATAGCGGGTTACATTAGTGGTCATAACAATTTTGCTCATCAGTGTAGAATAGAATATTGGAGCTAACAAGTTCATAGAACATGAAGCTGAAAGTTTCAATATATGTGTATCAAGAAATGTTTGTTTTATGTTAACACAACCTTTGCATGTCCTTTATTATTTGAAGAACAACAGTGAGAACTAAAAAATGAAACAGAAGATTAAGTGCCTTAAAATCTTTGATGGCAAGGATACCTACACACACACACACACACACACACACACACACCCCAACACATACCAATCTAGCGCAGGCAGTAAAAGCAGTCCGTGTGGCACATACACACACATACACATGTGGAAAAAAACACTCACTCTTACACACACACACACACACACACACACACACACACACACACACACACACACACTTATGTGCACAACAAAATACATTTTCCCTTCTCTCAAAATGACACTTAAATCCGATTCAAAAACAATATGTTCTTTTCTGGCCCTGTGCTGGAATGTATTGCTGAAGCATTCAACAGACAGAGAGATCATGAATTAAAACGTCAATAGTCTATCCATATACAATGCAACTCCACCACTCCACTCTCTCTCCTCCTCCCCCCCAAACAAATTGTGGCTGTAATTTTTCTCTCTCCATGAGTTTTACGAGCGGTAATGTGAAGCACCTGTAGCCACAGAGAGGCTAGACTAGTGCAGCAGGAGTCTGTCTGTGAGCCGCTCCCACCCCTCCCCCCAACACAGACACACACAAACACACTCATAAGCACACAGGTGCTGTGTGCTTATGAAATGAAGCACTGCTACCATTTAATCAAACATTGTCTGCATCAGTGTCACTCAGATATGCCATGAGAAAAATGAAAGAGACAGAGCGATAGATAGATGGATAGCACATTCCCACAGTAATGCCATAGCTTGGAGGAAACTGGATCAGGTCACTGGTAATGTAATATTAATAAGACTAGTAGTTTTAGTTAAAAAGTGTAAAATTGTATAAAATAGTTCAAAAGTAAAAGTATAAGGGAGGAATTTATCACATCACTTAAGTGGCAAAATTCTTGTTTGATTAAAATGTATTGGCTTTTGTTTGCCCAGAAAACATCTTCTAACTATTGATTACATCCCCATGCACCAATAAAATTCACTAATAAAATCCTGTTCCTCTTCTTCCTCCTAGCTAGCTCCCAGACCCTGCCTGATATTGCACTGTTACTCGGAAATACATTGTGGTGCATTCTTGAAAAAAAGTTGTCACAAAGTGTTCTTTGAGTGAAGCCATAGTAGAATGACTTTATTTTGCAAATGTTCTTTAAACTTTAAAAAGGTTCTTCACCCTGGTGGTCTGAAAAAACATACAACAGTTCTGTAATAGAAATGATCCTTGGGACACACTCTCAGAAAAAGGGACAAATTGTCACTGGGATGGTACTCCTTATTACTGGGGTGGTACTCCTCATTACTGGGATGGTACTCCTCATTACTGGGGTGGTACGCCTCATTACTGGGATGGTACTCCTTATTACTGGAGTGGTACGCCTTATTACTGGGATGGTACTCCTCATTACTGGGGTGGTACGCCTCATTACTGGGGTGGTACCTTCAAAGGTACATGTTCAGTACTTTTAGTAAGGGGAACATAATTGTATCACATTTCACTGGAAATATTTTTTTTAAATTGTAGTGACTCCAAAAATCCTGCCTCGTCTGCAGCCTTTTATTTTATTGTTCCATTTTAAAAACATTAGGTTATAAAAGGTGCAAATTTGTATGTTCCCACAGGGAAAAACTTATTTAAGGTGCACAGTTGGACCTTAAAATAGTTGTTGTACCTTAACATTTACAATGTTTGAAAACAATGATTAAGAAAAATATACCTGCACAGTACCTTTATTTCTAAGAGTGCAGTGACTCTTGGGCCGGTCCCTGAGGATCCCAGATGGCCCACATTTTTGCTTGATCTAAACTTCCAACATCTAGGAATAAAGCAAAAATACAGATCATCTAGTGGTACCTAAGGCCTGATTTGATTATCACTGCTTTAGAGAACCTAAAGTGGTTCTGTTTTGCCATTGAATGAACTCTTTATTTGTGAGAGTATAGAAGGACATTGTGACTTCTGATTCACGTTGACTTTAAATGTATGAAAAAAAAACAATACAGTTTATATATCATCACTGTGGTTGCAAAACATTTGAAATCTTCAAAATGATAACTTTATAGGGAAAAATATATTTGAGTAAATTTGGAAATATATATTATATATATTATATAATATATTATATGTTTTTTTTTAATGGTGTAGCAAAAAGAAAAACCAAACAAAAACAATGATGTTACAAGAGTTCAATATAACAATATAATATGACAATGTGTAAAATTAAATGTTAACTGTGAGTTCATTAAATGATTATGAGACTGATTTATAACAAACAAACTTAAACACTTTAGCCTTCCAGTCTGTCCATATAAATATGATCATGCCAATAAAGTTTTTTAAAATAACTTGAGAGAGAGAGAGAGCTGACTCATGCACAGCTGTTTTATGTGTGGGTGGCCAGTTACCTGCCCTTGCAGCTGGTTGTGTAAGTGCTTGAGGGAACTGGGTTGGCATGCTGTACTAAGCCAGAGTGACATGACCATGACGCCAGGGAGAAAAAACACAAAATGTAGATTTCCACTCAGCTCTTATCACTGCCACCTCCTAATAAATAGAGAAACTGCACTTCTGCAAGCTCTCCATGGCCAATAAGATAACGTCAGCGAGCGAGGAAGTCAAGGTCTGATAACCATCTCCATATGAATTAAACACTTTAACACAGGCTTGTGTACTAATAAGAACCATTACCATGCTAACTCTTGCTAGTCTACATTTATAAATGTCTGCAGCAAATGATTTGAGCTTGTGTTAAACCAGTAATGTGAAATGTAATTGCTATGGGGTGGTTTTTATTGTGCTGTAATAATCTGTAATAATCAGTTGTTCCACACATAATTGGTATTCAAGCATATGTTTGCAGCCTCACTAAAACTATCTATTAGTCGCTGTGCTGTGTTCCAGCATGTTTTTGTCCACCTTTCAAAGGGAAATGGAAAAAGTCTCTCCATACCGTATTACTCTGGCTGTTAATATGCTGGTGGATGAGTAAACACGACCACATGAACCACCTTACCACTTATTTCACAAATCACACACCACTTACTTTAAATGGGGGGTGTGATTCCTTTCATCTTGTGGAGTGTGTCTACAAATGTGCTATATTAAGGCCACATGCAACACGCGGTGCTGCTCTCGCAGTAAAAACAGGGCTTTATTAAAGCCAAGCCCAGGGCTCGAACCCCAGTTAGATAGGGTTTCAGGGTCAGGATCTTTCCATTAGCCACATGGCACACTCGCTGTTAGGCTAGTCCCAGGCACACAGTTCACCTCAGATATGCTAGACACATGCACAGGGGTGGAATGCTATGGAATACAAGTAGAATTTGTGTCCTTCACAAATTTGGCACCCCTGGTTAACATGAGCAAAACGGGCCATAAAAAATGCTCTTTGTTGTGTTTGCTTTTGATCTTCCATTCAAAATTTTAACAACAATCTAACCTTTATTTGAAATACAATGATTGAAAGAAACAAACCCATAATGAAATAAGTAGATTTTCTCAAATCTATTACTTTCTGCAGTCTTCTTCAGTCTTCAGACTGGAGAGCACATGGCAAAGGATCTGAGTCTACTCTTCAGCTCATTTCACAGGTAAGGTGACTGGGGTGGTCATGCAAAACCTTGAATCTGTGGTCAGTGAACCATTTTTGTGTTGATCTTGAGGTGTGTTTTGGGTGATGTTTGATCCAATCATGGTCAATTTAGGCTTCCTGTCTGAGGCACGTTATGATTTAATCTGCTGGTACTTGATGGAGTCTAAGAAACCATGTATTTGAACAAGTTGTCCTGCCCTGCAACATTAAAGATCCATGACCATACTTCACAAAAGGAAGGAGGTACTTTTCAGAATGTTTTCTTAGTGCCTACGTGAAACCAACCCATGCATTGTCAAAAAGCTCTACCTTGATCTGGCCAAAGAACACAGTCACATTGAAAGTTTCAATAACTCTGGCAAACTGTAGATGGAGTTTACATGTTCTTGACAGCAGAGGCTCTCTTCTAGCAACACTCTCCAAAACTTGTGGTTATGTACACTCTATAAAAAGACTCTATAAATAAAGCTTCTTTAGTAAAGAATATAGTATAGAATCATGAACACTCAGTGAACCTTTTGCATGATTAAAGTGTTCTTTGCATTATAAAAGAGTTTTTCAGATTGATGGAGAATGCATTGTTTATGGTTCTATATAGAACCTTTTTAAAAAGGACTCTATATAGCACCAAAAAGCATTATTCTAGCAATAGAAGAATGCTTTTTGGTGCTATACAGAACCCTTTAGAAAACAGAAATTAACTACCCCTATTCAGTCCAAGTTTTGTAAAGACAATATTCAGAATAGTTACATTATACATACAAGAAGTGAATGGCTTCTTCAAAAAACACTGCTAAAGTTGCTGCTAAAGCCTGAGTAGACTGATAAACTAATGTGATGAGCCAGTTATTAATCTCAACATAACTAAACTCGTTTGAAGGATGATGGAACTGAACAGTCAGCTCAGCAGTGGATGTGTTCATGAGTGATACACTGTGATCAGTGTTGTACTTAGCTCATGTATGCTTTATACTTATTTTTACTTATAAAATCAATAAAACATGCCATTTAACCAGAGGCACCCAAACTTTCACATCTTTTTACTTCTGTGTCATGTTGTTAGAAACTAAGATGCTCTCACTGAAGGGTCTGAAGGTCCAGTAGTAGGTCCAACAGTATTCAGGTCTACTGGCAATAATCACATGCAGTGCAACTTTAACCACAATTCATGCTGCGAATGTTCTTATAAACATCTAACATGTTTGGTACAGCATAACAATTTATTTGTGATTTGTTGGATGTTTGTGTGACTCTCGTTTTATTTTTTTTCACCCAATACCTGTTAATTTCTCCCACATTGCAGCAATTGGAGCAACTGGAGCACTCATGTCTTGGCTACACACAGGTGAGTTACACAAACATCTCACCAATCACAAATAAATCTTTATGCATGTGTGCAAGGGTCCAGTAGCAGCTTGTTATGATGCAGTGGGGGAGATAAACAGGTTAAATAGTTAAGAATGTGGAGTGTTCTGTCAGAATACAGAGACCAGGATCTTCAAAGAAAGTTAAGAGTAAAAACAACAGCTCGGCAATATCATTGCTGAGTCATTTTTTCCACCATGACCTCCCTCTAAGGGAGAAAGAACTGGCCAACTTATGGATTAGTGATGTAATAAGCTGGCTGTTTTACGTTTTTTTGTTATGGCAAATGAAAAACACACTATATAATCGCTGTTGTCAGAAGAAAACCTCGTATCTCAATTTTTGAAGTTTTTCAGTTTTTCACATAATTTGAAAATGCCTGGTATCCTTTACATTGTGCATAAATTTAATGATGAGTGCACAAAAAAGAATTGGCCCAAAATGACTTGGAAAAAAGTCTGGTTCCATTTACTTGCATTAAGGGTAAAGTAGTTTTTTCCCCTTTCCTTTAAAGTTACTATTTTGGAGACACAAAGTTTTTTCTTCTGACAACAGTGTTATCCAAATGTTTGTGCACACCTGCTCATCCAACGTTTCTTCTGAAATCAAAGGCAGTAATAGTGAGTTAGTCCCCCCTACTCTTCTGGGAAGAATTTATACTAGATATCGTAATATTGCCATGAGGATTTGCCATTTGATTGCATTCAGCTACAAGAGCATCAGTGAGGGCAGGTATTGTTGTTGGATGATTAATTGTGCATAATAAACACCACCCCAACTTCATACCTCTCTAACCAATGCTTAACATTGAGCATGGCCACCATAGACTTATGTATGACCGCCCCAGAGCATTTCCTCCGATTGTCAGTGCTTTTCTGTGGAGATTACGCAAGCTGTGAGGGCACACTTGAACACTTCAAAGAAGCTAAATAGTGTAGAAGCTAAATAGAACCTATGACGCACTCACCGAAGATTCATCAATATTCAGAAAAACGTGTTGCCATTAATGTTCATCTAAATTCATAGTGCAAAAGTTCTTTCTCTACATCTGAGTTGTTTAGTACAGCATGATCTAGAGCCAAATGCAGAAAGAATTGTGAGATGTTTATTTGACTCTTTTCTTTGCATGGACTAGGCAGCATTTTCACAAGGCTCCAATTTCTGTATTCAGTACTGTCGTGTACTGAACATGTATCAGGAAAAATGGTTCACAGTGAGGAGTGTTACCTCAGAATACAGTGAGAAATATGAAAAGATCTTCAAAGAAAGTTAAGCACAGACACAGCAACACAATAATATGATTGCAGAAATATGCAGTGGTTTGCTGTTTTTAAATTTATAGAAACAGTTTGTCTGGACAAACACGATGCAAAATAATGTTTTGTTCAGTAGACCATAAATAATTTAAGTGATAAGTAAAAACCAATCACAGGTCATGATATAAATTGTGCTGAAATGCACATCATTACTATGGAAACAAAATCAGCTGTCACCTGGGATAACATAGCAACACCTTAACAACCCTCTGGATAACACAACAATGGCCTGGCAACACCTTAGCAACCTGGGGTTCAGATTTAAAGCATTCATTCAAAGCAACTTACAATTTGTATAGTTCACATAGAGTTAGGAGTCTTGCCCAAGTAATTGCTTTGGCAAACCCCAGACTGCAGCATGACGTGCAAAGACATTACCCACTACATTATACCAACTCACTGCACCAATATACCAACTCACTGCACCATAACATGGCAAAGGACTTTACCAAAGCAACACCTTAGCAACCACCTAGCTTTCCATAGCAACAGCTAAGCAACACCTTAGCAACCACTTAAGATACCACAGCCATGGCCTAACAACACCTTAAAAACTACCTGTTTTAGGTAGTCATGTCATTGCTGTCATATTTTTTGTCACCTTTTAACTCTCAATTTTCATTCTTTTAAACCACAAAAAATAGTTGCTCTGTACACTGTGTGAACAAAAATAAACTCACCAAAATAAACTGATAAAAATGACAAAAAATTTTATTTCAATTCATTTAAACTTATTTAGTCAATCTTTTTATGCTTAGTGTCTTGGATGAATGTACTTCTGAGTGCTAAAAAAGAACAAGTCATTTTGATTTACTCTTGTGGAGAACCATGCTGGAAGATGCTGACGTCAAGTGCAAATTTATTTTTATTCATGCTTTTTCATTTACCTTGTTTGAAAAAAAGCCCACTGCCCTTCACATTGTGTAAACCTTTCATGATAATGGGACTGATAGAAATAGTCAAACATTACTAATAAGTTGTTTAATTATTGTTTATAAACTCAAAATGGGATCATGTGGGGTAACTGTTGGAGGCACTGTCTTGATCTGGTCATGACCCTCTAACTTACAGTAGAGGCCTCTCTTACACTGAATTCACACATAATGTTTATTCAGCCACAAATCACACATGGTTTTCTAAGTGATCGCCTTTAATTACTTCTTTTGCTAAATGAGCACTTGAACACCCATTTAATTGTGCTAATTAAAGCATGTCTATTGATTGACTGTGCAATCTCAGCGAGGGTATAATTGCAGTGAGAAGGAGTGGGACCACAGCTATGCTGCAAAGTTATAACCTAAAACAGACACAGGCAATTAGCGCAGAATGAAGTGCAGAAGCATTCGGGCACTGGAGCTCGTCCAGCTCACTGAGAAATGGCTCGACCTCACTGCTGGCACATTCCAGCTCGCTCGCAGCCAGAGACGTGTGGGTGAGTGTGTATGTCTGTGTGTGTGTGTGTGTGTGTCACAGTGTAATTGAGGGGGAATGATGGGCAGATGTGATGAAAAGACATGAATAATTTATACATACCTAACCATTCTCTCCAAGACTTCATCTCTCCTAGTCAGGGAGAAAGAACAGGTCAGCTTCTGCAGAAACACAATCAGAAAATTCTTTTAACAGTCCAAACCGTACAAATTGTACGAATTTGCATGTAGGGTCAGACTTCAGTTTTTGGCTCTAACAGCTACATCATTTACAAATTAGTTTCATAGCAGTTACTGAATAATAAATAGCTTTATTACTGAATAGTAAGTCTAACTAAATAATAAGAATAGAGTAAAAGGGTATAAATATTATTGAGCCTCAATCACCATCTTCCAAAAACCCTTCCTAAAAAGATTCTTGACATTGACCAGTGTTTTCTTATTTGGGATTTGTTCTAAGGTAAGAACAGAATCCATGCACGCTAAAGAGCACAAAGATGAAACAATTCTGTGGTTTAAGAACACATCATGAATCTGACATAGACTTTTTCTTAGGACCTTTCTCAAGACCAAATTTAAGAAATCAGTGAATAAGGCCCATTCTTCATACAACAGTGCCAACAGTACAAGCTGATTGGTTGAGAAATGTTGTAGCCACACTTTTATTTGTGATAACAGCACATTTGTTCTATATAACAACTCTATAATTCCATGGAGCACTAGTTGTTTTCTGTTTTACCACATGCAAAAATTATTGAACACTTTAGATCATTTCTAGAAGACAGTATTTCACCTGCATCCAATTTGTGTGAAAGCAGGACTGCATTAAATTCTAAACCTGTCCTTGCCCCTAAGCCTATGCAAGCTTTCAGTCAGCAGCTGTGAATGCAGATCAACTAAACAAACTGGAATTAGCCAAAAATCAACAGAATGCAATTCAGCAAAGATGGGCTGGGGCTGCAAAATTATTTGCAGATTGGCTGGAACAAAACAACATTCAGGTTAATGCGGAAAGTACTGAAGTAAAGCTGAGTTAAACCTGAGATTGCAACAGTGTTACAGTGCTTGTACAATGGATGCTGCACATTTGACATAATATTCAGGGATTCTAAGTTTTGTTTTGACTCAGTAGCCATGTCAACATAATGTTCCTCTGTCTGTTGCATAGCAATGAGAGACTCACAATGCACAATGGTATATATGCAGTTGATATAGGCACCTACTATGTTCATGAAAAATGCACTGGAGAGATTGTAGTGCCCTCAGCACCATTTGGGGATTCCATTTCATGATTTGGACACTCGGAGGAAACTGGCTGACATAGCCAAAAGTGCCCTGAAATGCAAACAGGGATCCACAGGCTTGGTAATGATTAGCTGCACTGTAAGGCAATTCAGTACTGAGCAAAATTATACAGTTAGTATAACAAACAGACAAAAAAAACTCAACTCAGATTGGCTCTGACCTAAAATTAACCACTATTTGCAGTTTATGTCAGTACTGAGTATGTTGGCCATGTTCCTTTTAGTATCCAAATCATAAAAAAAACACATTCCAGAGTGAGTTTCAGGGCACTCTAGTCTCCCACAGTGCACTCATAATGTTTTTATGTTACTACTGTGTCTACAGTTGTGAATTAGAAGCCAGCTTCAGCTTTGCATAAGCAACTAAAGTTGGATTGTTTATATGACTGGTGGATACTGATGTAGGTTGATGATGACCACATAGTGCACTACAAATGAATAGGGATCTATTTTACTTACAGCTACGTCATTGGAACTAACTGTTGTATAATACACGATGCAACTGATCACTTTCTGCCTTGGGTACTGCAGCCAATCTTGGTTGAATGTAACTTTACTTTAATACTACTACTTTGAATAATATCTGAAACAGAAAAAACAAAATCTTTAAAAATCTGCTGTCCTGGAGATTTTTTATGTTGCCATGGCAATGCCACTGTTCACTGTGTGAAATGCCCACACAGTCCTAATCAGGCAGAGAACTTGAGTTTTTCTAATGTTTAAGTCCTTTTGGATTACACTTTAAGATTTTTTCTAAGCTGACTTTGGTTAATGATAATTAAGTGACATGTTTTTTCAATCATTGAGATATTTTTTAATATTTACTCTCTTTGATAGACATACATGCAGCAAAGTTTTTATTTATAACTGGGACAATAGTCTTCAGCTGGTTTGGCTTCGGAGCTGTTTGAGAAACTCCCTACATACATGATACAAACTTCACCTCTCTATCTCTCTATCTCTCTCTCTCTCGCTCTCTCTCTCTCTCTCTCTCTCTCTCTTGCTATCTCTCTAGTCAAAGGCTCACCTGAGCTAGGCCCTCAGGTGTGTGTGACTGTATCTTTCTCTCTCTTGGTGCTAATAAAAGCTCTCATCTGATCCCCATCCAAACAGCAGCAAGTTCAGTCAGTGAATTTAACCCTGGAGGAAACCCGGGCTTCCTTTGAAATACAAATGAACAGGTATATTCAAGCTGTACATACACTTGCGTCTCCGTTCATTCATGCTCTATCACACAGGCACTCACACTGGGGGGCATTTGAGGAAGAGAAAGACAAAAAAGAGAATTTAAGAGGGAGAGAGCTTTTGGAAATCATAAATTAATCATACCTGGCAGAAACATAAAAAAGGTTATTAATGGCCATAATTTGTCCCAGTGGTTTGAAATTCCAAATCGATCCAGAGCCTCTAGCAAACTTCTTTAATATTCTGCGCTAGCGGGGCTGCCAGCACACATGCATAAACTGCACTCCAATGAGCATGAAGGTGTGTATCAGCGGCCGATCAGATATGAAAGCGATACATGCACGCACCTGTTTGTTTTACAAAAACACTTAAATCACCAATGAGTGCACATCACTGGATCTTTGAGGTTAATAGAGATATCATCTATGCCTGCGAGGAAAATCCCAGAGCTGTCGTTTGGGATGTCCCAAATTTTTCTTTCTCTCTGATTCTCCGCTCATCCGTCCAGGTCCGTTTGTTTAGGACCTCTTCTGATTAGGGATGGGCCGGTTACAGGGTATAGTGATACACCGCAGGATGAAGATCAATGATAATTAGGCAGTTTCAAACTCTAATACTTCTGAAAACTGTTTGTCAACTTACTTTTAAAAAGTCATGTTGGAAGTAAATAGCTACATCTACAGTCTCCATGCAGAGCGCGTAATGCGCAATGCATGATCACATAGCTTTAATTTTAAGCAATAAACAGCGGTAGTGCTGGTAATAATTCATCTTTATTTAAATATATCATTGCTATTTGGTGTTAAAAAGATATCGGAGCAGAAAGAGTGTCTATTTCCAGTTTTTCTCAGTTGTTTGAACACTTTTGCCCATCCAGAGGTCATTTTTTAAAAACGGCTAACACACATCAATTTGAACTTACTCAGCCTTCATTAGTGCCGTATGTCCGTGTTGTACTGTCTGCTGATACTGTACAGTAAACAGTTTTAGAACGTGTCAGAGTTTAAGAATATTACAGACACTGTTCTTGTCTTATGGATAGTTCTACATTTCCAATCAACCAAAAAGAGATTTATCCCAACATATTCAGAAACAAGCTATTTTCTTGCTTCTTTCATTTTTCCATACTTTTGCAAAACAACTTAGTGCCAAAAGATGATGCAGGTCTTCAGGCCTGATTATTTGTCAGTAGAATGCTACATCATGGCAGAGGGTCCCAAACAGTAGGCCATGGCATATATACCGTACTGAACTGAAATTTCCCATAAGTAATTTTCCAGAAGGTAGAAGGAGGCCCAACCTAAATCAAAGTCAACAAACTGTGGCATCCAATGTGCAGTTAAAAGAACCCTCAAACATCTCAGTAGGTAAGTCAGCAATTGTATATAGTCTTTGCATAGAAAGACCATACCTCTGCTGAAAAACGCTCATCTCCAGCCTCCTGTTTGGTATTCACACCTTTTTCATGAAAGAAAAAAATCCAAAAGCAGAAAGAAATGTTACTGAACATCTCAAGTGAAATTACTATTTTAAAATGTGTGGTGGAGGGGGTATGGAGTTAATTGAAATACACATTGTTCATTGTTTACAATCTCAATAAGTTGCCATTGTGTTAAACACCTTAATACGACGGTGTTACATTTTACCTACTCCTAAATCTGATTCATCAGTCATCAAATTACAATTTCTTTTATCCATGCTTACTGTCAGCAATTAATGACAACTGATGGGTGAGTTAATGATGCACTATGTAGTTACAAAGCGGGCTGAAGGTACAGTATATTTAACTGTGAGAGCTATCACTGTGTTTTGCAGTGGTGGACAAAGTACACAAACCATGTACTTGAGTTAAAGTAGAGATACTCAAGGTAAAATATTACTCCAGTAAATGTAGAAAAGTACTTCCTCCCTTTAGACCTCCACTTGAATAAAAGTATTTGCCTTCAAATGTACTTAAGTATCGAAAGTAAAAGTACTAACAGATTAATTATGGCTCTAATGTCCTATTTTAATTTTTATAGTAAGACTCTTGCTTCATTAACTCATTTTAGTGAAATACTCCAGTGTCAATCTATTACCAATCTATTAATAGAATGTTATTAATTAGTCTGACACTGATGTCTATTAAAATTATCATAAGCACAAAACACTGAAGGCAAACAGTTTCCATTAGGGAGAACCAAGTGGCTCTGAAATCACTTT
This sequence comes from Pygocentrus nattereri, assembly GCF_015220715.1. NCBI lineage: Eukaryota > Metazoa > Chordata > Actinopteri > Characiformes > Serrasalmidae > Pygocentrus > Pygocentrus nattereri. The sequence goes on along the minus strand of NC_051227.1, from coordinate 31,799,884 downwards.
TTACTGAAACAAGCAAAGATTCAGTTAAAGAGTTATTTGCAACTTAGTTACAAGTTTAGGTCTAGTAGAAACTTGCTTTAAATACATGAATGAGTTTTCTTTTACTATATTGCATCTGTAGGTCTCTGTTCATAAACATAAACTAGCCAAAACAAATTTACTAAAAAATAAAAGTGTTTGTAAAATTAAAATAAAAAGAAAAAAGACACGTCAGTCATGACTGCATATGTACATATTTCTATATTGTGGTGTATTTACACAAAGTTAGGTTAGTTCCATCATTTATGTTGAATTGACACTCCCAAAATTTACACTGCTGCACTGATGTTGAACTGTGTGCTGCTCTGGGTCAGCATGAATTAACAGGTCAAAACAAGCTCAAAACAAAGTGTGTGCTGTGCCCTGATTTGGTGTTCTTGCTTTGTGCTTCTTTCGTTTTGACATGTTATGCTTTAATACACACATAAACCAAATAGAACAACAGATTTCACATAATGCAGTGACTTTGAAATGTAGTGGAGTGAAAGTAAAAAGTCACCTGAAATGGAAGTACTTACACAAAAAACTACTTTAGTACAATAATGAATTACATCTACTTAATTACTGTCCACCACTGGTGTTTTGCACAACAATTCAATGAACAGTCATATTACAATTTTCCTTGCTTGCTTGCACACATTTTAGGACACAGTGTCTCTGCTTCTGATTGCTCACACACACACACTCACAAACACTTGATTTAGCTCATTTTAAAGCCTCTGGCTGTGTAAAATACACCTAAAATAACACATTTACATGAAAAATTCAAGTCCATCTATTATATGAATTTTATGGATTTATGAATTCATAATCATGTGACTCTGTTTTTGGACTAAAGAAAACGAGGACATGCAGACTAGAGACAATGAAAATAAATGTTACTATACATTTACTGAATTATTCATCAATGGCTTTATTATCTGTGCATTTTTAGTGTTAAAAAAAAAAATAAAAAAGTGATTCAAAGTACACAGTGTCTGATGCTGTTGCCTCTTCTACCTTGATTGAGTGCCACTGCTCGCCAGCCTTCTGGAACGGCTTGACCACCTGTGTGCAGTCCTCACCCTCAGATGCTGCTGCTGCTACATAATCATAAACTAATCGAATTAGCCACTGTTTCTCTCCACTTTGTACTGTAATACTTTATACTAACAATGCTATCCAGTGTTGACCAGAGGAGGATGGGTTCCCCTTCTGAGTCTTGGTTCCTCTCAAGGTTGCTTCCTCTTTTAGGGAGTTTTTCCTTGCCACTGTCACACTGGCTTGCTCATGCGGGCTTGGACCTGGATCTTTCTTTTTCTTTCTGTAATATTGATTGTTCTGTAAAGCTGCTTTGCTATATAAATAAACTTGCTTGTTTGCATGCTCATTTTAAGCATTTACATGTTGTTTGTAAGAATAATAAAAAAATAAAAAAATAAATTAATACATACATACAGGCATACATACATACATACATACGTACATACATACATACATACATACATGCATAACATACATACATACAGACATACATACACACATGCACACATATATCTTTACATACATACATACATACATACAGACATACATACATACATACATACATACATACATACATACATACATATGTATGTACATACATGCATAACATACATACAGACATACACACATACATAAATACCATACATACATACATACTGTACATACATACAAACTGTACATACATACATACATACAGCTAACTGCAGGATCCTATCTCTCATCGCCATGTGGTCACAAAAAAGTGATCTATGTTGCATACAGTGTGCTGTCTGGCCAAACAGTGTTCCTAAACATTTCTAGAAACTTCTAGAATGTGTTCTCCAGTTTTGGCCATATCTGACTCTGATGTTCTTCAATGTATCCTCTAAAGCGTGGATTGTGTTAAGTGGTGAGTATGGTGGAAGAAGTAGCTCTGGAATGAATCTTGAATGACTTCAAATAGGTATCACAGACCCAACACAGTCCAGAGACATCTACCGTTCTGTGCCTACACTCCACTTCTTCTCTTGTTCTTTTAGTTTTCTTTATCATACAGCAGGCACCAGTGCACAACCTGTATCTGCTGTTTTTTATTCATGCGTCTGTTGCTGTTTTGAAGCTCATTGGCTGAAAGATGGCAAGTGTAGCCAGTCAGTACAAAACATTACTGTTACATAAGACTTCATAAAGTAAACCAGTATACATGCTTTGTATGTCATCAGACGTGTGTATCTGTCTCATCCTATTTGCTTTAATTCATTCTATATTTTGATTTCTATGGAAAATGACATTTTGACTTTATTTTTTCCTTGTTCTGTCACTGATACAGGAGAGTTGTGAAAAGTCCTGGAATGGTTGTACCGCTGTGCTCAAAGATCTTATGCACTTTCTGCCTTTATCTTCGAAAAAATGTCATGATGGATTATAGTGAGATTTGTGATAAGTGTATAGTGTTGTGCAAAACATTTGTAAGCAGTTCATAATGAGAGATATGCAGTGGAATGTGTTTATAGTTCTGATACACCTGAACTTCAGTTGCATTCCAGGGTGCAATTACAGTCTGTGAGCAATTGAGAAAAATGTGCAATTGTTTGTAAAAGTTTAAGAAATGTGATTGAGAAATGTGATTGAGAGTAATGAGAGTGGGTTAACACAATTGCAAAAGGACATTTATTCTTTGCTAAGACAGTGTTGAATATCAAGTTTTGTTAAATTTGTTTTAGCAGAGAAAAACTGTAATACATGTGATGAAATGATTTCATGGTATAGTCCTGTTTTCTAAACATTTTCACAGCAAAACCCTGTATCTCTGAATGCTGTAAGAAACACTTCTTAAATGATAACTTTGCAGAAGTTCAAATATTCTTAACCCTTTCAATGGGAATTTTGTATTACTCACCTCTATAATAAAGGGAGATTCCACAGATTTTTCAGAACATCTACATAATTAAGTCTTCAAGATGTAAATTAAGTCATTCAGGGTGTTTTGGTGTCAAACCCTCCATTCTATATACTGAAAAATATTTAACATGACTAATTGTGTCAAGTAATAATGTCACTTAGGATGTGAATGGGATTTTGGATCTGGGATTTTGTAAGTATTCTAAGTCATTTTGGACTATGTGCATTGGTTCAATATGAACTGTTCATATATGTGAAAGGCAGCTTATATATAAAGTTAAGCGATTTCGTTATGACAGAGTTCGCTGCTCTGGGCTGTCTGAATGCCCACCCATGCTTCTAAACATACACAGACAAGCTGCCAGCCTGGCTGACAGTAACCCTAGGGAGTAGGGTGATGTGTTATGACTCCTCTGGCTATATGACTAAACAGTGGGAGGGGCCTGATCAGAAGACTGATGGCTCACCCACAGCGGATGACACACTCAGTGCCAACAGGAACAACTCACATGCTCATAGTTCTCTCTATGTGTCTTTGTCTCTGTACACATGGAGGAGGGCCCTGTTCATTGTTTCCTAATGTTTGTCAATATTTCTAAGTAACATCTGAACATGTGAAATGACACTTAACCTTGTTTCATTACTCAGTTCATTTTACATGAAAGCTTGCTCTTCTACAGCTGTCATTGTCATTTAACTCAATTCCGCATAAGGCAGGTTAGCTAGTGAGTGGCCAGAGGATAAATAACAGATTTCATAAAGTGGGTTAAGTGTGCTTATGAGTACAGTGTGGTGTCAATTTACACATATAGACATTAAGGACAGAGTCAAGTGCCACCGTATTCTGAAGCAAAGCTATTCCTCTGGCCACCCCACATAACAATAAAGCAGTATGATCAGAATAAAGTTGTCTTGCCACACTAATCATAATCATAAATGATTATGATCATACTAATAATAAATGAATCGGGTATATATTTTATTACAAAAATAAGTTAAGAGAGTTCCATCACTTTCTACAACTGAGCATTAGAAATAGGGTACTAAATGTGACCATTGCAAGAGCCCTGTGTGGCAGGGCGGAAGCATGACGCCCAACTACACATGTCACTGTTCAAGCAACTTCCTGCAAGATCATTTTGAAATGTTAAAAATAGTAAAAGTATTGTTAGGTGCCTTGCCCAAGGTCTCTTTTTGGTATAGGGTAGGGTGCTTACCCAGGGTGGGGGATTGAACCGCAGTCTAGAGTGTAGAAGAAAGAGTTGTTACCCACTACACACTACACCCACTACACTACAGCAAACACTATCTATTATATTCTATCTATATTAAGAAGCAAAGCATTTACAGGTTTGATCCGCAGTATCGATTTTAGAGATGGCACATCAATTTGAGACTAATATCAGCATAAAGTGCTAAATCAGGTATAAAAGGAATGATTTCAATGAAATTATGTAACAAATCTAGCATGAAATATCAAAGTTGGGTTTGAGTATCTTGAGCATGACAGATTTAAATCAGGGGTGCACAACTCCGGTCCTGGAGGGCCGGTGTCCAGCACAGCTTGGACTTAACTGCCAGGTTTAGTGGGTGTGTTGAGGAGGGAAACCTCCAAACTGTGCTGGGCAGTGGCCCTCCAGGACCAGAGTTGTGCACCTGTTTTAGATGCTCATTTTAAGTGAAGTGTTTCAATTAAAAATAGCTCATTTTAAAGCATAATGGTTCAAAATGCACTATTTTATAGCAGATAGTGATATAGCAGCAGATCTGTATCAGTATCAGCCAAGGTGGCTTTAGTGTCTTTGTAGTATACAGGAAAAAAGTTTAAAAGTGGTATCATGCTATATCTCATTAACTTAATAACTTCCTGCTATGTTGTGCTTTGGATGCTGGTTTGCTGGGGAACCAGCATGACCATTCTGGGTGACCAGCACTAGACCAATAAGGAATTCATGTTGTTTTTTCTGCAGGATTGTGGAAATAAATACATGATTTTGGTAGTTTTCTTATAAAATGGATCGTAATACTAAATCGATGTTAAATTAGCCTAAAATGAAATTAATGTTAGTTTAACTGTCAGGTAACCACACAAATGTACTGTGTCAAGAAAATCTAATTTTATTGATCTCAGTGGCTACATTTTGTTAGTGAAAAAAGTAATGTTAACTACTTATTATTTCACTTATGTGAAACAACAAAAATAACTGAATTACTTTTTACTGCACATGCTGGAGTCATTTTGATGCACTGAAAAAACCAACCACCACATTGTGGCCCCCCTGAGATACACCTGTCCTTCAGGACCCTAGTGATCCTCTCAGCTGGTGAAACTTGTGATATTTTCCAGGGCAGCAATGGTAAGAGATGGCAGAGTGTGGCAGTGATATGTGAAGCCTTGAGAGCTGGGGAGGGCGGCTCACAATGGAAAGTGATCCTCCATCCGTTTTATAGCTTTTTCTTATGCCCCTACAGCAGAGAAAGAAAAGGAGAAAGGACCCTCTCTCTCTCTTTTTTTCAGATTCACATAAAGTTTGAGATATTTGATGATTTATAGGGAGAGGAAGAGAGGACGAGAGAGAGGGAGAGAGAGAGAGGGCGAGAGGGAGGGGGGTGGTGGCAGGGGGGTTTAAACATGATGCAAACCATTTGGAGAGGGGAGTGGAGGCTGCCAGCACAGCCTGCTCTGTTTAAACTGGAGAGGAAGTGACCGTATATACAGCATGCCAGCAACCCCGCTCTCCCCTTGCTCACACACACACACACACACACACACACACACACACACACATGCACACACACGCATTATCGTCGAGGTCAGTCCCTGGCCATTGGCTGCAGAGTGTGTTTGTTATTGTAATATTATGTTTCTTTACATCACCATCCCGGCCACCGTCACCATTATTATCATTATTCCTATTATTACAATCTACGAGGCTCAGGGGCAGACAGCAGGGGCAAGAAGAAAGGCGGCCGGAGGAGGAGAGAGAGGAAAAAAGATGGCCTGAAGAATGAAAGGCAGAGCGGAGAGGGAGGATGAGAGGTCAGTGTTTTCCCTCAACACCCCAACATGACTTAATCTCATTGCACTTCTGAACGGAACCTTCCCAGGGCCACAGGCCCACCACACCAAGAGAGGAGAGAGGAGCAGGAGGAGAACGAGGAGAAGGAGGAGAGAAAGAGTTGGATGAGGAGGAGAAGGGCTCCATTTGACCACAACTGTAATCCAGAGTGACCACTACTGCCTCCTCATGACTTCCGCACGACATGGCACACTCTATGTCAGTTGGTAGGAGCACCTTAAAAAAGAACAAGAAGAACAGGAGGAGAAAGAGGAGAAAGAAGAGAGAGATGGGTAAGTAGAAGAATAGCTCTGTTTGACCTCAGCTGAAGTGCAAATTGACCTCTATTGCCTTCTCATGACACATGTGCCACACCACATTCTTAATGTCTGTTGGTGAAAGCATTGTAAGAAAGTACCAAGCATAAGAAAATGAGCACTATGAGGGAGAAAGAGGAGAAAGAGGAGAGAAAGTGATATGGATTAAGAGAACATCTTTATCTGACCACAGTTGAAGTCCACTGAAGTCCACAGTTGAAGTCCACCTCTACAATAGTGCAAGTACTACATTGCATACTTAGTGTCTATTGGTAAAAGCATCATAAGAAAACATGAGAAGATGAGCACCATGAGCGAGCATAAACAGCAAGAGGAGAAAAAGGAAAAGAGATGCATTAGGAGAAAAACATCTACATCTGGACATAGCTGAAGTCACGACATGGCATTTTCTATGTCCACTGAAACAATCATACAACATGTCTACTGGTAGGAGCATGTAACGATTGCCTACATGTATTGTACGACTGTGCATGCGCGAGGGAGTTGTAGCCCCTCCGTGCAAGATGGTGAGCTGCTGTAGCACAGCCGCCGGTCTGCTGTAACTATCTTCTGAGTTATCTGGACAGTGATGGTGAGATAAGTGGGTGACCTATCATTAAATACGTCTTCTACCCTGCATGGAGTGTATTCCTGTCTGTGTGCCTCCAAAGAAGCCAGGAATCCTTGCTATCTCCTCTACCACTCGCCCCCCCCCCCACCTTTTCACCATTACAAGCACCTTAGGAAATAACAAGAGGAGCAGGAGGGGAACAAGGAGAAAATGAGAGACAGAGAAGGATGAGGAGGAGAAGAACTCTGTTGATGACAGCTGAAGTCCAAAGTGACCTCTACTGCCTCATTATGACACACATGTAAACTCCGTTTCCACTGCTGAAAGCAGCAAACATTAGACAATGAACTTATGAGAACATCTCAGTCTAAGCACAGCTGAACCCCAGCGTCACCACTACATCGCATGGCATGCAATGCACATACAGTCTCAAGGTGCCATAAAGGGTTCATTGAGTGATGCAACTTTTGGTTCCCTAAAGAATCCTGTTTGAAAAGGAGATTTGTGGGTGTGAATAACCTGTTACAAGGGCTTCAAGAACCTTCACATAATTTGAAGGTTTGTTACCAAATGAATGCTTCTTCCTAGAACATTTACATTATGTAGTTCTTTATACTTTCAGTTCTTTAACCTTTACATTATGAGTTCTTTATACTATCAGAAAGATTATTCACACCACTTCACACTTCACTTCACACACCTTTTTCTACAAATAAGAACCTTCAAATGAAAAGTTTTTAGGGAACCAAAAGTGTTTGCTCTATTGTAGGCATGTCAAAATGGAGACCTTACAGGCCAAAGTGCTGTGGAGATTAACATTTACCCTCATCTAACATTCTGAATTACTGATTAGCTAATGAGCAGAATCAGGTGTGTTTAATGAGGAAGTTTGCTGACACGCGCAGTGTTTTGGGCGTCAAGACTAGAGCCTGACACATTTACTCTATGGCATTGGGCAAAGAATCCTTTCTGGGGCTTTTATTTTTAAAGGTGTACAGACATAATCAGAGGAGCTCTATGAGAAAGAGTAGAGAAAGTGAGAAGAATGAAGAGAAGAAGGGCTTTTACTGGCCATAGCCGAAGCTGTCAGGGACCTCCACTGCCACCTCAATGATGCTTCTGCATGCCCAATGGTGAGAGAACCTTAAGAAAGCACCAACCATAAGAAAAGAAGCATCTAGAAAGAGAAACTGAGAGGAGCAGCAGGAGAAAGACATAAGGAGGAGAAGGGTACTTAGACAAGCATATCACACTCTTAAAAGTATAGGATTCTTTTAGCATTTTGGTTCGTTAAAGAACCTTCTAAAAATTTGTTCACTTTAAGGAACTATTTTTGTAAATGAGATATGCAAGTTCGAAGATCCTTTATAAAGTTTAACCCCTTAAATGGACATGGCCTGCTGTGCCCAAAGCTTTATTACACACTTCTAAGAACAGCTCAACCAACTTGCATTGAAGCCCCTGTAGTTGCTGAATAATAAGCCTTAGCACATAATAAGCCTGTGATTTGAAGGGGTTACAGAACTTCCACATAATGTAAATGATACAGCAAAACACTGCTGAATTATACTTTCATTAGGTGCTTAAAATGCACATGGATGATGCATTTTCATAATTCATAATTTCCAGCTAGACTGAGGAGAGTCCAGTGCCAGCTGGAGGGACCAGCAGGTGATCCACAAGCTTCTAAGGACGCATCTTTCTGTATTAATTGGCATCCTTATTCCGGAAACACATGGAGCTTGGGCACGATTCTTCTGCAGTACTGTGGCAAGTACTGCTAGGCTTCAGTCTGCTGTTAACAAGCTCTGACAGAGCAGTGGGTATGATATGGGGAGGGCCTCTGACCTGAGGCAACAACTAGGGAGTGAGAGAGGGGCCAATAATGCAGGTGTCAGGTGCTGGGTGTGGAGCAGTAACGGCACGAGGGGGACTGAGAGCCCATGTCTGGAGTTATGAATCCACACAAACAGACTGTCAAACTGCTGGCTCCCACTCACCCACATGCTGGTCATTAAACTACAGACTGTTGCAATGCTGTTATTCATGTGAAATCAGGACCATGATGTGCAATAGCTTTACAGAAACTGCAGAACAGAATAACTGAATGGTATCACTGTGAACTTTTTGCCCACACTATACTTTAATATTATATAATATATACTAGTATGTAAACGGGGTTGGCTAAAATACTTTGTAAAGTAGTAATGGCTGAAAACTGAATACACAGTATGAAATGTATTGATTTAGTACTGTGTATTACGTATTATATTACAATACATGAAAAAGTAACTCCTTCAAAATATATTTTGGAAACATTTATCATACATTTTAAAATTTTAATTCATACTATTCATGTTTGTTACTGGGTGGCAGAAAAATTCACTTCGTTCAATGAAGTTGAAATTCTTAACTTTTTTCTCTCCCACCACCTGTTTTAGTCCACTACTGCTCCCACAATCCCCTGAGCAGGAGTCCAGAACAACGGGCCATTGCAAACGTGTTCAATACTCAAGAGATTATTAGGTCGATCCTCCCTCAATAGAGCACATTAGCACTGAGATCAATAATTAACTCATCACCTTGATTTATCAGTCTACTCATGCTTTAGTAGGAACTGGCAATTGAGTTCCTCTTTAGAATTCATCTAACAAGCATGTTTGCTGCATGCTGTGCACTACTTCTAGTAGGTTAACTAATAAATTAACCCCCTAAAAAGCCAGGTTGTTCCATACCCAGGTTTTTATTCAGTAATACAGGGTCTTTACAGCAAACTGGCTGAGCGATTTTTAGGTTGTAGAAGTGTGTGATAAAACTTTGGTCCTGCCAGCAGGCCCTGGCCATTTAATGGATTAATTAACAAGTGTTGGTGTTTCGTTTGAGGACAGTATATATATATTTTTTTTTTATTTCAGTTATAAGCATTTTAAAAGTATCATATTAAATAAAGGTACAATTGAACTGTCTTCTGAATGCTGCCTTCCATCCCAACCACGTATGTGATATATAGTTACTAAGCTCTTTATAAAAATAGACAGCTTTGGCTATAAAATCTGAAGCACTAAAATATTCAGTATATGACCAGTACTACACTGTGCACTGCTTAATAATGCCCAATACTATACTGTGTATTGCTTTTACATGGTATAGTACTGCACTGTGTACTGCTTTTACACTGTATTGCCCAGTATTGCACTGTCTACTGTTTTACACTGTTCACTATTGCAGTGTGTGAGCTCCATTACAATGGTCAGTATTGTTTTTACACTGTCCAATAGCACTCTGTATACTTTATGCTGTCCAGCACTACACTATGTGAACTGCTTAACAGTTCTGTTCTATGAATATATACTCCTCAGCACTATCCAGTACTGCACTGTGTATTGCGTTATGCTGCCCAGTACTGCATTGTGTAGTGTGCTACACTGACCATAATTGCACTATGTGTACTGTCTTAATGAGGTTTAGTCCTCACCCCTACTGTACTTCTTGTCTCTAGGACTCTTATGCATATTATGTGGAGCTTTTATGCATATTATGTGGGACTACCCAAAAGCTTATGCCTTTTGGGAGGGGGTAGTTTTATGTGTCTCTTCTTTGACTAAAAAGCACTTCCCTATGGTATTCACTGAACTTAATTTGCTTAATGATGATTCAAGATTTTCCAGATACTAGAAAGATCCCAGAAAAACGGTTTGCTGGCTTAACTACTGCAAAAGTCATCCTCCATCATTGACTACCCCCTCATAACCTATTCATACATCACTGGCTCCATACCTTATTGGACATCCCCTATCTGGAACAGTCATTTGCAAAAATTAGCAATGCACTCTTTATACCTGGAATTCTGGAATATCCAAAGAGAAGTCATTTTTGCTTATTTAGCTGTATGACATCTTTAGGTTTGAATGATGCAATGTAATTTTCATGTGTTCTGTGGTGCAAGTATGATCAGTTTCCATGGACTGGTCCCATGTGGGTGTGGGTCAGGGTTAGTAAAAAAAGCAGATTGACTTCAATTTAATAAAATCAAATCAAATAGAACCAAATTAAATCAAATGGAAACGATCTGAATTTTGGAAAATGTTTGGGAAATAATTGGAAAAGCAAAGACAGCAGTGAACTGAATAGATCTGAATCGAATCAAATCTAATCTTATCTAATCACACTGAAGCGATTTGTACTGAACTGGATTGAATGGAATAAAATCATATCAAAGAGAACCAAATCAAATCAAATGGAACTGAACTGAACTGAATAAAAAAATGGGGAAATAGCAAACAGACAACAGTGTTTCCAGAGCTGCTGAGTAGGGTAGGAGTGTTTTATGATAGGGTATGGAGATGTTGGGCAGATTATATGGAAGGGAAGGGAAGTTTGAGGCTGAGATTGATGGGCCCTCACTGCTGGCTCTGTGAGGGAGCTGGCACAGAGAACGAGTGAGAGCGGAGATTAGCCAACCACTCACACTGCCACATGTACAGCACCGGGCTGCTGCCAGATGCACACACACACACACACACACACACACACACACACACACACACACACACACACACACACACACACACACACACACACACACGCAAACAAATGCAGGTCATATCTCAATATCTGCTGCTCTACACACACACACACACACACACACACACACACACCCACACACACACACACACACACACACACACACACACACACATACACACACATACACACACACTGCCTCCCATTTCCTGGGTTTCTGGCAGAATGACTCACATGCACATAGAAGGGATGGAGAGACTCATCTGGTTTCACAAGAGGATGGATTGGAGGAGGCCAGGGTGGCACTGGGGATCAGTAACCACACTAATCTACACAGGACAGCCAAAACCTCCATCTGATCCTGCTTAGCCACAGAGACACACACTCACTCACACACACACACACACACACACACACACACACACACACACACACACACACACACACACACACACACACACACATGCACTGTAAACTACAAAACACTTTCCAAAACTGAAAGTGAGCATCTGGTGTATGTGTGTAGGTGTGTTTTCACTTTGGCAAGTACAGTACGCCTATACTAGTGTGAATCGATAAATATGTGTGATTTTATGTAAACATGTAAAACCTGAATGTGTGAAAGTGAGAGTGTTGTGCAACAGGCATGGCTCATCATGTGAAGGCATCAATATGTAGAAGTCTATAATGACATTTAAAGCACTGTGCAAAAGTCAGAGACCACTATTTACTTTGCAAATTAAGTGGCTATTAAATTCAAGCTATCCATTTTTCAGCAGAAAACATGTATTTCACAAAAAATTAAAAAGCAACAATAACAAATATATATAAAATATTTATTATATAGTGTCCACTATTTACCTTTATAACAGCTTCCATTCTCTTCAGGAGAATGGCTTTCAGTTTTGTAAAGAAATCTGCAGGGATATTTTTCCACGTCTCCGTAGTTCAGTCTCAGAAGTTGGTTGCATTTCTGCTTCTCACAATCTCAAACACTTTCATTGACATTTAGGTCCAGACTCTGAGAACACTATCCATTGCTCTGAGAACACTATCAAGTTTTTGTTGCAATCTTCTTTTTTCTATTTTCTTTTCTCAGTAACAGCTTGTTCACAGCTACGTATCATTTCAGATTCATAGTGTTGAGCTGTCTTCTCACAGTAGAAGGATGGATGGGAACTACTTTTGATTTTTTCTTATCTAAAGCAAGAGTGGAGCTTGATTTTCTCCACTCTCTCAAAGATTAAAGTTTTCCATACTGTTTATGTGATGGGAATAGTTGTAGTGATGTACCAGGTCTTGCGCTGTTGTTCCATTTTGGGACTTTCACCTTCCTTATACAAGTTACATCTGATCTGTGACATTTACAGCATTCATTATGTGAGAAGGTGTCATTGCGGAAACACACATAACAAACAAACACCTCAGCATTTGAGAACACATCTGTGAAAGAAGGGAAGGAACTATGTGTGTATATGTGCGCATGATGTGTGTGTAGCGAATGCATTGAGTGCGTGCCCGATGACCTCTGTGAGCGAAAGCGCCTGTTGCGCACACGCATGCATGTGCGTGTGTGTGTTGTGCTGCTGGTGGCTGTGCTTCAGGATTGTGTCGAGGGCGTCTGTAATAAATGTGCCCGAGCGCGAGGGCCCAAAAGATATATCACAGACAGAGGGGGAGCAGAGAGAGTGCACAGGAGGAGGAGGGGGGCGAGGGGAGGATAGATTGGTGAGGAAAAAAAAGAGGAGGTGGTGTGGAGGGGAGTTGGGGGGAAGTTTTTTGGTTGGGGGGGCTGGTTTCTCCTGGGTCCTGCTATGTTTCCCATTATGTAAGCCCTGGTCACCGGCAGCATGCCAGCAGGCAAAATAAAAGAGTCTCTCTGGCTTGGCACGGCTCGTATTTTCCTATCCTCGGCGCGGGGTCAGGGAGGGGTCAGGCAGCTGGATGGGGCTGGATGGGGCGCTGGGGGGATTGTGGGGTCTGGGCCGGCCTCCAAAAACCCAAAAGGCCCAGGGTTCAAGTACCAGCTGAAAGCAATCAGGGGGAAATCTGGGAGTGCCACAGCTGCTCTGAGTGCGCCGCTGTACTGTTGCCCAACAATCTCTCTCTCTCTGTCTCTCTCTGTCTCTCTCTCTCTCTTGTTCCATTGTTTCTTTCACTCTCTGTCCTGATCTCCCTTTTTATTTTTCTCTCTGTCTTTCTGTTGACTCTCCTTCTTTCCTCTTTTTCTTTCCCCCTCTCTCTCCTTCTCTGTCTCTCTTCCCATGCTCCAATGTTTCTTTTGCTCTCTTTCTCTTTTTCTCCTGCTCCCTTTTGTTTATTTCTATCATTCTTTCTCAATCTCTCACCCTCTCTTTTTCTTTACCTCTCTCTTTCCTTCACTTTCTCAATCTATCTTTTCTCTATCTTGATTTCCCTCCTCCTTTCATTTCTCTCTCTCTCCATCACTCTCTCTCTCTCTCTCTCTCTCTCTCTCTCGGCAGACACAAAGAAGAGAAAAAAAGAACAGCATACTTTCAACATGAAGCCAACAGCGTGTGTCTGAGTGTGTGTGTGTGTGTGTGTTTTGTGTGCGTGTGTGTGTGTGTGTGTGTGTGAGGTCAGAGGAAAGCCAAAATGGAAAACAATTATTCCAATACAATCTGCCTAAACCACACTGAACAGCACAAGGTGTATATGTGACCACGCATTATGTTCTAAGGCTTTTGTGAGCAAAAGCCTGTCTGATGCTGATGTTACTTGGAATTAGCACTGAGTGTGTTTTCAGATGTGTGTGTGTGTGTGTGTGTGTGAATGCTCGTCCAGAAGGCAGTGCTAATCCAACAGCAGTGCAAAACACTCGACCCAGTGAGTCATGACTGGCACTGGCCTTTGTCACGAGTGTATGGTCACTTGATGTGAGTGCCTATGTTTTTGATGACTAGACTGGTGGGCAAGGTTAGACATCAGAGAAGTAAGACTGGGTGGGGTGCCATTTCTTAGTCTGACTAAGCTTTTACCCAGACACGACCCTTCTGCTGGGCATTTACGGTCAGTCTTAGGCACACACACACACACACACACACACACACACACACACACACACACACACACACACACACACACACACACACACAGCACCTCTCACTCATCATTAACACTCTCTATTATTGCCAGACCCTTGAGGTTGCCACGACCTCTAAAAAAGCGCAACCCACATACTGTCGGTTCAACAGAGCGGAGTGTGTGCCCTGCGTAAAACATTCAGTTAGAGTGACCACAGAGGAGCAGAGAGCAGGAGACCGAGTGAAAGAGAAAGAAAGTGGGGGCAAACCCAAAGTTCACATGTAATGAATCCTGCTGTATGTCCATATAGCAATTTAGTGGAGACAGACACGAGGCCAAGCGCATGGCCAGGCAGACGCCATCTCTCCTCACATAAAGCCCAGAGAGGGTGGGGAGAAAGATAGGGAGAGAGAGAGAGGGAGAGAGAGCTATTAGAGTTTCCACCTCTGCCAGCTCTTTATCCAGCCCATCACCACACTGTTCAGCCACAGTCTGGCCAGACAAACACCTCCACACACTGAAGAGCATATGTTCTGTGTGCATGAACTCAACAAATGACACTACGCAAACAGTACTGAGAGATTGACATAGTGATTTATAGAAGTATTAGATGTCGATAGATGTCTATATATATAGTTTAACCCCTTAAACTCAGGGAACCCTCAGAGCCTGATTTCTGTGAAATAAAAACAATTCTTCTGGAATTGTAAGTCCATTTTTTATTTGTTATACTCATCATGCTTATTTAAACTCTGCAAGCAATGTAATACTCTCATTTCATTGTTACGTTTTGGTTGGAAACAAAACATGGTTAAATTCTTGAAAACCCCAACAGAAAGTGGTTTTATTTTTTCCGTGGTTTCTGGGTAGTTACAGCCAAACTAGCTCTCCCATCGGTTAGGACTTCAGGAGCTGAACTAAAGGCATGCATCAGGTTAACCACCTAACATAATCAGGAACCTATAGTGGAATCAGCCAAATACGTTTTGATTGACAATGGATGTAATTTGTGAGAAAAAAGGCAATCTGGACCGTCTAGACACATCACTGACTGTGATCGTCATTCTGATCAGTGCATTCCAGTCAGATGTTAGCCAGGGCCAGGGCTGGTTACTGAAGGTGTCACTATGAATATTAAAACTTTCATAAGCTTCACATGAAACATGTAATGACTTTACAAAATTCAAATGTTCACCTATAAACTAGGAGAGCTAAAAACTTTCTGATTCTAATTTAGTTCTTATATAATCATATAATCTCATAGGAGTGCTAGAAAAAATTTGTAATATCAAAGAGATGGGTTTTTTTTGCACTTGTGTTTATAACTGTGGTTTGAACTGAAGGCCTAGCACTATTTTTCAAGGTTTGTCACTGCTTAAACTGCAGGCTTATTATTTAGTTATTAATGCCAAAACCTATCCAGTAACTACTATGAAATATTGGGTAACAACTATAGGTATTGATCTGACAGTTTTTAAAAAACTTTAAAATAAGTTTTTTTACTTGAAGCACTTGAGATGAGAATTGGAAAGTAGACTGAGTGTGCAATTTCAGAAAATAATTGTCACAGAATTGGATATTTTCTTTTTTTTCCTTTTAATATCTAAAAGTCTTGCATTTCTTGCTGCATCTGTCAAATATTGTGTTGAATCTGTGCCATCTCTACTTACTACAATGTAGGAATCTTATAATGTCATTATGAGAGTGAGAAATTAAAGTATGGACATACAGCCCCCTTATGGTTAACACAAATGGCAATAAATAAAACAAAAATACCTCTAATGCCACTATAATAACATGTCACCATTTCCACACATGCTGTACATACAAAAAGAAAACAGAGGGCCTCATCAACAAATCAGTAAGATGATGTACACCTTAAATGGGCCAAACAGTCAGTGGATTGCTGAGGCTGTATTTAAACAATAAGCCAAATCAGATTTTCCCATAATTAATGCCTATCTTGTCCTTTCTTCCAAACAACAAACAGTTACAGCTAAGTAAATCGTTTAAAGGACCTGGACGTTGTGTGTGTGCAGTGGTAAGGACTGTCTGGATGGTATATATCTATGTGACAGCAATGTACAGCAATGGTCTTTAGCTCTTAGCTTTCACTGAGCCAGCCCACCCTCAATCCCACAGCTTGCAGGCTCTGCACACACTGAACCAGTGTGTGAATGTGTATACTAACTGGCATGGTCTGGTCAGTGTGTTGGGCAGAGCTGTGGGTGTGTAAAGTGGGAGAGTGTGTTTGATGTGGGTATGTACGGGAGGAAAGCATGAAATAAAAATGCATTGTGTCCATCTGAGGTTTAAAGGGAAATTCCTCTAATTTTTCAACATGTCAGCATAATTGAATTGGTGATACGTATACAAAGTCATTCAGAGTGGTTTGATGTGAAGTGGTGCATTGTAGAGAAACAAAGAGTTTTTTACTGAGGTGGTAATAGGAACCAGGAGTCACAATGTCTACAGCAGTGGTCTCCAACCCTGGTCCTGAAGAGCTACCTTCCAGCAGAGCAAAGTTCTAAATGGCTAATGAACCTCTTCCCAAGTAGCTGATTGGATGAATCAGACGTATTACAGTTAAGTAAAGGACAAGGTAGCTTATTGGATAAAGGTTGGAAATAAACTCTGCAAGAAGGTAACTCTCCGGGACCAGGGTTGGAGACCACAGGTCTACAGCTTATAATATAGACATTTTATTTACAATCCAAAACAATTTTTATATGTAACATTAAAAATGACAAAATAGTGGTAAATTCCAAAAAATAGACCTTGCATGTATTTAAAAATCACAAGAACTGTACCACAAAATATTGAATTAATGCATTATTTCATTGTTAAATTTTGGTTGTAGATTAAATTCTAGAAAATGAAAATGATCCAGTCAGGATTTTTTACTCTGTGGTGGATACAGCTAAGTGAGCTCTCCTATTGGTTAGGAATTCAGAATCTGAACTGAAACTATCAGATTAAAGATTAAAGTTATTGGGAACTGACAGTGGAATCAACAAATTGTGTTTTAATTTACAATGGGTGTTAGAAATCAAAAACAGCAGCAGCTCTATGCCAGGGCTCTTTACTGAAGGAGTCACTATAAACTACTATGAAATATTTGTTATTACATAAGTTACAAGCAAGCAAACAAACAAACAAAAATACCAATTGCACTTTAGAGGTTTTCCTCCCATTTCTTCATGCTACTTCTAAAACACGTGTGGCTGTCATGCAAGGAGGTTTGCATAGATGTCTGCCAGTATACTTAAATGTAATGTGAACATGTGCACTAGGGGGCATTGTCCAAAACAGAATATATGCTATCATTTTATTTATCATTTTCCAATAATAATACCTGCTTCACTGTGTATTCTTGAGGGAGGCCATTTAAATGTTTGGAACAGTGCAACTCTTATGACAGGTGAACTGCCCACAGTACTACTGGAGAGCTAGCCAGCATTTGCTTGATGCACAGCTTCACAGATTTGCAAGTCTAGTTAAGAATTTTGCAGGTGTGCATGTCCTGACTGCTGTGAGCTTGTAAGAGCTACACTTAGCCTTCATTGCATTGCAGTGCAGATACTCTAATGTGCATCTTCTCAGAAGTATAAATTAGTCTTTAGAGGCATTAAATACCCTTGATGTTTGGGTTCTGGTATCTTGTTGTAATAGATCATTACTATACCCAATTTTCATTACCCATTCAACCTGTTATGACCATATGTTCTAAAGGCTGAATGTACAGAGTAGTTAGTTCAGATGACTTTACAGCTGTAAGCCTATGAATGAGAGAGCAGCATTAGCATTCTTTATCTCTGTTTGCTTTCTGAGCTCAGCTGCCTAAGAGTATAGGGAAGGATGTAAGACTGAACTTGAGGGGAAGAGGAGAGGAGACTGATAGAGTGAGAGCAAAGAGGGAGCAAAAAAGGGGGGAGAGAGCATTAGGCTGGATATAAGAATTATGAATAGAGTGACTGGGCCATTTAGATGTCCCTGCTCATTAGTGAATTCAACTAACTTAGGTGAGCCTACTAATGACATAGGCATTCAGTTGTGCATGCAGAGCTTCATAGTCTCCATAGAAAAGCACTGTTGATAGAACTGCATGTCCAGTGCCAAGCATTGATGTTATAAAGCTCCCAGCATTGAGAGGTGGAGCAGCAGAAATGTGTCCTCTGGAGTGATGAAACACCATCCAATACCTATGGAATGTGTTGTTAACTCAGAGCTAATGATCTAACATCAGTATTAACCTCAATACTCCTGTGGCTGAATGCAAACAAATTGTCACAGCAATGTTCTGACATCTAGTTTAAAGCCTTCCCAGAAGCATAGAGGCTGTTAACGTGGCAAAGTGGAACAAACTCCTTATTAATACCCTTGATTTTAGTAGAAACACTGGAACAAATGTTGAGAGATGTCATGTAGCTACTCCAAATTCAGAGGAGCAGGAACTCAACAATTTTCAACATTGATTCCACATATCAGCACTGATTGCACACAGTGAATTAAAGCAGAGCTATCCAGACTGGGCCTGGAGCGGAGGATGTGCTGGAGAGGAAGGGAAGAGAGAGGACAGATAGAGAGAGAGGAAAGGAGGTGCAAAGAGAGAGAGAGGGACAGGGAGAGATATGCTAGACATCAGGAGGATGACTGAGTGGGGCAGAAAAAACAGAGGAAGTGATAGAGACAGAGCCAGGGAGACTCAGACACAAAGGGCTGAGGTGTAGTGTGGACGTGTGTGTGTGTGAGTGTGTGTATGGGTATGTGTGTGTATCCAGGCGAGCATAAGTGTGAGAAAACGTGTGTATTGCTGGCTGGCTGGCAGCAGTGAGAGCTCTATGTCGTCAGGCTGGGCCTGAGCAGGAAATGTGCTGGGGATAAGGCAGCCATGTGGCAGGATGTTATGGATTTCTAATTAGAGCAATTCATCTGTCAGCGAGGCTACGCTTTCACTGCAGCTTTCACTGAGCCAGCCGGCCCTCAGGCCCACAACACACACCCAGCGCCGGCCGCATGCTCTACACACTACTGAACATGGCATGACTGACATGCGCTCACACTTATTACAGAGCAAATGCAGAGGGTCTGCTTAACTAGTGTTTTTTATTTTAGAATAAGGCAAGCAAATATAGTAGTAATGATAAAAGTATTACTCAAGTAAGTTAAATATTGAATATACAAACCTTACGTCGCACAGTGAGCAATGCCAGTCAATACAGAAAGCCATAATTAGTCAATTCTATTTGACCTGTATTAAGTTGAAAACAATACAAAAACATTGTTTCATGCTTTACCTTATGAACCAATTTTGATGTCTGCAATGCATTTTTATCACGTTCATTTAGCATGTTTATCACTGTGTAGTGCCACACATTTTCAGTGGAAGACATGTCTGAACTGCACTCACTCACTACCTCTAGAACCTGCGCTCTCTGCAACCATGCTGTTCTAACAAATACAAAATGTAGTTTATTGTTCTCATGTTGATATAAGCATCAACTTCCTTGAAAAAGCATAAAACTGCTGTCAGGACAGCGCCATCTCCAAAACTGTAACTTTTCAGAAGAAGGCCAAAAATATACACTGCTCAAAAAATTAAAGGGAACACTCAAATAACACATCCTAGATCTGAATGAATGAAATATTCTCATTGAATACTTTGTTCTGTACAAAGTTGAATGTGCTGACAACAAAATCACACAAAATTCATCAATGGAAATCAAATTTATTAACCAATGGAGGCCTGGATTTGGAGTCACACACAAAATTAAAGTCGAAAAACACACAACAGGCTGATCCAACTTTGATGTAATGTCCTTAAAACAAGTCAAAATGAGGCTCAGTATTGTGTGTGGCCTCCACGTGCCTGTATGACCTCCCTACAACGCCTGGGCATGCTTCTGATGAGGTGGCGGATGGTCTCCTGAGCGATCTCCTCCCAGACCTGGACTAAAGCATCCGCCAACTCCTGGACAGTCTGTGTTGCAACGTGGCGTTGGTGGATGGCGCGAGACATGATGTCCCAGATGTGCTCAATCGGATGCAGGTCTGGGGAACGGTCGGGCCAGTCCATAGCTTCAATGCTATGGAGCCCAGGGCCAACCACACCAGCATATGTTCTCACAAGGGGTCTGAGGATCTCATCTCGG
Organism: Pygocentrus nattereri; assembly: GCF_015220715.1. NCBI lineage: Eukaryota > Metazoa > Chordata > Actinopteri > Characiformes > Serrasalmidae > Pygocentrus > Pygocentrus nattereri. Next base: position 31,779,273 of record NC_051227.1, on the reverse strand, counting down.
TACCTAATGGCAATCAGGCTACCTCTGGCGAGCACATGGAGGGCTGTGCGGCCCTCCAAAGAAATGCCACCCCACACCATTACTGACCCACTGCCAAACCAGTCATGCTGAAGGATGTTGCAGGCAGCAGATCGCTCTCCACGGCGTCTCCAGACTCTGTCACTTCTGTCACATGTGCTCAGTGTGAACCTTCTTTCATCTGTGAAGAGCACAGGGCGCCAGTGGCGAATTTGCCAATCCTGGTGTTCTCTGGCGAATGCCAAGCGTCCTGCACGGTGTTGGGCTGTGAGCACAACCCCCATCTGTGGTCGTCGGGCCCTCATACGATCCTCATGGAGTCAGTTTCTAACCGTTTGTGCAGACACATGCACATTTGTGGCCTGCTGGAGGTCATTTTGCAGGGCTCTGGCAGTGTTCCTCCTGTTCCTCCTTGCACAAAGGCAGAGGTAGCGGTCCTGCTGCTGGGTTGTTGCCCTCCTACGGCCTCCTCCACGTCTCCTGGTGTACTGGCCTGTCTCCTGGTAGCGCCTCCAGCCTCTGGACACTACGCTGACAGACAGCAAACCTTCTTGCCACAGCTTGCATTGATGTGCCATCCTGGATGAGCTGCACTACCTGAGCCACTTGTGTGGGTTGTAGAGTCCGTCTCATGCTACCACGAGAGTGAAAGCACCACCAACATTCAAAAGAGACCAAAACATCAGTCAGAAAGCAGAAAGGTACTGAGAAGTGGTCTGTGGTCCCCACCTGTCTATTCCATTTGCACAACAGCTGTGAAATTGATTGTCAATCAGTGTTGCTTCCTAAGTGGACAGTTTGATTTCACATAAGTTTGATTTACTTGGAGTTATATTGTATTGTTTAAGTGTTCCCTTTATTTTTTTGAGCAGTGTACTTTATTTGTAATGTGAGCCAATTAAAGCAGACTTTTATTCAGGTAATTTTGGGCCTTCTTCTGGTACATCCATCTATCCATCCATTTTCTAAGCCGCTTCTCCATCAGGGTCGCGGGGGGATGCTGGAGCCTATCCCAGCAGTCTTCTGGTACATTCATCATAAAATTTACACACAATGTGTAGTGAAATAGACATTTTCTTTTTTTGTGTCAAAAAAAGGAAAACTGCAAAAATGGAGATAAAAAGTTTGTTCTGACAGCAGCGATGTGTTCCTCCAAAATGTATATATCTTTTGTGTTAAAGGCACCTTGACAAATGTGCAAGTTACCCATGCCATGTTCACTATTACACTCTTATTCCATGACAAACCCTGGCTTTTAAACTGTATGCTGGTAACAGTCTGGATAGTATGTTTCTTAACCCCAGAGAACATGTTCTACATTATTTCCTTAAACAATCTGAAACGTTGTCTCAGATACTCGTTTACACTGTGCATCAGTCCATTTCAGATGAGCTCAAGCCCTGATAAGCCAGTGGCATTAATGAATGTTATTGACATCAGGCTTCTGCTGCATAGTACAGTCTTAACTTTCACTTGTGGGTGCAGTGATGAAGTATTCTTAGGTTTTTCTGGATTTTCTGAATATATTCATTATATTATGCACCCAAGAGGGAAAAATCTGTAAAATTCTTGCAATCACTTGTTGTTCTTAAACTGTTTTATTACTCAGTGATGCATTTTTTGGCAAAGCGTTGAGCCTTCACCTTCTCTTAGTCTTAAACTGCTCCATCTTTTATGAACTTTTATGGAATGTGTTGCAGGCATCAATTTCAATGAGTCTTCAGAATTTACAAAAACTTTACTGAATTTACACTGATAAGGTAAAACATTATCTATCTTGTCTTTTTGCTGATTATGTAAAAATACATAAAAGTGAATTACAAGGCACTGCTTTCTGTTTTTTTTTTGTATTTAACATAATGTACTAACTTTTCTGGGGTTGTAGTTTGTAGTTTATTGAAATGTTGTAAAGTGATTCCATGCAGCAGAGTGGTTTATATGCTTATAAACTTAAATAAGTTTAATATGCTTGATTGAGTGATATACACTTCATGTAAATCACACAAAAGTGATTTGAGGAACCTTTTACCTGGACTGGTTGGTTTTAAGTATTATTCCAATGTTCAACATCAAAATGGTTATTTTCAACTTCTTGTTTTTTGTTTTTTCTTGCTTTTCACAGCCTGAGATATGGTGGCTGTTTGTCTGTCTATCCATGATGAATGAATTTCATACAAATAAAAAAAGAAACAATTTTACATTGTATTGCACTGAAAACATAACCATAGCTAGTTTTGCCAGACTATAAGTAAGACTATAAGTAGTAATTAGTGGTATTTAAAATAACATTTGGTTAATTGTCTATATATTGTAGTAAAAAAAAAAGAAAAGAAATTTGGACCACTAGCAGTGCCGCTCACTGATCAAACAGAAAATCAAAAAGATATACTTATTTTTTGGGACAACAGCAACAAGTAAATAACAATGATAAGTAACATCAGTGAGATAAAAATAATAGTGATTTTATTTCTTAAAGTGCAGTTATTGGTCAAATTCATATTGTTTATAAGTTTATAGTAAGAGATAACAGTGAAATCGTATACATAAACACACATGCAGTCTTGTAATAAGGATATGTACTACAGAAGAATCTATTCCAGTAGCTAAACATTGCTATGCTTACTTGTAAATTTAACCTCAACCTTAACTCAGAGGAAATGGCACACACAACCACATGCATACACTCATGCTAACTATGTAGTACCAGAACAAGTTATTCCATTACATCAGATATCCTGTTGCCCTTTTTTTGACTCCTGCAGCAAATGATAATAGCAAACAACAAACAAGAAACAAAATGCATGATATTATTGTTTTTCTGTAAACAAATGCATGTGCGGCCCATTTTAGCTGGCCCTTTTGGTGTCAGATAGAAACCCATGACTCCCTGAACCTTAAGTCTTATAGTCTCACATCTAAAATGTTCTTAGAACCTAGAACCAATATTGCCAATATTGTTAATATTGCCATGGAGTATAACATTTTAGAATATGATTAAAGCCATGATCAGTTCTTCATTATGGAGGATGTAGTAATATCCTATATATTACCACATATAAAACAGGATTTATGGAAATTCTATTTCTATTTCTTCTCATGAGTTTTTGTAAGCTAAGCCAAAGCATTTTGCTTATATCATTTTGACTTAAATTTTTCTTTCTAGTTGAAAATGAATTATTTTGTGAGTTAGACATTTCTAAAAACAATTTATGAATAGTTCCAGGGGACTAACTTATTCACATCATCTAAAAAGTAAAATCAAATTACCTCAATAGTTTTGGTGGAGTAATGAGCTGAGATGTGTCAGCAAATATTCACTGTGAACAAAATTTCTGTTAAATTTACAATAGAAGTTGCTGGCAGCTTAGAAACTTCAATGCACATGTAGCATAATGAATGTAATTATGCAATATTGTACTGTAAGACATTTTAAAGCAATTTTTTTTACTGTAATTGTACACAGTAACTATCGTGACACAATGTACTCCTGTATATCTACACTCTGAAAAAGACGGTACATCATGTTCTTTAGTAATAACAATGATTCTATATAGAACCATGAACACTCTGAGAACTATTTGCATGCTCTTATGGTTCTTTGCATGGTGAAATGTTTCTTCAGATTGATGGAGAGTGTGATGCATATACAAAGAACAATTTAAGCATGCAAATAGTTCTTTGAGTGTTAATAGTTCTATATAGAACCTTTGTTGTTACTAAAGAACCATTGATAAACCATGTTTTAAGAGTGTGCAGCTAAACTGAACATGTTTTACAGCTACAGAACATGTAAAACTATAGTAAACTAGACATATAATTGAAATTACAACAAATGAGTAATTGTTGTGAAGGTCAGTTCAGTTGCCAGGACTGTACACAGCTACAGATATTGTTTACTCACTGATGCTACTGACACTCCACAGATACTGTAATTACAGACCTCCCACAACAACAACCTACTGACTTACTGACTCAAGGGCTTACATATAGACCATGAAAGCCATACTGATCTACTTTATATTTATTTATATTACATCTAATTTGTTTAAACCTCACATAGTCAGTATATTAAGTCTTGTTTTCATGAAATCCTTTAATAGCTGGATCAGGCTGTGCTGTTCTGGAACTACTTGCTGCATACTGTAAGTTGAGTTTGAGCTGCTGGACTACTATGGAAAAGAATAACTGACTTTTGTGTCAACTCTGTGACACTTATTTTGAGTTTTGCCACACCAAGATGGCAATATCAGACCTTCAAATGCTTTTCATTTCATTTTATTTAACAAGATAATTGCTGGTTTGTGGGTTTCAGGTAGTGTGGGCCAGGAAACATTAATAGTAGGCTGTATGTAAGGGCAAACATATTGCCTGGGGGTGAAGCATGGCCTTTGCTGCGGTAAAACGTGAGAACCTACCATGGCTCGTGTGGCAATCATATTGAATCGACTATGGTCAGCCCAGTGTCTTGAAAATACTTCATTTAGGTTTTACTTTTTAATATCTCTGACTCCAAAATAAATAGTTTCTGTTTCTATGTTTCTGAGGCATTGACATGTTGCCACAGACTGAAACGATTTGTTTTTAGAGTTTAAAGGAACCACTGACAAAGGATTTTTTTACTTGCTGGCCACAAACCAGTGGCTGCATTCAGAAAGTGAACTTACATCATCTGAGTACACAAAAAATTGCACACAAGCTCCTTATTTGCACAGATGATTCCAGGTAAAAGCTATGGTTTGTAATTGATCACACCTGTTAAATCCACCTCAGTGAAGACGAAGAGGTGGGCTCCGAGGAGGTTAAAGGAGGATTTAAAAGCTTGAATCGGCCAGACATGATGAAAGATGTGTCTTCTCATAATGGTATATAAGGGTATGTTGCCAGTGTAGCTTGTTTAAGTCTGTGAAGTCCTGCTATGCTGCCTTTGTTTCAGGTTGAGCAGTGCCTAGTATGTACATGACAGAGATGTTGAAAGGACATCTAGCCAACAGCAGCTTCATTGATTAAGGAGATGAGTAGAGCAGCCAATTAATTAACAGTGCTCCAATTTCTTCAGATAAACAAAACCAAACAAAGAAAGGAAGAAACAAAAAACTACTAGTGGTTGTCCCTGTGAGGTTTTTTTTTTCCCTGTGAATCATGTTTGCAGGTCATTTAACAGGGATAACAATAAAGGCATAGATGCAGTGGGCTAAGGAACAAACATGCCTAATGCTGGAGCATTAGATAAACATTACTTGCACTGATGAATGCCTGTTCCTGCTGTTCCACGAAGACCAAGTTGGGCTATTCGTCCATCATGCTGTGCATCAACACTGCAGGCGAGTGGTGATGTGATGGTGTGGTATTTTGATGGCACACATGGAGGCCCTTGATTGAAACTGAACAGTGTTCAAATGCCACAGGATATCTGAGCATCATTATCAATCCTTGTTTCATGGTATTGCAGCGCAAAGGAATTTTTCAGCCTATAAGTATAACTATGAGTATAATTACATACAACTATGAGTCACACACACACACACACACACACACACACACACACACACACACACACACACACACACACACACACACACACACACACACCAAAACAAGATAAGATAAGATAGATAAGATAAGATAATCCTTTATTAGTCCCACGGCAGGGAAATTCACAACAGCTGGGAAATTAACATAAAACAGGATAAATAAAGCAAAATAAATAAAATGAAAATAAAAATGGCTTAACAGTTGGACATCCTACTACACTGAAATGTCCAGTCCAGTAATTAACAGCTTATTTAGACCAATACCACTGCCAATAACTGATTGTTTTACTGTTTTCTTTTCAAAACAAGTTCACATTTTGTCATATATGATATTATATATGGACCATATATGAGTAAGCATAAGATTATAAGGTTATCAATTAGTTTTACATAACCATAATACTGCTAAACCCATTTCCACACACTAAGACAGATGGATTATCAAAGTGAAGGTGTTACTGTGCTTTGTTTAGTTATTTAGTGGATTGACAGGAAATGTCACATTGAATAAGATGATATTTTACACATATTTACAGTATTTCTATTAGTGGTAATTTTTGTGGATTTACCAATCATACTTGGCAGCATCCACCCTCCAACTATTAGCTCCACTGTACTCTCACTACACAAAGTTCCTCTCACTACTGCTGCTACTTGCTGAAATGCTTAATACACTAGGGGCAAACTTGAAAGGCAAGAGTAAAAAGACCCGCTGTGAGCTTTCCACTAACCCAACACATCCCTCTCGTCATCTCATCATCCAGAGTTTCATTCAGGGGCACGTTCGCTTACTCTTCAAACTCTGGAGCCATTCCAAACGCAGCTAACATTACGAGAGAGGATGTGAGAATCTTTAATAAAGCCTGAAATTTTGGTCTGAATCTGAAAGCAGCCAGAGAACATTCTGCTTCTGAGTCCAACCAAAGTTTTGAACGTAAAACCGCAAGCCTGACAAATATATGAGAAATGAGGTCCGAACCAGACCAAACTCAACCGGACCTGATGTGAGTAGTCAAATATTTCAAGCTGTTGTGTGTGTGTGTGTGTGTGTGTATGTGGAGAGAAACAGACAGACAGAGAGGGAGAGCAAGAGAGAGAGTGAGAACGGGCCCACAGCCTGCTGGAGCTGCAGTCAGAATCAGAGGAACTCTCCATTCAGAAACGGAGGAACGGAACATGAAATGGACGAGTGCTGAGAGGAATGTCTTCGTGTGAAAGAATTCTGCTCTCGGGTTTTTTTTCTTTTTTGCTCATTTCTCCCTTTAAACCTCTGTTCCAACACATTCCAGCAGACAGCAGAGCGAGAGAAGAAACAGGGGGACAGAGAAAGAGAGAAGGAGAGACAAAGAGAGAGAGAGAGAGAGAGAGACAAAGAGAGAGAGACAGAGAGAGAGAGAGAGAGAGAGAGAGAGAGAAAGAAAAGGAAAGGGAGGGAGGCCGTGTGAGGCCGGCAACACACAGCAGCGGCCGGGGGGATGTTTAGATAGGTGCAGGCTGCCACTAGGAAGTCCAAGCTCCAACATAAACACACAGCCACACAGGCCAGCGTCCACAAGTGTGGGAGAAATCTGCCCTGAACTGCCAGAGAGAGAGAGACAGAGACAGAGAGAGAGGGAAAGAGAAAGAAGGAGAGAGAGAGTCAGTGGGGTGGACGGGTATACGGCCACTTTCAGTTCCCTGTAGAATATACACACAGCTGACTGCCCACTCAGTGACCGTTTTCCACTCCCCCCCTTCCTTTGCCACAAGTAATAAGACTATCTAGATGTGATCTCCCTCACAAACAAACGCAGCCGTACACACACATTCTCATTCTCTCTCCCACACACACACCCACCCACACAGGTCACAGTTCATCCTTCAGTGCTGGTAAGTCTTGATGAAAGATAGAAGGAATAGTTTGGCCTTAATTCCTCTGATTCCCGAATCAGAGCACTAGCACATCGTATAAACAGTGACATGACCCGCTATGATACTTTTCAAGTATGGTATGGATCATCTCATACTCACTAATGTAAGGAACAGACATACACACATGGAGTGGAGGGCTGAAAGGGAAGTAAGTGTGGTCTATGCAGTGGTGGGAAAATGACTAAAAAATCCAGTACATACTATACTACCAGCTAATTTATACAGGAACTAAAGGAATTCAGTGTAAAATACACCAAAACTATTTTAGGCCCAGTTATAAAATCCAATCTACATTCTGAGCCATGTTTGAAGCCATTGTAGTTTGTCATATAGACACATGTGACTGCATTGAATTATGTAATACAAAACAGTGTTCATGGAAATGTCTCTGCCCGTTATGTTTTTAGTAACCATAGCTCAACATTAACAAGCTACATTGCTTAGTTGAGCAACTTAGCGACACATTATTTGAACCATGTCACACAACATTGACATTACCATGCTATAAACATGTTCTAGAAGATCTCATATGCTGTTATGAGTTGTCATGATCACTATTGTTCCATAATATAACAGTGCCATGTTACCATAACCAGTAATTGACAAGACAGATGCCACAGTGTTCACATGATAATTTTGTTGCGCACTCTCAAAAGCCAATATGACCTAACATGATGGTATCAGTCATGACAAGTAACAGTAATGGTAACATGACCCGGATATTATACTGGACAAAATCTGTCTCAGGGCTCAAGTACCAAAAATAGTTTAAAAATGAACTATTCATTGAACATCATTGTATTTGTTGTACTGCATTAGTCAGTGGCTTTATTACAGTTACTACACTGTATTCAAAACGGTAAGGAGCTGTTTTCTGGTCCTCATTTCAATGCCTGGTCCTCAAAACTTACATTATGTGTAACATATTGGTTTCACTGTAGTTGTTAAATAATTCATGTTGTTGAATAAGTCTTAAGATTAATTATTGAGTATTAACAGTTCAATTGCTATACTGAATGGCCTTGAGAAGCTCGTTGCTTTATTAAACAACAGCTAACTACTTTAACACTACTTCAAATTTAAATATATGCTAATTTAATGCATTCTATTAAATAAAAGCACATTTAGCAACTTTGACTCTGCCAGGCCAGTGGGATCTTTCCTAGCATGGAATTAGTCTAAGAGCCTGGATGAAACCTAGATGAAGTTTAAACTCCTGTAGTGTATATTAACCCTTAAATGCAAACTTTCACCAACCATTTATACAAACCTTGAGTGATTAGCAACCCGACGCTTATATATAACACCAGCTTCTGTACCAACTTTACATCACATTTGTGTTTCTAATTTGAAGAAGGGATATTTAATTATGATTTGAGTTTGATGAAGTCCATGTTGTGTATAGAGTTTTGTTCTGCAAACATTCTTCAGATATTTGGACCAATTGCCAACTCAAGGCTGTTGACAAAGCATTGCATAACAAGAACAGGTAAATCAGGGTCAGCAGACAAGATCGACAGCACTAGTGCAGTACTTAGAACAATTACTAAATCTACTTAACTATTGAACTGCTGCAAGTTACTGGGAAATGTACTTAAATTAGGGCAGACAATTTTAAGTCAACCTTAAGAAGCCACTGAGAGAGGATCCGTTCACCTGAGTGAATATTTGCTGTCCCAAAGTCTAACTTATACTCTATAGAAGAGGGCAGCAGATGCTCTGAAGGCCATTCATCTCGCAGACAGGTGCGTGTGTGTATGTGTGAGTGTGTGCATGTGTATGTGCAGACACCTTGGATGCGGGTGGATCTGGAACGAGGCCAGTTTAAGCATGTTTAGTCTGTATGACGGTGAGAAGACCCATGAGCACAGGCTATGAGGAGTGAGAGTGCGTGAGGAGAACTGTCACCATACGTCTCCTTCCAGAAAGCATCCATTACACATTAACTACAGAGAGAGAGACAGAGACCCCAGCCCTGTCACTGGCTCAGACCAGTCTTGCTTGTTCCCAACACATGACACAGTTCAGACTGACAGGCTGGATGTATCACATGCTTCATGGAGGGGGAGAGGATGAACCACACACACACACAGGTTGGTTTTTAGACTTTGGCAGGACATAGAGTCACGAACATACAGAGTACTGTGCAAAAGTCAGAGACTTTTAGTTGATTTAACATCCAGTCAAAGTGGCCATTAAATGTATTAAAAGTTATTAAATTCTCAAAGTAAAATAAAACAGGTAACAAACATAGCAGAAAATTACACAGAAGATCTACAATCTAAATATAATGTTAAAATGAGTTATTTAGCCAGTATTTAGTGTGTCCATATTTTTGTCTTTAATTACAGCTTTCATTTTGAGACAAGCTTTAATGTAAAGATATCTGCAGGGATATTTTTCCACACCTCAGTAATTCAGTCTCAGAAGTTTGTTACATAGAAATAATTCTAGACTTATCTGTCCATAAAACCTTACACTGCATATCAAAAGTCCAGTTTCAGTATTCTAGTGCATTTTTTTTCTCTCAGTAACAGCTACACATCCTTTCAGACTCAAAGTGTTGAGTTGTACTTCTCACAGTGGAAGAATGGACAGAAACACCCGTGGATCTTTTCAGATCTGAAGCAGGAATGAAATTTGATTTTCTTCTCTTTCTCAGAGAGGAAAGCTTTAAGAGCAGTTTATCTGATGGTGAGTTTTTGATAGTTGTTGAAAGTCCCACATTCTATAACATTGAATCATTTTTGACCTCCTGTTTTTTCTTTTTCCACCTCCTTAAGCAAGTGGATTATTTTACATTGAATCTGTGCAAATTACATGTGTGCACTTATCTGTAATAAGACTTTTCTAAGCCTACCTCCACATCTAACCCTAACCTTAAGCTCACTAACCAAAAAGAAATATTTATACTTTTTCAGTTTTAAAAATATATCATGTTGCTTTTAAAAAAGCACTTTACCTTGTCAGGACTATTTTGTTGCTGCTGACATTGAATGGCAACCTTGTATTACTTGTTTTTTCTACAAAGTTAAAGCATTTTTATGCAAAAAATATACAAAAACAAACATACATGTACACACACAGGCCCTGACATAACTGATTGCCAGTAACACTCACACATTAAGCTTTTCCTGGAACAGCATTGTGAAGCAATTGTGAGGCCTAGCAGCACCCCACTCTGTCAAACAAACCCACGGACACACGCGCACCCACGCCCCATGATAAATACATGCCTTCATCATTAGTTTTACCACCAACCAGAAGCACTTTTGTCTCATCCTTTCACATGAATGTGAGAAATAGAAGCGTTGGTCAAGAAAATCACACTCGGCTTCACTCCCACATCCAGCAAAGAAACAGCAATGTCATCACACCACAGTGGGAAAAAAGAACAAACCCAAACAAACAAACAAATATCTGATCACATTCGAAATGGGGACGAGGTGGGGACACGTCTGAGTCAGCTCTAAAACTCCTAAACAACAGTTTCACTCAAGACTTATCTCCATGCTGTTTCTCCAAAAAAAGGAGAACGACCGGTGCAGAAAGAGATGACCCAGAAACCTGCCTGGCCTTCGCCTGACATCATTTCTCACCACAGGATCTATATCGACTGCACCTCATCAGCAGAAAGACAACCTCTCTCACACCTCCCTCATCACTTTCACACACACAGCCTCCTGCACCTGCTTTCGGAGAAGAAAAGCGACAGCAGGCCGCAGCCAACACACAGGACAGTAAAAGTGTGGGATGAGGTGTAAATCTTTGACCTTGCATAATTCAATATGATTGTGATTTCTTAGAAAATGGGCCAGTGCCTCACAAAATTGCATGTTTTATTTGATTAGACCTGCTTAAATTATTTTGATTCAATTTAATCTTTTAAAAGCTTTTTCTTAAAGCACAGTTCTGCTTATTTCTACTCTAGTGGGCTATAGAAAAATAGCTTTTCTTGGGTTCTTCCTAATTGTATTATATAGAACTACACTGTAAAACATGTCTGATCTACCTAAAAAATTACTTCATGTAGTCACAAGCAGTTAAACTAGTTTTATTACTGCACTGATTGAAAGAATTATTCATTCAAAGTATTTATTTAGGTTGATTAAAACTAGATAACTTAATTGTTACCACATGAAGTTTTTTTTAGGTAGATCTGAAGAGACAATTTTTTACACATCTCAACCTCAATAAACACAAAGATTCATGTAGCGTTTGCGAAAAGGACTTAAAAGTCATTATGTTCCTCTTGAGATTTCATGGGAGCCATTTTTTCCTTTGTTTTTCCTTGCTTTTATTACACTAAAAAAAGTTGTTGAATTTTTGTGAATTGTGTACATCAGTTCTACAGAAATAAGTTACATCAACTGAAATCGAGGGAGTTAAATTAAGTGATTATACATAGTAATTATTTTATTGTAAAATATTTAATTCAAGTGCTCTCATGTACATATTTGGATCATATAAATTTAAAACAACTTTTAAGCAACTTTTTTCAGTGTATAAAGACAGAAAAAGTCCTGAAAATGTAAAAACACACACACACACACACACACACACACACACACACACACACACACACACACACACACACACACACATACACAAAGGTCTTGATATAGCTGATTGCCAGTAAACACTCATTGAGCTTTTCCAGGAATAGCATCCTAAAGTAGTTTGATTAGATTTGATTGTTATTTTGGCAAAATTCAGAATTGTTTTTTAAATTTTATTTTAACTAAACAAATGTGTGTCTACTTGAAATTACCTTGACCTTTTTTACCGTGTTAGTTCATATTTCATTTTAAGCACAATTTATCATAGCTGTTGTGTCTGGTGCATTTTTGCTTTGTGTCTTGTTCACCTGCAGTTGTCTGCTGATTGCTGGCACCTGCTGGGAACTTGGCCACACCCCTCTCTTGAGCGCTCTGTCTTTCCTCCTGCAGCAGCTGGACCTTCAGGCATAGCTTTTCTGCTTTACTTGAAAATTCCCTATTTGCTTTAATGAATGTGTCTTCTGATTTATCACTTTAGTGTTTTGACTTTCTTACATTGCTTCAACAGGTTCAGAATCTGAAAGCACTAAGAACAGTCATAACTCACTAGGACCATCCTATCTTCAGAGTCTCACTTATCACTGGCTGCATTTGTATTGCTATTTTATCACATCACTGGTATAATGTGTGGAGTCATATTTAGGACCACCTTCTAGCAGTTCTAGCAGGACATGACCATGACATATTTCATGAAGAGGACACTTTCACTTATTGTAAACCAAAAGTAAATCTACTGAAAACCAATCAAAACTGATAGATACTTACATTTTGCCTACAATGACATTTGATTTTACTTAATAGCAGTAAAAAGAGCTTAATACAGATGTTTTTGTAATTATATATTTTGCTTAAAGAAGGTACATTTAATAAAGCCCTTAGAAGAGAAGAGAAAATGTTAAATAACTTTTTTATAAGCTGTCATAATAGAAGCCAGAGATGATTAAAATAACCTTATAATAAATTGTCATAATATATTGCTGTTGTCAGACAAAAACCTTGTATCATTTTCCAGTTTTTTACATAATTTGAAAATACTTTATATTGTGTCAAACTTTCATGGTGGATGGGTCAAAAGAAATGACCCAAAATTGCTTAGAAATATGTCTGGTTCCATTGACTTACATTAAAAGTAAAGTAGTTTTTTTGTTCTCCTGTATAGTTACCATTTTGGAGATACAAGGTATTGATTTGACAACAGCGATAACCTGTTATCAACAACAGAAAACCTGTCTATGTACACTTGTATCATCATTGTGATTTAACTGTATCACACAGTAGTTCTCACCAGCTTTTCCTTTATTTGGACATGTATGTTAGTAACATAAGCAAACAGGCATTAGCAATATGCCTATATGTATGGAACAAGGCAAAAAAACATAAGTTCTCATCATTGTTCACAGTATGCAAATGATGATAATGTACCCTGTTGGGCTTCTTCACTCATCTTTCATTGGTGGTATGCATATTAAAATACTATCACTGGTAGACAGCAAAACAAGTAACAGGAGCCATTCCCTTTAAGATTTAGCTCAGGGGTTATGCCACAACTACCTTAGGATGTCTTATTATTATTTTGCAAATGAGACATGCCTTCCACCCAATGACCGCTGGGATAGGCTCCAGCACCACCACCATGACCCTGAGGGAGAAGCGGTTTGGAAAATGGATGGACATGCGGAAAGTCACTAGTGTCCCTGGTTAAGGCCATTATGATGATTGTCATTAGGAAACCTAATCGAGAATCCAGCCCAAGGGTCATACCATAATGGCCTGTCTCGGATCACTCGTCTAGGATTGTCAGGCTATCATAACATTTTAATGACAAAATTCTTGTTTTCCAGCAAACTTCTGTCAAAATGTACAGACAGCTGCCTGTCTCTTAAATGTCTCATGAAATTTGATTACATCACTGTGCGCCAGCAGGTGGGGAGGAATAACTTTAACCAAAAATAGCATGTTTCACCTGTCTCTCCCATATCATCGAACAAACATGCAGAGTGAACCACAGTATCATAGTACAGATGGACAATGCATTTTGATTCCAGATTCATGCTGACTTTAGTAAAGTAATAAGCAACTATTGTGTGTTACAGTGATGCAAGTGCCCTATTAACTGTGGTAAAACCACTGTAACACATGACCTCAATAAGATAAAAGACAACAATAAAATGCACACATGTACATCAACTTTTTTCATTGTTGATAATAATCACAATAAACAATTTTATTTCAGTATTTTACACTAATTTGGACCATGGCTCAGTTCATCATTTTAGAGCTGGATCTGTCCATTTTAAAATTAATACTATCAATTCACCTTCAGACTTATGTCTCACAAAGCACCAATGCCTTTTTACACCCCTAGTGTGGGAGTGTGCAGTGTGGCTGGGGGAAAACAGTGGAGATCGTCTTCATGATAAGGCCAGTGAGTGTGATAGAATGGAGTTTGCAGATGCATGCTGGAACGCAGGAGCCATTGCTTCCTTCAGCTTTCTCTGGCCTGGCTGAGTTTGAGCACTGCAGTCTAATGGCGTGATACAGGCCTGAGCTGTACCTGCTAGACAGAAGACAATCTAGAGGGACTACACACACGTACACCCTAACAGCGGTCCTGTGCTGTGTCACTCACACTGTCCCAGCCAGACTGCTTTAGCCGCTCAAATGCCAAGAAACACATGAACACACATGCTCTGCTGTGATTGTGCACAAATAGGTCAACAGTCATGAGCACTTGCATTATAAAAAATGTGCTCATTCATAAACACTTTCACTTTACACACAGTTTATATATATATATATATATACACACAGTACTGTGTGAAAGTCTTAGGCCAGTCGAAAAACAAGAAAATCATTTAAAACTATTTATGTGGGAAATAAATGTGTTTCTAAAACATAACATGACATGAAAGTCTGTTTGTTTTGAGAAATGTTGTTAATATCTTGTGATATGGTAAGAAGAATATGTGGTTTCTCACATTAGACACACATTGATAAGAGCCTGATCATTTTTTTGTGCTGAATAGTTAACAAAATATTTTAGAAGAGTTTGATAATGTATCACTGGTGAGAAACTTAAAAGTAAATTTTGTACAGGGGTGGTATAGGAACCAGAAATCTGAAGAGTTTTGGGATATTTTGTTCTGTAAGAGCTGTATCACATAATTCTATTGCTTTTAATGATTATAAATACTCTGCCTGATGCCTGAGACATTGTTCTATAATAGTTTTGAGATATAGTTTTGGTTTTAAAGTACTATTTAAAGTATATTGTGAGGGGCACATATCAAGTGTTGTATGGAGCAAAAGAATATCCAAAGAAAACTTTTTTTTGGTTTACTATTGTATCTTTTCATTTTTTTAAATTTATTTGTCTATTATACATCACTATTTCTAAAATCTCAAATGACACATGCAGTGATCGTTTTGGATAATACATAAAATGCTTAAATTTGTGTTATGGAGTGTGACCCCGGGTTCTTACCCCCATCACTGTAAAGGTCCAGGTCACCAACCCAATGAGGAAGAGGTCATACCACCTAAGGCCTGCTGATGATCACCTTCCGTCAGTTCACTAATGCCTCTTGAAAAATTCTTGAAACTGTAACATACAAAATAAAATATATGTTATATTAACATCTAAATATCCATGTAAAAGCTAAGTCTAGAGTGAAAATGCTCTTCTTAGCGGAGTAATGGGTAAAAAGCCTACATGAAATTAATGTTTGTGTACGGAATATGAAATATTTTCTCACTGGAACTATGACAATCAAATATTACCTGTTCTAAATATCAGATGTTCAAATGGCAAAAAATAGTGATCTATAGTGTTAAAACTTTACTACCTGCCTTGGCTTTGAATAATGAGGCTACTCTCCGTTCAGCCTTTTTCTACTTTGCTGTCTTCTGTTTCTCATGTGCTGATGTAGAACTCTCTCTCTCATTTAGCATGCTGAATCAGAGCAAAACATGGCTTACCAGAGTTAACAGTGCACGACACACAGCACAAACTGTGTGCAGTGGTCACCCACTGACACTCACTAATGGCCTGACTGTGTCAGAGAGCCAAGAATTGGCTGTCGGTGCGTTTGGTGTCCAAAGAAAGCAAAGTTGGTAAGTTTTTCTACAACAATCCTTCCACATCAAACCACACGGAACGACTTTGTTAACATGTCAACAATTGAATTATGCAGAAATTTTGAAAAAACTGGTGGAACTCCCCTCAAAGGGAAAGGGAAATCTATCTTTGCTCCCCTTATTAAAAGAGTAGGTGGAAATGCTGACTAATGTTGAATTAAAATTTACTGTATATGTGTATTTATTTCAATGTAGGTACCTTTACATATACAGTATTTGCTGCCCAAGGCCCAGTTTCCTAAAAGCATTTTAGGATTAAGATCATCTTAGTGCTTTTGGGAAGCCCAGCCCAGACAAATAGCTTAAAATGTCATTTTCTCATGTGACCTAATACTGAAGCGTATACTGTATAGAGACATACAGAGACAGATACACACAGAGAAATCAGCTCTCCTATAATTTTCTATACAAATAGGTCAGCAGTCAAGAGTGTTTGCACTATAAAAATGTGCACACTCATATACACTTATACACTTAGATGCATTCACACATACACTTCTTCCTACACATTCAGTATACTGTCACACACAGATACACAAGCATGCCGCATGCACACACAGACAGACACACACACACACACACACACACACACACACACACACACACACACCTTGCGCTTTGCATAAATCCCAGTAAACACAATAAATGTGTTCCCCCGCACTGTAAACAGATCTGTTGAACTGGAAAGGCTTCAGAGAGACAAGTCGAACTGGAGACGTATGAGCGTGTGCTGCGTTTCACTGCTCTATCACACAGCAGGAATACACTGGCCAGGCTTGCTCGTACACAGGCTACAGTGCGCTGAGACTAGCCAGGGCTCACTGGTTTACAATCACTCAAACATACTGGGCCCAACGTCTCGTGATCTGCCGCTCCATGGACACACACACTTGCACAAAGAGTCCAGGAGGGAGAAAGGCCTCTTGCTAATGAGTGTCCCGTTGTCTTTGCACTTAATTGAGTCAATTCATTCTCATGACCCACAGCAAATGAACCTGGCTCGCTTCAGTCTAATACATCAAACCGCTGTCATCACTTTTACACTTTGGATGGAGCTCATGCGAGATGGCCATTTTAACATAAACACAGCAGAGAGTGAAGCACGGCCATGGTGCTGCTTTGAACTGCCCTGAACAGCAGAGGTATGCGCACACACACACACACACACCCGCACACACACACATACACATGCACTCACACACATTTATTTTTCAACCTCTTCAGAATATGGAGGCAAAATATCCAAAGCAGGGTCTGAGCCCCCCTTGGTGAACTTGACAAGCATGACGGTGGCAATGAAAAACCCTCTAATAGCAAAAGGAAGAAACTTGAGAGAAACCAAGATGCAAAAGGGAAACCCATCCTCCTCCAGCCAATACCAAACTCAATAGTTAACAATAATACAACAGAAGCAGTAAGAGAATGAGATGAGAAAATGTCTACTGAAAATACAATAACGAATAATGAATAAAGAAATGCCTTTCATGTCATTAGACAGGGTAGGCCATGTGTCACTAACAGAATCCTCTTATTTAGAGTGAGTGTAGAAAATAACTGCAATAAAAGGTTAAAATGTTTAACCTGGCTTAAGCAACAGTATAGTGTCAGGTATACAATTTCCAGGACTGAACAGTTTGGGTGAATCTGTGCAGGACCAGCCATCATCAGCACAAACACACAGCTTCAATAGACCAACAGAAATGGTCCAAACTACATAGAGTAAAATCATATCACACATGAACATATTACATTAATGTAACCGTAATAAAAAGTTAAGACTGCCCATCTTTTATAATGCCATGATTTCAGAGATACAAGAATTTATTATGATATGATGCTTAACTATGATATATAACTGTCTATGTGTAGTTGCATACTAGTAACGCATTAATTTGACAGTGCCCTGTAGATACTTTGTAGACGCTCAGCTTGTCTTTAACTAACATCCAACTAAATGTCTATTTAATACAACTGAATGAATGGAAAGCTGAATATAGATTAGACCAAATCTACCTTTACATCAAACCTTAACTATAATTTAAACTCAAATCCTAAAACTAATTTTAATTTTAAAACCAAAACCTAACCTTAATTTTGTAGATAATAAGCTGAGTTTCAGCTGATAGATTAGATTAGTAACAAATATCTTCTATATAATCTATAAAGACTACAAGAGACTCTAAAATAAAATGTGACCTATTTCTCAGAAAAAGCTGGAGCCACAGCTCTGGAACCTACCCTTTTTTGTCACACACAGACTGTCTGACAAAAGAGAGTTAGCCCACTGACTGATTTACAAGGCCTCATTTTGTTAAGTTGGGTGTGCTGAAACTCTGTGACATCATGTGAAATACTATGTGTTTTTGTTTTCATTTACATTTGACTTGTTTACAGAGAGGCAACAAGATACAGCTGTACACAAACAACCAGCACAGCAACCACAGCTAACGCACAGCCTTCTGCCTCTGCTCTCAGATGCTGGATGAACTTTATGCAAATGACTTTGCATCAACTAATCAGATGACATGTTCAGTTGATGAGGTATGGAAACAGCTTGTGTCATGTAGGTAGTCAAGTTATACATGCACATCTAGAGGGGCACAATTGCAATAGTTGAAAAAAATGCATGGGTGTGGGAGATCATTTTGTTGGTTGAAAATGTATGTTTTTATAACAATGTTAAGCTGCTTCAGGGCACAGAACTAGGCTACAGCTCCTGCTTGTGTTTCAGTGACATGCTCCCAAAGCATCAGGCACAAGTCACACACCCTAAGCAACTAACAGTTGGTGAGGGAAGTTGTTCACTTTCATCTAAAATGTGGCATTAACCTAAACAGTGCACATTTACTGTAGATTCACATCCCTGACACGTGTAGAATATGTCATAGTTATACATTGCTGCTTTTGGAAGAAAACCTCGTATTTCCATTTTTAACATTTTTCAGTTTTTGACATAATTTTAAAATACCTGCTACCCTTTATACTGATTGTAAATTTCATGGTGAATAGACAAAAAAATAATAAATGTCCCAGAATGACTTGATAAAATGTCTGGTTCCATTGACTTACATTAAAAGTAAAGCAGGGTTTTTCCTTCTTCTGTAAAGTTATCATTTTGGAGATACAAGGTTTTCTTCCAACAACAGTGATATAAAACTGTCCCAATAAACCTATCTATAAACAATGTCCGTGTAGTGAACTTGCATGCAGCTCAGACAGCATATGTTTTGAGCTAACATCTCTAAAGAACGGCAAATCTTAGTTTGGCAAGGTAGCTGTAAAAAATATGGAAATTGCCTAAATTTTTACTGGATTAGTCAGCTGAGGCAGTCTTCTCACTAAACACAAAATCAGGAAGGTTTTGTTGTTTGGGTAAAGTCCCGCCCCCTCAGTTGAAATGAAGATTTAGACCCCAGCTGTGTCTCAATTCAGGGGCTGCATCCTTCAGAGGCTGCATTTGAAAGCCGATTCCATCGCAGCGGAAGGCTCCTTCATTGTCCTTCTTTTTCAAGGCAATGAATGATCCAAAAGGTGGATCCTTTACCAACCAACATATCCTGATGTTTGTTGTGTGCCAAGATGGTGGGGCCTGAGGAGTACACATTTAAAAGTGAGTGGGTTTACATGAATCAAAGAGCTTATGATGCAAATTTTAAAAAATGTAGTCTGAAGGAAAACTTATGCTAACATTTTGTTTGTTTGAGGGAGCAAGGAGCAGACAAAGTATCTCCAGCTCTAATAAATGAAAAAATAAACCAATTAAAATCAAAGTTTCTGGTTCCATCTTTAAAGAACTTTATAAGAACTTGACAAGGGCAGTGTTTCAAGATGCAGTTGTAAGGGGATGGACAGCGATGCTGTAACACAAACAGGAAATCCGCTGTAAAGCAGATTCTCTCATATAGGTTCAGCCTTCATGGGTCTATGCAATCTTGGAAGAACATCAGCCCATGAATTTGGGCACAACTCCCATTCACACCCAGTCCCCTTATGTGCCGGGCATCTGGATTGTGTGCTAATGATATTTTAATCACATGCATTTACACTTGGTAGTCCAATGCGTCTCCATCTGAGATGTAATTGCTGTGTGGGACAGAACATGCAAATCTGCTCTTTACATGACAAACAATTACAAACTGTTTATCTGTACAGCCTCTTCATCTGCAGTTTGTTTTGCACAGTAATGTCTGTCCATATTATTATTAAACATTTCATTTCGTCTATTCCTCAGCCATGTGTGTCCTCCATGATTATCTTCCTAGCAGACATGGATCGTGGGCCCAGTGACGCACTGCAGGGGGTGGAGTTCTTGAAGAGACGGATGCATTTACACTGCTTTAATGTTACTGCATGTTGATGTGTCTCAGACCACCTCCTGAAGTGGTTTGAGTGATAGGAATCTGTTTTAAATGCATCTTGGGTGCGTTTACACCTGCGTTTCTATGTGGTTTGGCCTTCTCCAGATATAATCCTGATACTCAAGATGCATAAAGTGACCAGGTGTAAATGGGGTCTATGATTGGCTCTTTTGCTGAGTTTGACCCTCTGTCTGTTCTGCCTAAAGGTCAGCGGTCTGTGCAGTTTAGTGAAAGCACAGATTTGCTTTCTTTTTTAAGCAAACAAACCAGCAATTCACATTTTTTCACATAGTTTATAAAACGTTTCAATCTACACTGTATAAGTTATTATTGAATAACATTATCTGCATAACAACAAAGAAAGGCTTTTGCAAAAAGCATTGTTGTGGTCAGGATCACTGTCTGTGTGTTTCTTTGGTAGTCATACATAATCGAGACATTTTTGACCTGAAAATGTACAAACACCCACACACACCTACACACACACACAAACACACAGACACACACACGTACACACACGCAGACAGTGTGGGGATGCCACCTCCTTCCCCCTCGGCCCAGAGGGAGAGCAGACGAGGGAGAGAGACAGAGGAGGATGAGGGGAGAGAATGAAGGAGGGAGTGAAAAAGAAGGTGTGTCAGAATAAAGGAGTGAAGAGGCAGTAATTCATTCTGGAAAACCCCCTTTCTTTCCTCTGTGTCCCAGGTGGAGGGGTGCTGCAGAACTTTCTGTCCCTGTGAAAGGTCAAAGGTCAGGAGGAGGGAGAGAAGGAGAGAGAGAGAGAGAGAGAGAGAGAGAAAGAGAGAGAGACGGGGTGGGGGGGCAGATGCTGGCGGAGGAGAGAAGCCACGTCTAAAGCAGACACGTGTTTATGCGTGTTAGGGTAGCCCGAGCGTGTGTGTGTGCGTGTGTGTGTGTGTGTGTGTGTGTGTGTGTATACACAAGTTCATGTGGAGCTCAAGCAGTGTCTGAGAGTCTAATTTAATATGAAAGAGCAGACACATACAAGCAGAACGAGAGAGAGAAGTTTGGGGGGGTGTATTGCAGGTGGCTTATTGCTGAATACTGCCAAGAAAACTGAGTCCCCCTGGGGTGGGAGAGAATAATGAGAGAGAGAGAGAAAGAGCGACAGAGAGCAAGAGAGAGATAGAGACAGAGAGAGAGAGAGAGAAAGAAAGAGGGGGCTTGATTTAGGCTGTGTGTGTGTGTGTGTTTTTTCTTATTGATTTGGAATGGGCTCTCGGTTACATTGCAGCACGCTCTGCCTTTTGGTTGAACTGGGGTGTGACTTGCAGTAAAGCCCAAATGACTTAATTCATTTTCTTAATCCTCCATACTCCCCACTCACTCACTCAGCTGCACTAAACCATGCCCATTTCCCAGAGCTACAGTGCGTATCTGAGTGTGAGTGATAGTCACTGTTCCAGATAACAACACATGCCCTACGTCTCTCTTACACACACCCACCCACACACACCCATGCAGTGTATACAGTTTTGTGCAAGAGGTACCAAAGACAATTGTGTAAAACCATTTTTCTCAGCGGCAAGTGATGTTTTTTTTTTGCTTGTAAAAACATCATATAAGAGAAGAATGAATACAAAATAGACATAAATAAATGCAGTAAACCATACCAAGTTTTTACATTTAGAAAAAAATAGTAAAATAATAAAAGTAATGTGAACTGGTCAGAAGAGCACAAGTCTGGTTCCTGACTTCTCACTGCGCTCCTGCCATTGTACGGATTGTTTATTTCCATCAGTAGCACAAGTGATTTCATTTAATGAAGGACTGATAGCAGGTATTGGATGATAGTGGAGATTGCTGAATAAACACATAGACACATCAAATCACTGCATATTTTGCTAATGTTGTTTGTGTTTATAATCTCATGTTGGTGTTTTTGTGCCTAAGACTTTTGCTCGGTATATATAACCATTAATCACCATTTTCAAAGCTCTCCTCAGGGAAGTTCAGTATTCAGTTACCATCCAGTACTTGGTTCAGCTAATCAATTTTTCAGTAAATTAAATCAAGTGTGCTGATAATGGAATTTAAAAAATCCATGCAAAAGCTGGAAGTCAAGAACCAAACATGAGTTCTTCTAACTACTTTCTACAACCCAACATATTACCTTTATATTGCTTTTGTCGGAACAAAACTTTGTATCTCCAATTTTCATTTTTTTCCCACTTGATTTAAAAAAAAGTCATAATTTAAATGGTTTTAAAATGTCGCAGTAAACAGACCAATAGAAATAGTGCAGAATGAAATAAAATCTCTTTAAATTAACTTAAATTGAAGATGTTTTCTCTGTCTTGTAAAGTTGCCATTTTGAAAATATAATGTTCTGAGAGGAACTAAAAATATCCTTATAACCATGTAACCTTTTTAAGAACAACAAAATCATATGATGTTTCACTGCCTTGATGTTTAGATTTGTTTTATTGTTATATGATGTGTTTACTGGCAAAAAAGCACTTACAATAAACAGTTTTAAACAATTTTCTTGTCTACTTTTTTTGCACAGCATTATATTTAATCTTCTAAGCACAACCCTCAATTCAACCCTGACCTTAAGCCCAGTAACCAAAAAGAAATTGTTATTTCAATTTTTCTAAAAAATGAATCACGTAAAAAAAAAATCTTTTTATAAATTCAGACTTTAGGCCAAACCCTATTTTTCTCTAATTGTCCAAGAACATCAGGACATTTCTGTCCTAAAACTGTAGAAAACCCAAGCAAGCACACACACACACACACACACACACACACACACACACACACGCACACACAGACCTCAGTGTGTGAGCTCCTCACAGAAGAATGCTCATTAGCCCAGTCTCTGCTGACAGAGCCAAGTGCTGCATTCATCAATGTGTGACACATCCAAACTACTCGATTTGCATTCAGGTCAGTGATAAGCAATATACTGTACTGTAAAAATATTTGTAAACATTTCACTTGGGGATTTTCAAATGAATAAGCGAAAGATGACCAGGACAGTTATGAAACCAGTATGCAGACATCACTGAATCCTTTGTTTCACCCTCCCACTCTAGACACATTCTCTGCCTATTGTTGAAACCCAAAGCTAAGAGACAGCCAGTTACTGAACACTCTGACTGTTCATCAAAAGCAGAAGTGTCACCAAGAATGTACCTGATCTCTTCCCAGTGGTGTTACAGGCCCCAGTGCGAAACAAAAAAGTGTCTCCCATATAAAAATAACCTTCAGTGAATCAAAACAATGACAATGCTTGTTTACTTGCTACTGCTGTGACTCAACTAAGCCAGTCCTCTAATGTAGGCTAACAATTAAAGTACATTACAAACTTATTATAGCTTTGCATCAGTCATGGGTATAAAATTCCAAGTAGCGATACGAAGGGGTCCAATAAAAATGTTGGGGGGCCGGTCACCACAGCCCCACCCAACCTGCCTCTACTGGCTGTTCTTTTTGGAACAGAGTATACATTAAAGTATACATTAAATTTAAGGCCAGCATGCCTTGCCTCAGATGAAACTTAATCCAGGCCACATTCACACCTGCACCACCAACATAGTCATCCAGCACATACATTGTCAAGTTTGGGGACAACTAAACTGTCAGAAATTACTGTACTATATGGATACAAAGAATGTGAATGCACATTCAACACAGGTCTTAAGGGCCAACTGAGTACCTTATATGAGTTTTAAATGTATACCACATTCACTTTCCCAGGGGAACAGTGTGTATTTGTGCCTTTTCAACACTTAACCCCCAAAACTGTCCCTGGGGCAGCACCACTCTTGTCACTGGGGTGGTACTCTCAAGGGTACATCTCAGTACCTTTAGTCAGGGAACATAATCCGTACCATAATGTATTGAAATTATATTTTCTAAGTTGTACTGACTCCACACACCTTGTCTCTGGGCTTTTTATTTTATTGTTCTGCTTTAAAACATTAGGTTATGAAAAGGTACAAATATATACTTTTCATCTGGAAAAACATATTTTAGGTACACAATTGGACCTTATAAAACCACTGTTGTACCTTTGGGGGTACATTTATGTTATTTGTACTTCGATGAACGAAAAATGTACCTTTGACAGTTGACAAAAGTACTGTCAGTATTAAGTATTGGTCAGCACTTTTATATTTATATGAGATGGCCATTAGAACATAAACA
Organism: Pygocentrus nattereri; assembly: GCF_015220715.1. Taxonomy (NCBI): domain Eukaryota; kingdom Metazoa; phylum Chordata; class Actinopteri; order Characiformes; family Serrasalmidae; genus Pygocentrus; species Pygocentrus nattereri. Next base: position 31,754,583 of record NC_051227.1, on the reverse strand, counting down.
CAGAAAAAGCACATAGTGAAGAACAGTCACATAGGTGCCCCAAAACTTTGCATAGGTGTTTTAGCATGCCTGAATGACACACTTAAAAGACACGTGTCCACTAACAACCAGGTCTGCCATTAGCTCAGTGACAGGGTTGAGATGGTATTGCATATAATAGACAGTACAGCAGTTATCTGAGAGGTGGGGTGATGGATGGTGTGATGTATGGAGACGCTTTTCTATGGGTACAGCGCTGCTGATGCAGCCAGTGTGTCACTCTGCAATGTGGAACACATTACGGATGTGACAGAGTTGGGATGGGGACGCAAACAAACACATAAATCCCCCCGCACTGACACATAGACATGTGCTGAGACAGACAGGCACCCTGTGCCCGAATTCTCAATCTCTCTCCCCCTCTATCCCCCTCTCTCACTCTCTCTCCTTCCATCTGCCACTGCTCTCTCACTCGCTCTCTCTCTCTCCCCCCCTCTCTCTCTCTCTCTCTCCTTCCATCTGCCACTGCTCTCTCTCTCTCTCTCTTTCTCTCTCTCTGCCCTTCATCTGTCTATCTCCCTTCACGACTTACTCACTCACTTTTACAACCAGTTCTGGCTTCTTCATTCCCTCAGATCACTGTCAATCTCTCTTCCTCTCTTGCTCTCTGTCCCCCATGTTTTTTCCCCCAATTTCTCTTACTCTCCACCTCTCTCTCTATGTTTCACTCTCTTTCTCTCTGTCTCTTCTGTCTCTCTCTCTTTCTCCCTCTCTCTCCCTCTCAGTAGGTGCCTGAGCCTGGCCTGGCCTTGCTCTCGGTCAGGGGGCTGGGAGGAAAGTATTTGCCCGGCCCCTCTCGCTGCGTCTTGGCTGCTCTATAAAGGTTAGAGAGAGCATTGGTGTGGGTGTTGTGTCTTGGGGTGAATTATGGGTACTGCAGTCAGGGGACCCCCGAAAAGAGCAAAATGGGTGTACCGCTGGGAGCGGGATGAAAGAGAAATTTAGAGGGAGGCGAGTAGGGACACAGGGCAATTCAAGGGTTCACAATGCCAAGTGCTGATGTGTTTGTTTTCCAGCACTGCTGTTCCGGGCAATGAAGAGGACAAGGCGAAAAAAAGGGAAAGAAGCACAAAAAACAAATAACGGCTGTGATATATGACATACATGCGTTCAAGAGCATGAGAAGCGCCATAATTTTCCGATGAAAATGTTTGAATTATCACCAAATAGCTGGTTGGGAGTGTGCTGAAAGGCGACGGGGTATTTATCACCAAGGATAACACAAATCCTCAGACCATTGTTTATGATACTTTGAGCTCATATATGTTAGCAGTTCTTTAGGCAACAACAGCATTTTTTGCTCTTCGCTTGTCAATCACATGTGACTGGATTGCTGTTGATCACATGGCACTGGAATAGGACTGACCACTGTTGAGTAAAAATGATATTTCCCTATCTTATGGCCTCTTGTCACCTATTGACAAGGGCAGTGGTTCAGTAGAGTTGGGCTCTACATGAGATGAGCTCATTGTTTGACCTTGGCTTGTGCACATGTGATAGTGACTTACACCAGAGTTGTGGGAAATAGATCATGAGAAAAAAAGGATATGCAAAAGTGTCATCATTGTTTATCAGCTTATGTGCTCTTATGAGGATTTTTTTCTTAAGAAATTAAATCTGATCTATATTTTTAATCTAAAATTGGCACAGTCATTTTTTTTCATACTCTGTTTTGCTCATCTTCATGAGGGTGTCAATAATTATGGAGAACTGAAGTCCGGCAGTAACATCCCTGAGCAAAGCATTTCATCCCAAATTGATCCAGAGTCACTGTAACCTTAAACTTTGCTCATTCACAGGGAAATTTGTCAACCGTAGAGATTAGTAGCATGTTCTTAACAGTCGAATGGCAGTTTGAACATGAGTATGATACATCAGTACAACAAACAAACAAAAAAATTATTTTAAACAATTTTAATATTTCAACATATTTCACAAAATCTTAATTGAAAATGATATTTTGCATAGAAGTTGAGTTACTGTCTTTTTGCTTTACTAATCCCTTTAAAAAGTGGTTCTTCTTTGGCGCAGTTTCTCTGCTAAAGTGTCTTTTTTTTCAAGGGTTCTTAAGTAAAGACAATGTTTATGTATAGAACAGTGACCACGTAACAGGGAATCCCAATGTTTCTTAAAGATTTCTGCATAATTCATTTATTAGGGTACACACAATGTCATTCACAGTGGTTTGAAGTGAAACAGCAAATTGTAGATAACCTTACTAACTCCAATATGTAGAGGTGGTGATAAGAACCAGGAGCTGCAATGTCTATAATGCAAATCTACTCATTTTATTTGTTATCCAAAAAGACCAGATAATCTGCACACTCTATGAAATCTTGAAAATGTCATGAAACAACACCCTGGGCATCATGCAATGTACTTTGGTGAACTTAAATGTGTATACTTTGCAATGTTGTGCTATACTATGCTATACTATACTGTGTAACTATATCACTGCTGTTGGAACAAAAACCTTCTATCTCCAAAATGATAACTTTACAGAAGGAAAAAAGCTACTTCACTTTTAATCAATGTGACTGGAAACAGACATTTTTCCAAGTTGTTATGGGTCGGTTCTTTTGGTCCATTCATCATCAAATTTACAGACAATCTAATGGGAAATAGGCTTTTTCAAATTCCGCCAAAAACTGAAAAGTGACAAAAATGAAGATACAAGGTTTTGTTCTGACAGCAGCGATATGTAATTTCACAATTAGGTATAACATAGGCATTTACATCACCAGTTACATTGAGATTCAATTTTCATTTCTTTAGCGACAGATCTGAGTCAGCACTTCAGCACTCATTGACTTTTATCCATTTGTCTTTATGTCAACAATGACAAATACATTGTATCCACAGTTTTAACCAAATTTCCCCACTTGGTTCAATGAGAGAAAAAAATCCCATCAACATGTATCTGGTGATAACAGCAATTCTAAAGGTTAAATAAAACAACCAATGAGATTGTGTTCCTTCATAGCTTGTTATAATCCAACTGGTTGCATCTTTATCTGCTTACTTCAGTTGAATCTTATATTAATACACAGAGTTCCTATAAAGAGTTACAGACCCAGTTTCAGCTCTTTGCTTGCTATATAGTTGTCATCATTAGGATGTGATCTTAGATCAACTATTTTACTTTGAGATAGGCCTTTGATTCACAAACCAAAATGCAAAATGTGTAGTCCTTTACAATTTCCAGAGGCACTCGCACATATACAGTATGGAAAAGTGTGAATGGCTTTATAAGGTAAGGTGCTATTCTTCTGAGTAAAGGGATCTTATGGCACGCCTTAATGTCACTGGGCTGTCACTAGACATATGACTGCACCCTGCAGTGAAGAAGAAGACAAAGTGGGCTTAAGCAGTGCAGTGCACTACCCTGTATTATGTCTGAGCGAGCGACAGAGAGAGAAAAGGGAGAAGCGGAAAGAGAGGAGGGGAGGGATGAGTGTACAAAGTGAACAGATAAAGCGGGGAAGAGACCCCCATGGACAGGCAGGCCCACGCAAACACGCCCGCAACCCACTTCTGACCTGCAGCACATCCTATGAATGGAAGGAAATTGTTTCCCAAAAAAGAAACATTTAAAGGCATGAGTAACTACAATAATACAATCAAGCTCACTTCCAGGCCGGCAAGCAAGAGGAAGGGATGAAGGTATACAAGCGAAAAAGAGAGTGAGAAGAGAAGGACAAGAGAAAAGAAAGAGAGTAAGAGAGGGAAGGAGAACAAGAGAGGTTTATTTTATTAGCCCTTAATAAATATCTGACAGATTTCCTCAGGAAATATCGCAGATCACATGTAAAATAGTTTAAGACTGATGTCAACTGCAGCAACATATGAAATCTATTACTGAGAAGCCACAGCAGGCACAGAGTGAGAGAGAGAGTGAGAGAGAAAGAGGGAAAGAGCAGCACTGAGAATCATGCAGAAGAAAAAAAAAGATCTCATGGCCTTTCCAAATTCTTCGAGAGGTAAAAAAGTCAGCCAAGACACAAAATCAGAGAAAAAAAAAGAGAAGGGGGAAAAAAGAACAGAAATGCATGCACACACATACACACATACAAATGCTGAGCTCCACATCCTGCTGGGGTTGAGGCCAACAGTGTAGAGAGTGCCCAATCTGCTGCCAGCTTGGGTGGGGGGGTGGATGGATGAATGGATCTGTGGAGGGAGCTGGGCTGGAAGAGCCTTGGGGGGGGGCATGGTGCCCCCAGAATAATACCAGCTGTGGGGCTGATGGGGCAGGAAGCGAGCGAGCCAGGAACTTGACAGAGCAATCATCCAGCTGTGCCACAGGGCAGCCCTGGAGGATGAAATGTCCTGTCCAGAGGGCCCTCATACTGACCTGAGAGCACACAGACAGACTGGAGTTTATTACACATTTTCTTATTCATCCTAATCAGTAACTTGCTCCAAAGCCAATGGGCCTGCAGTAATCCAAATGCTCAGAGATCTAATCGGCTTGATGAACAGTTTGAACTTCGGCACGCTTATGAACAGATGCGGTGGACAAGAGGACAAAGGCATATTTCTCAACCTTTTACTTTTTTCCCCTTCTTTACAACGTGCACTCACACATGCTGTGGTGGTTCCGTATTTGGGATGGTTAAGGGAACTAGCTCTGCCCCCGTGGTGCCAGTGTGTCTCAGCGTGGCAGCTGAAAAACTCAAACTTCTCCATTCGCCCAGACCCAAACCACAGGCTTGTACCCACAAAGCCACCCAACCCTGGACTGATACCCATCACACGCTCACACACAAGCTCAAACGCAGGGTGAGAGCGACCGCACATACCGAAGAAAGAGGTAGCGCCACGGAAAATGAGAACTAACAGTGGTTTCTGCTTTTTTTCTGTTCTCTCCTTCCTCTTTTTTAAATCATGAGCCCATCAGAGGGCAGGCAAAGTTCAGCTGTGGCATAGGAAGGTGGTGGGAGGGGCAGGGCCGATATGAGCAAACCACACACACACACACACACCGCAGCAGGAGGTGACGACTGTACTAAACAGCAAGGCTGTCGGCAGGTCCGCCTAACGGCTGATAAGAGCTGTACAAGTACAAGGATGAAGTGTGAGTGGTGGCAGGACGAGTGTGAGATTTCAGTTCTGGTCGGTGGGGGGGTGCAAAGCCTACGTTCAGAACGTACTAGGATTGAAGTGAGACTGACCCAGTCGAGGGATGTGATGGGAAGCTGGTGTGGGAGACCAAAACAGGCCCTTATAAGGCATACTGGAGCTGTTTTCTTTCTCTCTTCACTGTCTCACACACTCCCGAGCACTGCACATTCAGAGGGGAAGAGAAGATCCTTCCAAGTCAACATATTTACATATTTGTAGCAATGCAGGGCTATTTGCACAGGGGGCTGGCAGGCCTGTGGTCAATGTGGCTGCTGGATGCGTACATCTTCATCTGCCTCTCTGCTCCAGCAAATTCCCGCACCTAGCATATCCTCCTTTTGACGGGGAGTAGAGTGGAACGGATTTGTTGTTTGTTTTTTTGTTCATTCTTTTTTGCAAGTACTGGTGTACTTATTTTTCTCTGAGGTTTGGTCTAATTTTTAGCATTATGCAAATGACATCAATCACGAGAGCATCACACTTCCTCCTCAACCCAACTGACAATCACTGCACAACTGCAAACAAACACAAACTCCTACCTGCAGAAAAAGAAAAAAAAGTGACGTTGCTGCTTAATTCGCTAAATTAGCATGTTTACAGTTTCGATCTTATTGAGGTTTCTTTATGAGACTGTGGGAACTTAACAGTGAGGCAGTGCTGGAACCTGAGTGACTCAGGCAGTGTGAAAGAGTTCCTTTCCTTATGCGCTTCATTCATCTCTGGGCAGGGGCCTAAGGTAGAGCCCTGAGGAACCCCACAGAGTACTGCAGCCCAGCTTCCCCTCATCCCCTCCAGCTCCATGAACGCAGCACCATGTTGCTCTTGGCAGAACTCTGCAGGCTGTCCCTGTGTGCCTAAAAACCAGCAACCCCCTCACAACTCCCCCCTTTTCTCTGGCCAGTCCCTGCAGCCAAGGCGCACATTTCTCACATATTCTTGTGCTCCCAGTGAACAGCACATGGAGAGTGTGCATGGAGAGAGCAGGCCTGGGACTGACAGCAGGTCGGGGGCCAATAGTTCCAGTTCCACTCTCATCCTCTCCCCTGACGGCATTTTTATGACCCTTTCACTCTGACTGTCACTCAGTGGCTGCAGACAGGTGTGTCTTGCTACGTCTCAATCAGAGCAGTGCCCATCAGAAAGAAGGAGCAGATGGGGAGGAAACCACACAGCAGCGTTTCAGCTCTTGGTTGCTCATTCTGAGAGAGAAAGAGAGATGGAAGCAGAGCGTATAAAGCCAACGAAGAAAATCACTGTGTGATGAACTGAACCACAATAGGTCAGATACACCCAGCAATAAGCTAACCTGCCAGATCAGAGCAGTATTGAAATGAATGTTATTTTGGTCATATCAAAACCTGGCAACTGTATTTGTTTCAGTTTATTTTTTATATCATTTGACAGCCAGCTGTCCTTTATATGCCCTTTCTGTGGTTAGTAGACCAACAGATATGGTGCAAAATGACTTAGAGGAAAATCTCCTTAAATGAACATGCATTGTAGTTCTGAACTTTCTCTCCTTCTTCTTTACCATTTTGGAGCTATGAGATTTAGTCGCCACCGTGACAATATGTGTATGTGCAGTGCCTGTTTGTTCGTTCAGTAAACTCGGTTCAAACCATCCAGTAGGAAGCAAAGGCCCATTCTCCTCCAACAACAGAGGACGGACGTTTAACCCCAATCCCACACACCAGCTCTTTGGCAGGCGAGGAGGGTTTATATTTATTATTTAATTTGTTTTTTCTAAACTTTAATTTAAACTTTATTTCCTCTGTGAGGCTGGGGTCTGGGCATTTCTACATAAATGAAGCTTCTCAGAAAAACAGAGGACAAGGAAAGAGAGAGAGAGAGAGAGACAGAAAGGGAATGAAGAAGAGGGGAAAAAAGAGAAAAAGCAGAGTCTGTCTCCTGGGTGCCCTTCTTGCCATCCCATTTCCTATGCATCTGGTCTGTGTTTGCGCGCAGAAGGAGTGGGGGAGAGAGGGAGGGAGGGCCGTCTGGGGCCGATTAATAACCAGTGATTTATAGGAACTTTTATAGAATAATACAATAAAAATGTGTGCGTACGTGGTTTGTGTGTGTGTGTGTGTGTGTGTGTGTGTGTGTGTGTGCATGTATGTGGGAGTGAGCGAGCAAGGGTTCACACGTGTGTGAGTGTGTGTGTGTGTGTGTGTGTGTGTATATATGTGTGTGTGTGTGTTTGTATGAGCAAGTGAGCATACAATGGTTTTCTAATTCCGGAGAATCAAAAACAAATTATCGGGAAAAAAACAGACCCAGTTCTGGGTAAATTGGGCACAGATGGATAAAGGGAGGCAGGAAGTAAAAAACAGAGAGAATGAGAGGGAGAGTAAGAAAGAGAGGGATGTAGTGAAATTGAGACAGAGAGAGAAAGAGAGAAGGAGAGCGGGTGGGGGGGGTTGAGAGAGAGGGTGAACAAGTGTTATTGAGTCAATGAGAGAGAGGAGGAGAAAGCAAGCTGTTGAGTGAGTGATAATAAGAGAGAAGTAAAGAGAAAGCGAGAAGAGACAGAAAGAAGAGATATATGGAGAAAAAGTGAATGTGTTATTGAGACAGAAAGAGGGAGAAAGCAAGAATGTGAGAGACAGAAAGAGAGAACAGAGATAGATAGATAGATAGATAGATAGATAGATAGATAGATAGATAGATAGATAGATAAAACTTTGAGAGAGAGCCACCTGGAAAGAGGGAGAGAGAGAGAGAGAGAGAGAGAGAGAGAGAGAGAAAGAGAGAGAGAAAAGGGGCACACGTGGGGTGAGGAGGAGGACAGTGGAGAGAGGAGGAAGAGAGGAGATGGAGGGATCATGAGAGTTCCCATGCCCTGTACAGAGGAAATGGGCTCCACAGGGGGGGTAACTGTGTGTGTATGTGAGAGTGTGTGAGGGTACAGACAGCTTATGACACAACACACCCACTCCAGGCAATGATGAACCAGTCAACAACCCTGCAGTATAAGCAACAAGTTTCTCAGAAAACACAGTCACACAGGCAGTCACTCTTCTAACAGTACCACTCCTACATCAAATGACTTTAACATTATTTTCATTATACTTACTGCAGCAGCATGGCTTCTCCCATCCACATGAGCAATTCTCATTCTCAGAATGTCCAGTACCTCCCGGAGCACACCCTAGACCCCTTAACCTTCACTGGCCTGCTGGTGCTGCCATACTTACATTATTCACTCTAACTCAGTTTTTACAGTGTTTTCTATGTAATACTGAAAAGTAAGACTAAGGATGTGAAAAAATACAAAGGAGTTCTAGTTTCTTATTAGCCCCTTAAATGGCCAGGGCCACACGCTTCTATAGCCTTAGAATAGCTCAGCCAGTTTGCATCGAAGCCCCTCTGGTTACTGAATTTTAAGGGATTTTAAGCTTATTAATATCTTCTAAGTATTTGAGGGTTTAAGATGAATCCAGTTGTACATAAATTGTACATATCAACTGGATATAATATCTGAGCTCATAATCCTCCTGAGTAAGGATCCGTCCCACACCCTTTATCTGTCATCAACTGCGCTTGTGCACTTTATTGCAAACATTCAAATGCATGCAATTATAGAGCTATTACTGCTCATGTCTTTAAGTATATATATTGCATACTTTATAAATGTACACACCTTCAGCATCAATAGTTACTGTACATATCACTTTTTTCACATCCTTTATGTTTGTAGATTATTTTGCACATTTTGTGCATTGTGTATCTTAGTGTCATGCTCTCATCTACACCCCCTTGTGCTCCAGCTTCAATGCTCAATTTATTAGTTGGCTCTGCTCTTAGCCATATGTCATTCACCTATCATCCAGCCAGGACTAATTAGAGCTGAACTATTTATACCAGGTCAAACATGACTTCAGGCTAAGAAGTCTCTTATCATTTTGAGCATTCTCCTTTTCTGCTGTTTTGTGATTTAGGCTTTGCTCTGACTCTCAGACCATTCTTGGATTTTGTTGCTAATAAAGAAAAAGACAGAAAGATGTTGTGAATGTCAATGTTGTTGACAACAGCCTCTCATTATCTCTTAGAATTAAGCTATTTTTGTTAGCATGCCTTTAAAACTGATATCTGTAAATTACCTCTGTTCTTATTGAAAGGTTTTCCTTTCAAAATATCTATTGGTCCATTCATTATGAAATATTCTCACAACGTAAAGGAGAGCTTGGATTTTCAAATGTGGCAAGCTATGAGGATTCTTTCTTCTTAACGACGGTATCTTTCTTTTTATTAGAATTCCTGTTAGCACCTCCAACTAGAGGAAGTCCTTATACGTCTTGTACTTGGCAAAAAGAAAAGATTCTATTTCTGATACTGATTTGGAAGGGTGCAGTGGGCCCAGCACAACAATGACAGGCAATTTGAACCCTATGATGAGTTATGGGCAGTCCGGTAGGTACAGCTGGAGCGTGAGAGGAAGTGGCGCTCGCGTTCCATCAAGCGGGAGGCCAAGCGACCGGCCAGAGGAGCCCGCAGAGGGCCGGCGATAAGCGAATAGCGAATATGAATGACTTCCTGCCGGGAGGGTCTGGACTGTGGCATCTGTCAGTGAGGATCTTCTGGCTTTGCACACGATGCAGAGACCAGCGTAGGCCTCCTCACACACACATATGCAGGCCTGCCCAGGCAGTCCCCTTTGACATAGATTTGAATCACATGCTGGCCTCTGGGCACTGCCACCCACATAAACAGCCCCGCTGTCTCCCAGCATGCCCCCTGCTCCACTCCCACTCACTCAGCTGGAGGGGGGCGCTGATATTGGCAGCTGTGCTGTAGTGGCCCCATGCTGGAAACTTCATCAGTGAATCACACTTGCCCTCGAACACACACACACACACACACACACACACACACACACACACACACACACAAACGGATAGCAGAACACTTCCTCTCCTTTACTTGTACACACATAGGTTGACTTTACTATCTTTGTAAGGACTTCTGTTGACACTTGATACTGTAGCTGAACAATGCTATGCAAATTTAAGCATCTCAGCGATGAAAGAGCAATCATCTCTCTCCTTTTCTTAAATATTTTTGGTTGAAAAAAGCTTTTGTTCAGTAAAATCTGTGCATAAATTGCCTTTGTATGACAAGCTAATAATTGGTAATCAACTGGCCATAATAAGCTAATAATTAGTAATCAACTGGCCATAACAAGCTATTAATTTGTAATCAACTGGCTACTCATTATTACATAACCAGTAACTGTGGTACAAAAAAAATCCAGAGCACTTTAATTAGTGTATTATTCATCATAATTGTTTACACATCATTTTATGCCCATTTATAGTCTTATCATGACAATAACTGGTAGCTTATTAAGGTAATGATTACTAATTAACAAGCTGCAATTTCTGTAATTATTAAACAGAACTAAAGGGTTAATTAAGCTTTTTCCAGTGCACTCTTACTAAGGAGAGAAACCAAGGATCGTTATTTGCGAACTATTAGCTTCTACAAGCACTAGAAAATGTTTGATTCAGTCTAGGTACTGCTTAAAATATAGTGATTAACAGACCGTTTTTAAATAACAACTATTGATTTGTTAAGACTTAATAAATGCATTATAAAAGCATTGCAACTATAAAATCCTTTTTTGTCTTGTGGAGTCCAGCTAAATGTCGTCACATGTACACAAATTTCATGTGTTTTCACACGCATTATGAGGACCTCGCAAAGGCCCAAATACAAACACACATACACACAGACTATCTGGTGTCCTTTGCATCACAGTTCTTGCTGAGAGAAAAGGGGAAAAAAAATCTGGCGGAAAAAAAAAAATCTGCCACAACTAAAAAATACCCCCGCTTACTCAGTCTTGTACTCTCAAGTTCTCTCTTTCTCACACTCGAATATTCTCACCAGCAAGACAAGGCCCAGAGAAGACTTAATGCTGACACATGCAGAGTTATCAGGATGTTCTGAGGTTTGGGAACCGATATTCCAGTCGTTAAGAAACCAGAAGCCTCCTCCAAATCATTGTGCTAATAGACAACAATTGAAAAAGAAGGATTAGACTTATCAAGTAGTGAGATACATTTGTGTTGAGTCAGAATGAAGAAGAAGAAAAAGACAGAAGCGGAAACTCGTGCCCAAATTTGACCACGGGGGCAATGACCACACTTGTTTTAAATACACACGACTGTGAAAGTATGGTTCCCACGGTTGCACTCGGAGGTGAAAAGCGTTTGGGTGTGTGTTTGTCTGTAGCTGGTACGTGTTCAGAGCTGGTGTACTACGTGCCGACCTGCCTCTGCACACGTGTCTGAGAGAGTGTCTGTGCGGTCACCTCTGCGCAAATGAGACCACAATGCATCAGAAGACTCTGAGAAAGAAAGAGAGAAAGGGAGACCAAGAGAGAGAGAGATAGACAGATAGGCAAAGAGATAGATGAGAGAGGGGAACAGAGAAAGAGAGACCCCGAGGAGAAAGCAAGTGAGAGAGAGAGAGCGAGAGCAAGAGAGAGAGAGAGAGAGATGGAAAGAGAGAGAGCACAAGAGAGAAAGATCTTGAGGTTCCGGCGCGTGGCGCACTCAAAAGCGTGGGTACACCAGCAGCCCAGAAAAAAAACCCACACACAAGTTTCACTTCTGCCTGCTGTGGCAGCAGCTTCACACACTGCAGTAACATGGTGCACCCAGGGTGAAGAGTTCACCTGCAGGTCATGGCACACTAGCAGAAACAGAAACAAACAGTATGTTCATATCCAGACATGCAAATGTACATTTATTTAAGTATGCTTGTGCTCACACACAAAGGCACACTTAGTAATTGCTCATTTAAAGAAAGCAGAAACATGGCACCAGTGCTTGTGCTACTTGTGGCCCAGCTTTGAACTGGGTTCAATTGGACTGAATTGAATTGAAGGGGCATCTGGAAAGGGCAGGGTGGAGAAGTAAGGTCAATGCTGGTGTGAGCAAAAGTAGCTGATGCTGTCAAAGGAAAACACAAGATTCTTGCAGGGTCAACTTCTTACATAAGGAACTGTAAATGTAAAAAACTGGCATTTGCTCATTTATTGATTTATCTCAGAGTGACTGAAATACTTCACTTTTGAATGGCTGGAGCAGTATCTTTTAAAGGGTCCATACTGTGCATTTTTCCTTTAATTTTCCTCCATTTAGTCCAATTAAAACATTTGTGTGGATTTGTGTACCTCCATAATTCATTTACATACCATGTCCCTTAGAAATAAACAGGCTATCTTTGTTGCTGTACCTTTAGGACAGATTTATGTAAATCAGCTCTGTTTTGTTTGGCTGCCATGAATTGAGTCTCATTCAAAAAGTAGTTCAGGCTGAAAAACACGTCTTAGAACTTAGAACTCCAGTTGAACTAATGGACTTAAATAGCTGTATGTGTAATAGATAGATACATGCAAATGTGCTGCATTTTTGTGACGTCACAAAAAACAAATCCTTCAAATTAGGCGGTTTTGCAGTTAAATATCCATATATGGATTGCATGGACTGAGGATTGAATGTTACATTTAGAAATCTTAAAATTACATCAAACTCTTTGTCCGTTAAATTAATTAATTAGCATATTTATGTTGTTTCCTTTATACTAGTTTTGTGTTTAGTAAAAGTAAGTGTATAGCCCTGTTAGACTGATATTTATAGACAAATTCTCGAAGCAATTCTCAAACAAAAATTACTCTAGCCTGGCTAAATACAGCAGGTTTGGCCATACCTCTACCTCTACGCAGGCGACTTTCAACTCTTTATGTGAGATTAGTCATTTGTACACAACAAACATGAAAGCGTCTTCGCATGAGTTTAAGCTTAATGTGTCATCTTTTAACAGTGTCAACTTTTTCCATGACATTCGTGTAACATGGCTGTCAGAAGCTGCTGATAAATTTTCGCAGGGTTAACTTCTCACATGTAGAACTGTAAATGTTACAGGTTGATGCTGGAAACCGCCGGCACAGTGCAAATGCTTATTTCCGCATTACCACAGTTAAGTCTCTGCATAGCAACCTACTGGGTATTTAATCAGCTATTAGAATATGTATATAATAAAATAGCCAGTGAGTGTTAATACAAAGTAGGTGTACTCAATAAACTGGCAGTGCCACAGTAGAGTCTCACTGCAGACCACAGACAGACCCTTCTCACTTGTACTACTGTGCATTATTTTACATTGCTATTATGAAATATGAAAACCAATGACTGACATGACTGAGAAGTCTGCAGTATCATGGCTCAGCTAACTATGGTAGCTGAAGTAAGAAAAGACATTACTGTGTTCTCAGTGTTGCCTCGACAAGTCCACACATTTCCATATCATCCATCATGCAGAACACAATCTATCTTGTATAGAATATGCCAGTTAGCTTAAGCATTAGCTGATTTAACCTACCATGGCTATAGGATTTCCCTTCACTTTTGAATGACCAAAGCAGTAGCTATTTTCGGTTAAAAAAGCCATTCTCAAACATTATTCCAGCCTAGCTAAATACAGCAGGTTTGGTCATGCCTTAACAAGGTGAGTGTCAATTGTTTATGAGAGATTAATTGTAAGTACAGTGCATACATGCAAACTTTAGCATGCTAATTTAACCTTAATACACTGACTACTGGCAGCTTCAACTCTTTTTCTTAACATCAGCCTGGATAATCAGGAGCATCTGAAAATTCCCGAAGGGTTTTGGGCCAGTTACTATGGGCTGACAACATTCCATTTATAAAAATGCCTCGCTGCGACTCACCTGCTTCTTCTTACACATGTGTAAACACAAGAGCGCCATACCAAACTGCAAATGCTTAATGCAAGTATTGCTGTAGTCATTTTGGGAGATGAATGGGCAGCCCCCTCCTTAAACAGTGAAGCTCAGTTTGTCAGTCAATGGCTTTTTAAATGGGTTATGCTTTAGCCATAACAGCCATCGGGCCTCATTCACTAATATCTTTTTTTTTTTTTCTTTAATGTGTTCTTAAAAAGGTCTTCAGTAAAAGTCTTTATCAGATTCATGATGTGTCCTCAAAACGCAGAAATGTTCCCACCTTTGTGCTCTTGAGAGAGAAGACATTGGTCAATGTTTTTGAGAATCTTCATGAAAACTGCTTAAGTGGATGAGCGGTTGGTGACTGAGGCCCACTGTTCTACAGCGTGCATTCATTTTTGCATTGCCAAACAACAAAACCACCTTCATAGGGGAAATGTGAGGATATGCAACAGCGGCGAAAAGTGAAAAAAGCAAAAGCAGAACAGAAAAGCAAGAATAAGAAAACAGAATGCGGTGAAATGCTCAGCAAAAATCTGTTCTGCGCAGGTGGGGGGGGTGTGAATATTTGTGACTTGACACTAACTAGTTTGCATCACATTAACTGTCTTGATGTCTTTAAGCATGTTTAAAAGCATCATACCGTTTTCCTTTGATCATGAGTTGATCAGTTTGGTTAATAAATAAGAATCCGCAAGATGTTGAGTTGAAAATGACCAGATGTTAGAGAAAAGTGGTCATCACAACTAATTCAAACACAGTAGTTAGGTTACCCAGCAAATACCTTTCTCTGCTAAGTTAGTTAATAGTAACAAGTCAGCTAATTCATAATAGTGATGGATTGGTTGGGATGAACTTGTCTTTTTCGTGTAACTCCTAAAGGTTTCTGTGTGTGTGTGGTAGAGCATTAAGTGTAAATACAGCCAGTGGATGTATCTGTGAGTCAACAAACGAAGAGAGGCCTGTTTCTTCATCTAAAGGCATAAATAACAGTAAGTGTCTCAAAAAAACTGAAAGGAAAAACATGGAACCACTCTGGTGGGCTGGAAGGCAAACAGTTCACATTAAAAAATCTGCCACTTCAATAATATCACTCTGCGTTTGTGTGTGTGTATGTGTGTGTGTGAGTGTGTGTGTCGGGATGGTGCTTGGAGTGAGCTCTGCAGAAGTCAGCTGGGCTGAGGGTGAGGGGGGTTGAGTTTTTCTCATGGCCTCTCAGCCCGTTCTGGCCTTTCGTCCAGTCGCGCTATTGGTCAGCGCGGGCCCTTGTGACACGGCCAGCATCGTGCATGGCTCAACGCAGCAAACGCAGCCACACTCAAACTCCCGCGTGAAGCGGGTGGGGAAGGGGTGGGGGGCTGTATTGGTTGAGAGTGTACAGCGTTAAATGAATGTGTCATGCATGGTTACCTCAGACGAGCGGTCAGGCAGTGAAGCGCGAGCGGCTGCTCTTGAGTCAGAGCCGGACACCAACAGAGGCTCAGTAACAGGAGAAGCCTGCGCTCTGCTGGACACATGAAGTCACTGCGCGCCTTCACACTTTTCTCTATAAAGTCCGTCCACCTTGCAGGTTTAAAGCGGGACAAATCCGATTTCTTCGCCTCAGGCTGTGTTCACATTGCAAGCCTCAATTCAGATTTTTCACTCAGAGTTCTGCCTGCTTTTGACAGCTCATGTGAGCTTGTAAATGACCCTTATCTTTTGAAAGTGTGGAAAGTAAACAAATTCGAAATAAAACATATTCGATTCTTTTGCTTCAATAGGATACAGATCAGCAGATCTTTTCACAGCAGATTTGGGCCATTTTTATAGTGTCCTTTTTGCAACCAAACCTCAAATCTCAAAACAGTAACATTAGAAGAGAAGAAAAAAACACTTCACTTTAATTTAAGATAATGACATTTTATCAAGGTTGCGTGGTGGGTAGCGCTGTCGCCTCACAGCGAGGAGGGCCTGGGTTTGATTCCTCTCTGTGTGGAGTTTGCATGTTCTCCCCGTGTCTGAGTGGGTTTCCTCCAGGTTCTCCGGTTTCCTCCCACAGTCCAAAGACATGCAGTCAGGCCAATTGGACATGCTACATTGTCCCTAGGTGTGAGTGTGTGGGTGACTGTCTGTGTCTGCCCTGCGATGGACTGGCGACCTGTCCAGGGTGTATCCTGCCTTCCGCCTGAAGACTGCTGGGATAGGCCCCAGCACCCCCCCTGCGGAGAAGCGGCTTAGAAAGTAGGTGGGTGGGTGGATGGATGGACGGACATTTTATCATAATTTAGCAATTTTGACTATTTTTACTGGTCCGTACATTATGAAAAGGTCTTACAATTAAAGGGGCAGCTTGTGTTCAAATGGTGTAAAAAAAAACAGCTTCATGAGGTCATAAACAGTGACCCTATGTTAAAAAGGCGACTATGTAATTGGAATGAGAACTGTCAAATTGGATTTTTTCTTTTGATGTCACATTTTATTGCACATGTTGTTGATAAAATGCATGCAGTGCAAACGTTTACTTAGACTAGTGACAGCTTTCGGTCGCAAACATGAATTCCAGGCATTCTGAGCGACCAAGAAATAAGGCTTGTAATGTAGGCTGCTGATGAGTAATGTCAGACCTAAAAAAGGATCACACGGCATTAGGCGCTGCCTTTTAGCAAAGGTCAGAAGGTTATGGATGTTGCATCAGTTTTACATCATTCTTGTGATGACTGAGGCATAAATGAATGGGTAGCAGAGTGGGGCAGCTCTTTATTCCGAAGGTGAAAATGAAAAGAAAAAAAATCCCAGACCAAAAATATATGTAAAAGTTTCTCTGAAAAGCTGCACTGTAAAACTGAATGCCATGCAGCCTTTGGCCTTCCCTGTGTGAGCAGCCTGAGGCTTCTCTACTGTTTAAGTTCTTTTTAACGACCAGACCACCCTCACGTTCCTCATCAGAACGAGCCTACTCTTGTAAATCAGAGTGAATAAGTGGGCACTGAGCCACTGCCAAGAGCCGTTGAGGCTTAAGAGACAGTAGTTAGGTGGCTGAGGACCTTACAGCACGTGCCATTAGTCTGTGAGTGCCTGTAATAACATTAAGATCAGTACGCAGGGCCATACACACACACGTGGCTTTGACCCAGGACAGATGATTAAAGCACGGTAAGTGCTCTGGCTGGGTACAGTAGCACCTCCTCGCCACCCATAAATCACCTGGAGTATTAACAAAGTGATAAGAGTGTTTCCAAATATTATACTCACACAAGTGGGCTGTATACACAAGGCCACAGTGCAGCGTGGAGCTCTTTGTTAGCAGCAGTGGCACACTGTGTTTATCATAAGAGTCACCTGTTAATTCCACAGCAGAGCCGCTCGCTGGGCTGAGCTGAAGCAGAGTGTGCAGGGACAGCAGGCACGAGCCTTGGCATATGCTCAGCCCAGACATCACCTGTCAGGCCCCTGGGCACAAAAGTTTTTAAAGACTCCCCACCATTTCAATAATGATAGCAATAAAAAAGAGCAACTTTGACTACATTGTAATAGTTTTGTGTATGATTTGAAGATTTTTGTGTAACATTTGAATCATGATTTTGTTTATTTTTCTTTCAAATCAAACCAGGATGTGATGTAAAACGTGATGTATCCTAAGATGCTCAGGAGGATAAGTCAGATAGAAATCGGACTTGCAAGGCAATTGGAATGACAACAATATTCCATAAATCAATCATAATTGCTTTTAGGAAATATTTCTTCATTTATTTTACTCATATAGACATACACTCACCGGCCACTTTATTAGGTACTAGTAAAATGTTGGACCCCTTTTTTGCCTTCTGAACTGTCTTAATTAAAGTGGCATACTTTCAACAAGGTGTTGGAAACATTCTTCAGAGATTGTGGTCCATATTGACATGATAGCATCACGCAGTTGCTGCAGATTTGTCGGCTGCACATCTATGATGCGAATCTCCTGTTCCACCACATCCCAAAGGTGCTCTATTTGATTGAGATCTGGTGACTGTGGAGGCCATTGGATTACGGTGAACTCATTGTCATGTTCAAGAAACCAGTTTGAGATGATTTGAGTTTTGTGACATGGTGCATTATCCTGCTGGACGTAGCCATTAGAAGATGGGTACACTGTGCCTGTGGCATTTAAATGATGCTCAATTACACCACCACTACCAGCCTGAACCGTTGATACAATGCAGGATGGATCCATGCTTTCATGTTCTTTACGCCAAATTCTGACCCTACCATCTGAACGTCGCAGCTGAAATCCATCTATTGTCCAATTTCGGTGAGCCCGTGCGAATTGTACTCTCAGTTTCCTATTCTTAGCTGACAGGAGTGGCAGCCAGTGTGATCTTCTGCTGCTGTAGCAGGTTGGACAACAGTTCAGTGTCTCACCCCTGATCCAAGAGGCCCACTGTCCTGCACATTTTGTTGCGTTCTCTTCCTTAAGATGGCCAAAGTACTCAATAATGGGCTGCTAATGAGCTGATTAGTTATATTGGGTGTGTTGGGAGCAAAAC